>NC_133658.1:22820217-23120217 GCF_037893015.1 Macrotis lagotis
CTGGCCCTGTGTTGAGAGGCCCCCTGATGTGTGACTTGGGGGAGGCAGGGCAGATGCCCCTTCTGCTTCTCTCCCACCCAGCCCCCTCCCTTTCCCTACTCCTCCCATCTCTCAGCCATGTACACACTCCATGATCTGGGTACATTGTCCAACAAGGGCAAACATGGTTTTTATCTCCGTGGGCTCTCTGTCTCTGTCTCTCTGACTGTCTCTCTCTTTCTCTCTGTCTCTCTGTCCCTCTATCTCTCTATCTCTCTCTCTTTCCCTTTCTGTCTCTCTGTCTGGGTCTTTGTCTCTGCCTCTGTCTCTCTCTGTCTATCTCTCTGTCTCTCTCTCTTCCCCCTCTCTCCCTCCCTTCCTCCCCCCCCTCTCTGCTTCTACCTTCCCTAGACTTTCCCAAAGCATTCTTCCAGATGGTGCCTCCCTTTCACCTAGGGTATTCAGGTCCATGGTCCACTGGGTAGCCCAGTCCAGTACAATAGACCAATAATATCCCAGAGTTAAGGCTTATGGGACCACTAACCATTTATCTCTCCCTTGGCATTTGAAGAACACTTTATGATTACTGGGTGAATCCTCCCTTCACCCCAACATACACCCCAACAGACACAGCCACCCAACCTTCAGACAAGTCAGGGCAAGCAGCCAACTTGGTTCTCCCATCTTGCCATATCAGGAAAGGTCTCCCTATTCTCAACAAGGGAGGAAACGTGGAAGGAGATGGAGATCAGGACCTTTGTTCATGGATGGATTCATAGATTTTCTTTTGTTCAGATCACTTTCTTTCAACAATCCATCTTTTTTTTTAAATCAAATGTGAAAGTAGAATACCAGGAAATGGGGACATCCTCATGATGAGAGAAGATGACAAGGGACCAAGAAGGAATCCTTGGAGATAAATTATGGAAAACCATCCCAGAACAAAACACCCAACATGCAAAGGGGCAAAATACTCTCCTAACCTCTTCCTTACCAAAAGTATTCAAAGACTTTTCCTATTGGGGGATTGTTTTCCCCATGGAAAATCATCTCCAGTTTCATAATGGATAATTTAATACATAAGCGGATGCATGATCTCATTGGTATGGATACTTTGGAGACAGCCTCAGGGAGTGGAAAAAGCACTGAATTTGGAGTCATGAGTCTTGAGTTCAAATACTGCTTCTGTCACATCTTATATGTGTGACTTGTTTCCTTCATTCCTCAAGAAGTTTTGAACTTAGGTCAGACTGTTTCTCTTCCTCATCTCCTGCCCTCATACTAAAGATTTCAATATTCATGCCACTTTCTCTCTAATCTTCAGGCTCTATTTCCTGGATCCTACCCTGCTTCCCTACACTGCTTTTCCTTCACTCTTAACTAAAGGTCATCCTTGATCCCTTCTAGTTGGGATCCTATATCTCTCCCCTTTATGGTTTAAATTCCTTAAGAAAGTCAACTACATTTGGTGCCTCCATTTCTCCTCTCACTGGACTCTAAATTGGAATATGGCTCCTGACCTCATCATTCAATTGAAATTTCTTTCTCCTAAATCACAAGTAATTTCTTTATTGCCAAATCTAATGGTCTTTTTCTCCATCCTCATCCTTCTTCAGTCTTTGCTACAAACAATCACCCTCTCTTCCTATTTACTCTCTCCTCTCTGAATCTTCTGCTGACAGACACTGCTCTCTTGTCGTCTTCTGTCTCTCTAAATCTTCCTCCAGGTCATTTTCTACTAACTGTAGCTGCTCCCCAAGGTTTCAGATTGAGTCCTCTTCCCTTTAAATTCTATCCTCTCTCTCAGTAATATCAGTTACCTCTCATAGCTTCAGTGTAATATGTCTAGGCAGGTGCGAACCAGACCTCTGCATTCATTCAGTCTGAACGTCTGTCCTAAGTCCAAAAGCCCCAGTCTCTTGAACATCTTGAACTGTGTCTCTAAAAAATCTCACTTATCTTGACCAAAACTGGCTTCCATAACCTTTTCCCTCTTCTAAACTTCTCTTCTATAAACAAAGGTACCACTCTCCCCTCATTCATCCAGACTTTCAACTTTCATCTTCTTTTCGACTTCACTTACTCCACAAATCTTGTCTCTGCCTCCATGATATCTCTTATATTTCTTCCTTTCTCTCTCCTTAGGCAGGTTTTCATCACCTGAGCCTTTGCAATGACCTTTAATTGTTCTCCTGCCTCAAATCTCTCCCATCTCCAATCCATCATCCATTTGGTTTGCCAGAGTCTGACCACGTCACTTTATTCAGTAAATTCCAATGTTTCCCATTGCTTCCAGGATCAAATTAAAAACTTACCTGTTTGACCTGTAAAGTCTTTCACAGCCCTGGTTCTCTTCCTATTTCTCTATGATTTCCATAACTGAACTATAATCTCTTCCACACATCTTCCCATGGTTTACTTGACTGGCTTTTGTCCAAGACTCTTCATCTCAACTCCTCTCCATGGAATGGTCTCTCTCGCTCCCTTCAGTTCTGCCTCCTAGCTTCCTCCAAGACTGAGCTCAAATCTCACTTCTGCAATAGACCTTTCCTAAACTTTCTGGAGGGTGCATTCCCTCTGAAATCAATTATACTGTTTATGTATGAGAGTATGTATGTCTTTTTTTTTGAATGTTGTCTTCCCCATTAGACCACAAAACTTCCTGAGGGCAGGACTGCTTTTCTTTTTTTTTTATCTCCAAGGCTTAGGGTAATGTAGGAAAATAAGGAAGAAGGAAGGAATAAGCATTTGTTATACTAACAATGGAAGGGAAGCTCTCATGAAAACATGAGTCTTTAAAAAACTGATCCTTTAAAAAAGATGATTCTAAGAAGCAGAAAATGAAAGAATGAATGACAGGCATGAAGGGAAGGGGGACTAATGCAAAGACCTCAGGTGGGGGTGGGATAGAATATTATCTACAGGGAATGGAAAGGTAGCCCAGTTTGACTAGAACACGGAGCTGGGGTGTGGGGGGAACATTGCAAAATAAACCTGGGAAAGTTAGATGTGAGCCAGATTGTAGAGGACTTCAAGTATTCTAACCAAGAGGCAATCGGGAGACACCAAACTTTTTTGACTTGGAAAGAGGCATCATCATCAGCATTAATTTGGCAGCTGTGTGTATGACCAAAGTGAGAGGTGAAGAGGGACTAACCTATAATGATGCTGTCTATGTGAATGGAAAGAGGGAGGACATAAAGAAGAGTGTTGTCAAAGTAAAATTTATACTAATTGGTTATGGGGAATGTTTCAGTGAGCTCAAGGAGGACTCTGAGATTGTGACCTAGGAGGTGGCTTCCATAAACGAGAAAAGGAAGCTAGGAGTAGTGGCAAGTTTGGGGAATGGGGACTCTCTCAGTTCTCTTTGTCACACATTGGGATTGAGATGTTAAGCCAGTTGGCTTTGTCAGACTGGAGCGAGCAAGAGAGAGAGAGAGAGAGAGAGAGGAGAGAGGAGAGACAGAGAGAGACAGAGAGAGACAGAGAGACAGAGAGACAGAGAGACAGAGAGAGACAGAGAGAGGTTAAGATGGGAAATTATAGATCTGGGGGTGATCTATATAATGATAATAAGTGATCTTAAAGGAGTTGATAAGATAGATGAGAGGGAACTCTAAAGAACAAAAGCCCAGTCTCAGAGATGCTCATAGTTCAAGAATGTACCAAGGCCATCAATCCAGCAAAGGGAATTGGGAAGTAGAAGTCAGTCAGGGAGGAGGAAAATGAGACAAGAAGAGCGACATAAAGGAGAGAATGTTCCAGAGTGAGGAGGCCAAATCCTGGAAAGAAGTCAAAAAGAATAAACATTGGAAAGAGGTCATTGGGTGGGTAACCTTGGAGAGGACAGTTTCCATTGAGCGATGAGGTCAAAAAGCCAGACTGCAAAGGACTGAGAATTAGAAGAGAGTGGAATAGACAATTTTCTTTTAGACTTTTGGTTGTGAAAGAGAGGATAGAGATATAGGACAGTTAATTGAGAAGGAGCCAGTGAGAGTTTTTTTAGCCATGGGCAGGTGGAAGGGGAGGAATTAGTAAGACAGAGTTGGAAGATTAGAGGGAGCTGTTATTCAAAGCGTCAGGATGTTTCAGCAGATGGAAAGGGATGAGATAAATGGGATGGAGAGAAGAACCAAGTCTTCAGCAGATACTGAAGTAAAGGAGGAGAGAATAGGAAAGGGGTATGATAAAAAATAAATAGAAAATAATAGATAAATATCAAGGAGTATAATAAGTAATATTACTATCATTTAGATAGATCTCTAAAGGTTTGCAAAAAGTTTTATAAATATTATTTCTTTTTATTCTCATAACAACCCAGGAGGGTAGAGTGAAGGGGATGCTATTATTAGCTGCATTTTACAGTTGAGAAGACCAAAGCTTAGAAAAGCTAAGGAACTGACTTGCCCAAGGTCACACAGTTCAGTGTTTGAGGCAGGATTTAAACTCTATCTCTTGGCTGACTCCAGTCAGTCAGCCAGGTACCTAGCTGTTTGTAAGGGCTGGAATAGGGGAAAAGATAAAGCTCATGGTAACCTCTCTTTTCTTACTCCATTGTGAAATAAAGTCTTCATTTTGAAAGGGTGGGGGAACAGGGTTGTACAGGGAGGTGAGGTTCAGAATTTAAACTAGAAGTTTGTCTCCCCCATGATTTAGAACTAGAAAAGACCTCCAAGAGTAGCACATCTAAGAGGGCCAATGACTTGGCCAAGGTCATAGAGTCAGTTAGTGAGAAAGTCCAAGTTGGAACAGTGGTTTTTCTAACTCCCTACAAATTGAGGGGAGTCCCTGCGGCCCAGGCCATGACTTTGATGCTAAAGAACAAAGGTGATCTCAGCCCTTGAGGTCAGTCTCCAGGCAGCTCCAGCTGTAAACCCCTTCTTCCCCAGGCTCCTCCATCTCAGCTATTCAAACCCTAATGAGAGCCTTCAGAAAAGCCAAAACCAAACTCTTCCCGAGAAAATGCAGTTGGGACCACAGACCTGGGGGAGGGATGGTCTCAGCTAGCCAGAGAGGCAAGGTTCCTTGGGAGTATTAGACAAATTTCCCCAGCATTTAACCATACCCTTAACAGTCTCCTGAGAGGAGGGGAAGCAATACTTCAAGTATCACTTTCAAATATTTGACTCTCAAAATCACTCCATCAGGGTAGATAGGAAATTTTACAAGTAGGGAAACTGAGACAAGAGGCTAAATGACTGACTTCAAGTTACATGGCAAGTCAGTGACAGAGTGAGAACAAGAACTCTGGATGCTTATTAACACTAGAAGGACCAGGTGACAAAAACAGTTTACTTTGAAATACAAATTTCATCCTATTTCCTTTTTTTTTTCTTTTTTGCCACATGAATTGTGCCAATTGATGCAGTTTTGGTCCTTCAAGGTATCCTTAAATTGCAGTCCTATTACTAATACTGGAATACATCAAGAATCTGCAAAACTGGATAATAAAGGGAGTTTTCAGTGTGGAAAGTTCCTCCACCAGTTCAGATCACACCCTATGTTGTTAAGAGAGTTTAAGGGACTTGCCTGGTGATCACACCATGGATCAAATTAGTCATTTCTTAAGTTTTTATTCTGTGCCAGATGCCATACTAGAATTTGGAGATATACAAATATTACAGTGCTTGTATACAAGTAGCTTCCTTTCCATTGGGGAAAGACAGCCTAGACACTTTTATTTAAATTTTAAAATCTGCAAAGTCAACACAAGGTGATTTTGATTTAGCAGAGACAGTAGCAGCAATTAGAAAGCAGAATAAGCCCCTTGATAGAGGGCATGCTTGAGCTGAGGCTGGGAGGGGGCTCAGCATTCTTAAGGATGATTGGAGGCCAGAGTTTGCTGAAGGCAGAGACAGATAGCTGGGGGAGAGGAACCAGCAGGGAGACAGAATGCTGTGTCTGAAGGACAGCAGGGAGGCCAGTGTGGCCCAACCACAGAGTGTATGAAGGAGAAGAATGTGCAAATAGTGTGAAAAGGAAGACAGGGAAAGGTCTCTACATGCCAAATAGAAGAGCTATCTTTGAGCCTAAAGGTAATCAAGGACCCCCAGGTTTATTCAAAAGGGACCCATGGACCTTGTCAAAAGGCAGACCTGGGCTTCAGAAACATCACTTTGGTGGCCATTAAGTATCATAGGGAAAGACCAGAACCAGACACTTTCTGATTCCAAGTCCAGTTTCAGCCCACTAAGCCATGCTGCCTATGTCTTAATGTTGTTCAATTGTTTTATCATGTCTGACTCTAGGACCCCATTTAGAATTTTCTATGCAAAAGATACTGCTGTGGTATGCTATTTATTTCCTTCTCCAACTTATTTTGCAGAAGAGGAAACTGAGGTAAAGGGCCAAGTGACTTGTTCAAGACTACTCATTTAATGAATATCTAATGTTGGATTTGAACTCATTGCATTACATATATATATATATATATATATTTGTAGGTATGCATACAAATATATAGATATAAAAATAATATATTGTGTGTGCCTCTATGTTTTTGTATGTGTGTATGTGTATATATATGTATATATACATATATATATATCTACACAGAGAGAGAGAGAGAGGAGAGAGAGAGAGAGAGAGAGAGATCAGCACCACAACTAGTCTCTGTCAGAGAGAGAGAGCTAGTATTGTACAATGTAATGTCATAGAGTATTGACTATAGAATTAGTCAGTCCTGGATTCAAATCATGTCTTTGACACAACTGGCCATAAAACCCTTGGCAAATCACTTAATCACTAGATGTCCTAGACATTTCTCAAAACTATAAGTTGTAGGGGCGGCTAGGTGGTGCAGTGGATAGAGCACCTGGCCCTGGAGTCAGGAGGACCTGAGTTCAAATCCGACCTCAGACACTTAATAATTACCTAGTTGTGTGGCCTTGGGCAAGCCATTTAACCCCATTTTGCCTTGCAAAAAAAAAACTGTAAGTTGTGAACAATAATAGATCTGAATTAGTAGAGAAGTTTTCTTACTGTGTGGACTGAAACGGGACAGTCAGGATAGTGATGAAATCACAGGTCAGGCCCCTGAAAATATAGACACAGCAGTGTCTGCCACATTATAGATACCTAATAAATGATTTTTGAATGAATTTGAAAAATAGAAAGCTAATAAGTGGATATATATTGCTATACATACACACATTAGCAAGAGAGAGAGAGAGAGAGAGAGAGAGAGATCGAGGTAGATGTAGATGTAGATATAGATACAGATAGATATAGAAATACATATAATGTGTAAAATTCATGGTTGACTTAAGAGTCACTCCTATGGGACATGACCTTGCTTGCTAGATATAGACACAGACAGACACAGGCATAGACATAGACTTTTTTAACACCAAGAGCCTGTGATATTGTAAACCTGTTGAACATGGTCTGGTTCCTTGGAGATAAATGGACAGCTCAGAGAAAATGAATAGAGAGAAGAAATGAGTATCAAGAGACTGCTCCAGCCCTTCCTCCTAAATATTATATAAATTAACTGAATTTGTTAATTTTAGATGTTAGCTCCTCTATCTGCAGCTCCTAGCTTTCCATCCAATGCCTTAGTAGCCTGCCATCATCCTTCCTCCACAACAGCTTAACACAAACCCAAATGTCAAAGATCTCAGAAAATTTTCTGCTCTCTGTCCTAAATCTCATACAAGATGAGCCAGTGTGTTTCAGCATTTTATATAAAAGAGATGGGATACAGACTCCTTATCTCTCCCCCCTTTCTGTTTCTAAGAGAGAAAGCAGGGGGGGCTGGCAAATGTGGAGGGAGATGGGTGAAACCAACTTGCCCAGAGGAATGGGACCCAGAATTGGGCTTCTGATGGATCATAGATAAAAGGATATTGTGTTCTAGGGCTGTGAAGCAGCTTGGTGGAGAGCTGAGCAGTCATTTCTATCTCCTTCTTCCTGGACAGCTCTCTTTGAGTTATCACTGAGATTCTTCCTACTGATCTATATTGAAATGAATATAATGAAACAGGGATGGACCCAAGTCTAATCCCTGATTTAGGGGATAGAGGAAGAAGACTGGCGGTAGATGGGTCACCTACAGGCAAGGAGAAGGGCAATATTTTAACTAGACCAAAGATACTCTTTGTTAACTTTCAAAATTTAATTGTTATTTAATAAAAGACCTTTTTCCTTTTGCCATGATTTATTTCCTCCTCCTTTGGGTTTTCCCTAAAATCTGGCAAAGTTTTAGAAAAAGATAATCTTAAAATTTCTAGAGAAATTAAAAAGATTTTGTAACTGTTTCTACAGCATCCCACAAGTCTTATTAAACAATTTATTTCTTCATTATCAGAATTATTTCTCTCTCTGTCTTCAGAATTTCATCCTGGAGTTTCTAGTGCCTCCTAGAACTGTCTGTGGGATCCTACACAACCTTTCTCTGCCTTCCTCTGCTCTTAAGCAGTGGTGCAGTGAAAAAATACTAACTCCAGAGTCAGAGCTCTGGGTTTGAATCCTGCACCTATTCCCTGAGGGGTCTTGGACAAGTTACTTAAAATCTTTTGGCCTAATTTTTCTTAGCTATTAAATGGTAGTCTGGAGGACCATTAAGATTTCTGCCAGCCACTGTTGTCTTTTTCCTGGCTCTCCTAAACACTTGTCATAGTTTCCCTCCTCACCTCTGATTCTTGGCTTCCCTGTTTTGTTTTTTTTAGCACTTAGCTCAAATGCAACTTTCTGCAGGAGGCTTCTCCCTTTATGGTGGTCTTCTAGTTACTTGGTAGTAATCTCATATATACCTAATGACAGATTAGGTAGATGGATATATGGCTACATACATAGGTATGCATATAGGTACATGGATAGATATGGTTGTTCAGTCATTTTAGTTGTGTCCGACTCTTGGTAATTCTATTTGGAATCTTCTAGGCAAAGATACTGGAATAGTTTGCCATTTACTTCTCTAGCTCATTTTATAGATGAAGAAACTTAAGGGATTTAGCAGGGTTATGTGATTTACCCAGGGTCACACAGTTAATAAATGTTAGGCCAGATTTGAATTCCTGATTCTAAGCTCAATGCTCCATCCATGGTGCCACCTAGCCGAACAAATATAGACATAGATATAGACTCAGACACAGACACAGACACAGACACTAACACAGACATAGACATAGACTTAAACACAGATGCTGAAATACAGACATAGACTCAAACATAGACATAAAAAGGACATAGGCAGAGACAGAGACATGGTTCTAGACATGTATGATCAAGGAGCGTATTCCTGTTACATTTTACATATTGTCTCCCCCATTGGGATTTAATCTTGAGAGCAGGGCTGTTTTTCTGTTTCTTTGTATCCAAAAAACTCAGCATAGTACCTGGCACATAATAAATGTCTAATAAATGTTCATTGAGCATTTGATTGAACTTTGATCTCTCTCTCTCTCTCTCTCTCTCTCTCTCTCTCTCTCTCTCTCTCTCTCTCTCTCCCCCTCTCCCCTCCCTCCTCCACCCTGCTCTCTTCCTCTTCATCCATCCCTCTTTCTCTCCTTTTTAACAAGCCAGCAAAGTAGGGTCAAACCAAGGCATTTCCTCCATTAGAGATTTTAAGAATTCAGGATGAAGCAGCACATCAGGTAGCTTCCAGGTCCACCTAGCCATTTCTAAACATGAATTGCCTTTTTATGACCATATTAAAACCCGCAGCAATGAATAAGTCCCTCCTTAGAGCCTCAGAATTGAAGAAAGATACCTAGAGGACTTCTGACACCCCTCAGGGTTGTAGGGAGGATCAAAGGAAGAAATAAGGGAAGACCTTTTTGGAAACCTTGAACTGTTCTCTCTTGATATCAATGGCTGCCATATACCAACCACATCCACAAGCTCGCCAATCTACTGTAAGTATTGGGAAGTATTTCCTTAAATCCAGACAAAATCTACTTTTTTTTTCAGATGTTCCTAGTTCTAACCACTGGGTCCAACCAGAAAAGTCTAATACTTCTCTCACCACTCTGAAATTGGATTCTTTGTAAACCTTTCAGATGATGGGTCTGTGTCTCCCCTATTTTAGGGATGAAGAAACTGAGCCACAGAGTTGTTTGATAACTTGGCAGACACCAAATGAGAAAAGGTTCTCATGTCTCTTGTCCCCTAATCAGGGATTCTCTCCCACCTCCCACCCCATGCAGCTGAGTAGGGGACTCTATTCCTTTTTCCTTGGTGACACCAAGTAACATCCCCCAGTCAAGGCCAGGGAGGCAGACAAGGAGGAGGACTGGGCCAAGCCAGGGGCGTTGACCCCGGATCCCTATTTATAACCCAGGTTCCTGAGCCTGCCACTTAAACACACATTCCTGATAACTGAATAATCTCTGGCAAAAAGCAAAAAATAGCCTTGTGGCGGCGGCGGGCAGGCGACCACAATTGCACGGCTGGATGTGAGCATACAGGGAGACACGGGGCCCCTGATGGGACAGGACAGGATGGATGGAATGGGCCAAGCTTGGGGGGAGGTGGGGGAAACTGAAATGGGACAGCCAATATAGCGAGTTAAATATAGCTTTGCTCTTGCTTGGCCCATCTTCCAGCCTCTGCATGAAGCTCTTTCCAGCTCTGTCCCATTCTTTTTTCCCCCCAAAGAAAGGCAGAAACAAAGATCTGTGGAGAAGAGGATGGGATGGTGGCGGAGTTTCTAGAGAATTGGATGCTTGGGCAAATTTGGGTTAGGGAGAAATGAGGACCCAGTGCCCCCTGGAGGCAGAATCCTGGACCGAGAGAAGGGAGGTGTCACTTCCCAGGCCCATGAGAGCCTCAGAGACTAGACTGAGAGCTGAAAGAGACCTTAGAAACCAGCTAGTCCAATCTTCTCATTGTAGCAAGGGGAAACTGAGGCACAGAGAAAGAAAGGGATTGGCCCAATATCACCCAAGTTTCCCAATGTACCATCAGTCTTCCAGGTCAATGAAGGTAGCCCTAGTCCTCCACTTCAGGGATTTTGACAAATTAGGTCTTCAGTTCACCACCAAACCCTAGCCACTAACCCTAATAACTGGTAGGAGAATCCCTTGGGCCAGCCCATCTTCTGAGTCCCTCCATTGAGAAAGAACAGATTGCAGGGAAGAATTAGGGCTAAGAAATGATGATCAGGATGCTCTCAGAAAAACCTGGGAAGATTTTCATGAGCTGATACAAAGTGACGTGTAGTGTGTACAAAGTAACAATAACTCTGTAAGATGATCAGCTTGTAACAACTTCACTATTCTCATCACACAATGATCCAAGACAACTCCGAAGGACATGGAGGAAAACAATTATCCAGACCTAGAGAAAGAACTGATGGTGTCCGCATGCAGACTGAAGCATAATTTATTTTATACTTCATTTTTTGAGGGTTTTGGAGATCTACATTTGCTTTTATAATATAACTATTAGGGAAATGTTTTGCATGATTACACATGCATAACCTATAGCAAATTGCTTGCCTTCTCTATAGGGGTGAGAGAGAGAGAATTTGGAACTCAAAATTTTAAAAATGAAGGTTAAAATTGTTTTTACATATAACTGGGGAAAATAAAATACTAAATAAATTAAAAAGAAAGAAAACAGAAACAGGGTTAAAATGAGCTGGGAGAAATTCTGGACTTCTAGGTCCCTAGCAGAATTTGACTCCACTGTGTAGGATGATAGATACATGGCCTCCCCCAGATCTTCAACATTTTGGATTCCAGAACTAGTAGGAGCCTGTGCAAGTTTTCCACTTCTGTTTTACAGATGAGGTAACTGAGGTCCTGAGAAATAAAGAGGTTTTATGATCACCCAGTAAGGTTGCAGCAGAAACAGACTAAGAATCCACTGAACCTCCCTCCCTTCCTTTGGGACCCTTGTAAAAGTCCAGATCATGGACCAACAGAAGGGCCCCCCAGAAGACTCTTCTCATGGGTTAAAGTATCTTGATTCACTCTCTAACATGGCACCATCTTAGAAAGTAATCTTGGAGAAAGAAGGTTTCCCTTGATATGTTTCAGTTCTCAGAGACTTTTCCTGGTCCTTCTGCTATGAATGCCTTTCTCTCCTGCTCAAGAACCTTCTCTGGCTCCCTATTACAATCTAAGATAAAACAGAAAATTCCTTTATTTGCAACATAAAGCTTTTCAAAATCCATCTTCAATGTACCTGCCAGACTCATTTTATATGTGCCCACATTCTATTTTCAAGCCATTCTGGGCTCCTTGTTTTTTCCTGAAGAAGATATTCCATATGTTCAGGCACATACCAAAATAGAACCTAGAATACTCATTGGTCCCTCTTCCTCTCCTTGGAATCTCCACCTGCACCCAAGCTTCAACTCAAGTGCTTCTTCTGATAGGAAAACTATCCGGATTCCTCCTACTCATTAATAGTCCTGCCCAGCAAAATTGCTCGGTTCTTACTTTATGTATATGTTGTGTTTTTTGACTTATTGTACATATTTTATATTGATTTATTGATTTAATTTATTCCATATTGATTATATATTTTATAACATTAATTATATTTTATTTTTATTATATGATTTAATATGTAAATTTTGTATTGATTTAAATCTGTACCGCTATTAGATGTATGCATATTTTCCTACCTTGTAGAATGTAAATTCCCTGAAGGCAGGAACTATCTCATTTTTACCTTTGTATTCCCATCACCTCTCATAGTGCTTGATAATTATGTAAATGTGTGTAAATATATATGTGTGTATGTATGTATGTGTGTATATGTGTGTATGTATGTGCATATTATATAAGTGTATGTAGGTATATGTGTATGTGTATATGTGTGTGTGTGTGTGTGTGTAGTAGCTATTTAATAAATACTTGTTAACAAAGTCCTTTCCCTATCATAATTCAGTGAGGGGATACTGCTGGCATCATCACTCCCCTCTTTAAAGATGAAGAAACTGAGGCTCTGGAAACTGATTTTCCTGTAATACGAAAAACCACATTTAGAGCTAGAATCAACCTCTTCACAGAATTATGGAATCTGAGCAAACTCTTTGCCCTACTCAAAAAACAAAGGCATCCCCACTGTAGGGTTCCTAGCAAAGTCATTCATCCAATGTTGTCTAAACACCTCCAAGATCTAATTTCCTCATTTTATGGAGAAGGAAACTTGGACCCTGGGGGAGAAGTGGCTTTTTTAATATCAGAGAATCAGATTTGAAGCTGAAGGCTTCATTTTTCAGGGTTATTATGTCAAATTCCTTCATTTTACCAAAGATCTTGAGAAAGAAAGAGACTTATCCAAAGTCACCCTGGAAGTTAATGGCAAAACCAGAATTCAGACCCAGCATCCAGTCATCTGTTTACACCAAAGTCCCACTTCAGGCTTCTATTTATATTTCAGGTGACAGGCAAGACCTGTGCCCAAGGACAAGGAATTGGAAAGGTGGCCCAGGACTGAATCCTCCAATATGGGTACCAGGAAACGTAGAGTGGGAGGAACAGAAAAGGAGAAAGACAGTGTCCAAGGGGAGGGGTGGGGGAGACAGAGAGACAGAGAGAACATTAATGAAGATCCTCACAATGATCAGAACCCTCAGCCTCAAATTATTCTATCACTCCAGTCTTTCTCTGTCTTTCTGTCTCTGCCTCTCTATCTCTTTGTCTCTGTTTCTGTTTCTGTTTCTCTCTTTCTCTGTGAGTGTATCTCTATCTCTCTCCCTTTGTCTGTCTCTCTGCATCATGTGTCCTCACTCACTCATGCCAACTACTCACACTCATACACACACACACATGCAGTCTCCACATGCACAGAAAGGTTCAAAATCACAGGATTCTAGATTTGGAGCTAGAAGGAATTTTCCTCCAGTCCCACCTGCTCATTTTTACAACCTCAGCCTGGTAAACTCCAAAGCCCATGCATGTGTAGCAAGTAGCTGAGCCTGGATTTGAACTTGAGACCTGAAATTCCAGGGTCAGCACAATTCACTGCCCCAAATGTCTCCAGGCCTACCCATACATTCCCACAGTCATAGATAATCAGAGCTAGAAGAACCCTCAGGCAGTCATGTCCTCCACCTCCCACCTCAAAGGAGGGACTCTGGATGACATCCCAGACAAGAAGCCAGTTATTGGGTCATTCTGCTTGAAGACCTTGGAGAGGGTCTAATACCTCCAGAAATCACTCACTGCCCCTTGGGAGGACCTTTATTATGGGGCTGACATTAAGCCTCAAGTGACCTCCTGTATCCTTGTGTGTGAACATAGATCTTCACTGGGAAGGACAAAGTGAGAACACCAAGCTTTACAGAAACCCTGACTCACAGGCAGACATACATACATATGCACAAACACATGTATACATACATAAACCAATCCCAGCTAACATTCATCTTCTACAGGAAGCCTTTCCTTCCCACTCCCCCTTAATTCTAGTGCTTTCCCCCCTTGATTGATTTTGCCTGTCTGTTGTTTCTTTATAGCTACTTGCCTGGGGTACCTCCCTATTAGACTATAAGCTCCTTGAGGGCAGGAGTTGCTTTCCCCTTTTTTTTGTCTCCTTAGCACTTAGTATAATGTCTCACACATCAAACACTCTTAATAAATTTTTACTGACTCTCAAACACACACACACACACACACACACACACCATAATCAATCTTCTGGAAAGATTTCTTAGATCTCTTATGGGTGCCTGGCTCTTGAATCAAAGCTTTAAGAGAGGCTAGAGAAGATTTGACAGTGTACTAGGAATCAGAGATCCCAGTTTCAAATCCAAATGTTGCTAGATGACCACTTCCTCATCTGAGTTTCAAATTCCTTGTCTGTAAAACAATGGGGTTGGATGAGATGGTAGATCTAAACTATGACCCCTGCCCTCAGTCAGTTTACAATCTCACCAAGGAGATGAAAAGTCTCCTAGTCTTCATTCTTTTTTTTTTTAGTTTTTTTTGCAATGTAGTGGGGTTAAATGGCTTGCCCAAAGCCACACAGCTAGGTAATTATTAAGTGTCTGAGGCTGAATTTGAACTCAGATACTCCTGACTCCAGGGCCGGTGCTCTATCCACTACACCACCTAGCCACCCCCTGGTCTTCAGTCTGGAAAAGGACTAATGACAATACAAGGATGATGTCTTGACTTGCAAGTGAATTGAATTTAAGTAAGTAGCACTGTGCAAAGTCATCAGCCTCACTCTCTCTCCAGAGCACTAGACTAGAAAAGGCAATTTCTATTCTGCTACTCAATCCAAACTGATCTTAAATGGGTCCTTTTCCTTTCTGGTTTTCTCATCTGTAATATGGGTGGTTGGGGAAAAGGGGGCATTAGAATAAGAGGTAAAATTCTTCCAACGTTGTTTGAACTGTCCATATTTCCAGACCAATCTTAGGCAATCTTCTCCTCCTAGGAGAATAACTGTCTTATGAGAGGAGAAAAATCCTCTCCAAGGAGAAGAGATGAGGGAAGAGTTGAGTAGGCCCACCAGCTGAAATGGGTATGTCCCTCAGGCCCTAACCCAGGCAGAGCCAAGGCTTCTGACCAGCTCAAGTCTCTCCAGGCCCTCTGGTCTCCTCCTCTTCCTCTAATTGGTCTCCAGCACCATGATCTGCCACAGACCCCAACACTTGGGTGTGGATGCCAGTCATGGACAGAGGATGTGGCCACAAGTCCAGACTCAGTGTCAGCAGAGAGGTGACAGCTCCCTTCATCGGCCAGGCCACCTCCCCTCCTGGCAGTCCAGCTATGGGGAACATCTGGTGGGTTGCCTTTCACTTCTCACTCCCATGTTCTGTCATCACTCAGAGAATGGAGACCCAAAGAAAGGAGCTGCTGAGATGAGTGATGTGTTTACACTGAACCAAAGAGAGATTTCACACAGACCACTTTGACCCCCCCCTCCTAGGACTTTGTGGGACTGAGGTCACTGGTTTGATGCCTGTCCAGCTTAACCAGGGTCACCCTGAGAAAACATATTTGCCTCTGCCAAAGCCTGAGTCCCGATCCCCACCAGGCCCTGAAGAGAGACTTGAAGTAGGTTAAATGTTAACAAAAAGCTTGACCTCAAGGATTTTGAAGGCCCAGTTTTCTTCCTTGATAGCTTTGTCTCCCATGTCTCCCCCATTCCACTCCAGCCAAAGTGACTGCCCCCATCAGTGGAGGTCATTGAGCAGAGACTGAATGCTCCCCTTATTGTGTACATTGTGCTAAGGACCTTGGGGAGAGTGGGAGAGTGGGGTGGATCCAATGATGCTGGAGTTCAATAATATTGGTCTCTACTCTCCCTTCCCCTCCCCAGATGTCTTATACTTTCTCAAAACAATCAGAAGGTCAACAAGATTTACTAAGAGTCAGACACTATTCTAAGTGCTGGAATTAGAAACAAAAAAGAAAGATGAACCCTGCCCTTAAGGATCCGACATTCTAAAAGGGACGACAACATATAAAAGAAGGAGAAGGAGGAAGAGAAAGAGGAAGGGGAAAGGCAGGAAGAGGAAGAGGAAAGGAAGGGGTAGAAAGTAGCAGCAAAGGAACATGATGAAGGAATACAGAGGAGTGGAAACATGGAGAGGATTGAAACATGGCTACTCAGGAGGCCATACTTAAATGGAGTTCAGGGAGGAGCTGTCCAATCAGGAAAAAAGATCCCAGGGGCAGATTATCTTTATAGCAAATCTAATTTATGAACCTTCCCCCCAGATAAACTGAGATTTGGGAAAGACCTTACCTTACAAAGGCTTACAATGCCTTCAAGAGTATCACCAGTTATTTTGTCCTCTGTCTTACCTATGGACTCCAGTGACTCTGAAAGAAAGGGTGAAGCTGATGACTTTGCACAACTCTGTCTCACTTAATTCAGTTCAGTTACATGTCAAGACACCACCCTCTTGATGTCATGGGTCCTTTTCCAGGATGAAGTATGGAACAATCTCCCTCTCCAGTAGAACATTCTCCTTCTTCTCTTCTACCTAGCCTTTAAGTCTCAAGCCATCTTCTCCACAAAGTCTTCCCTGATTTTCTCCAAGTGGAAGCAGCCCTCACAGAACTTTTATAAGAATTTTTACCCTAAGCATACACTGCTTATCATAATTAATGAACACTTAATAAATGTTTGTTGCATTGAAAAGTCAAAAACAAAGTCCTGGTACCATTTCCAAGACAGGGAGGTTCAGAACGGGGCAGACACTTAACCTGGGTTTGTCATTTCAAATAGAAATTTCTCTGGGAAGAAAGGGGACATTTTCAAATATAGGAAATAGTAGAGCAAAGACCCTGGGGGCAAGGAATCACAAGATATTAGGAAGTTTTGCTTGGCACCCAATGCACATGAAGGGTAATATTAAAACAGACTTGGAAAGTTAGATTAAATTAAAAAAATTTTAAATAAAAAATAACAAATCATTTTTCTTTAATTTTTTTTATTTTAAAAGGTAGATAGATTGTGGATACTAGAAATATCTCTGATCACATTATGACCCTGCTCCAGAACCTTCATTGATTTCCTATCACTATAGAATAAATTCTTAAATTCTCAGTTGTACTAATAGAGAACCATCAAGGTCTCCAGATCAGGGTCATAATGCTATCAGAGAGGAATGTTCCAATATTAGTGTGAGGGAATGGGAAGGAGACTGGAGGCAGGAAGTTATTTCAAAGAATGGCTGAAGTTGACAATTGACTATATTTGGGGAAGGAGGTTGAGCATGCAGTCAGATGTAAGCTTGGATAGTTGAGAAAACGGTGGTGCCATTGACAGAAATTGAGAACACAAACAAGTAGTCAGATGGAAGCTTGGTGGTGCCATTGACAGATAAAGGGGAACATGGAAGAGATGTTTTCTTTGGAGTCAGTGTGGCCTGGACAATAGAAGTCTTCAGTTTTGAACATGAAATGCAGGTGGAAAATCTAGGGAGAGATGACCTGGAGGCAGTTGGAACTGCTCAGCTGTATTTCAGGAGAGGTCAGAGACGACCTTTGAGAATTATTCACAAAGAGGTCTTGTCTGTAGCTGTAGAAGTAGAGGAGATTGCCAAAGAAAAGAACAGAGAAATAAGGCAGAACCTTGGAAAACCTCATACCTCCCAGAGGCAAAAGGAAACAGAGCCAGAAGCCAAGGCAGAAGAGAGGAAGTGGTCAGAGAGGTAGGAGTAGAACAAAGAACGAGCCAGGGTCAAACAAATGAAACCTACGAAGAGCACTGTGGTGTTAAATGCTACAGAAAAGTAACCTTATATAAAGGTTGGGGAAAAAATGTGTTGGTCCACAGAAGGGCAACTGGAGTGAAAAAAGGTTTTGAATTCATGCCATATGTGGGCAGGATCCTTTCTGGGGTTATATCTTGAATTGGTTGATCATCCAGGTCCTAAGCTGGGGATCATTAGGTCTAGGAATAAACCTGAAGGGCTATATTTCATGAGTTCCCCGCCTGTCCAATTTGCTTTCTATTGATATATCAGCCAGACTTCAATTAACTTTTAGAAAAGGGTTCTTACTGAGACAGTATAGTAGTAACAGTGAGTGCAACCCTCTTCCCACCCACACCTCCATCATGCAGACTTTCTCACGTGTACACCCAAGTCCATTTGAGAGAGTGGGTTTAAATGTAGAGTACAATGGTAACGAGGTACACATGGAAAGGATAGTCTTCAGAATGTCTTTCAAGTCCTGGTTACAGGAGGTCCTTTTTAAGGCCATTCTCTATTGGGTGGTAAGGGAAGAGAAGGGAAGGGGAGAAGAGAAAGGGAGGGGAAAGGAGGGGAAATATAAGGGAAGGGGAAGAAAGAGGGAGAGGAAAGGAGATAGAATGAGACAGAAAGGAGAGAGAGAGAGAGAGAGAGAGAGAGAGAGAGAGAGAGAGAGAGAGAGAGAGAGAGAGAGAGAGAGAGAGAGAGAGAGAGAGAGAGAGAGAGTTTTCCCTACTTCCAAGAGTGATTCCTCAGGGACTTGGCTTCAATTTTCAAACTGCAATTCTCTGAACTGGAGATCTTCCATCATCTCATTGATCTCACCTCTGGGCTGTATTTTTATACAAACTCCCAGGCGTTTATCTGAATCTTTCCACCAATCGTTTGAAATTCTCTTTCTCCAGAGATCAAAGCACTGGGCATACAAGAAGTAAACTCAACCCCGATTTCAAAGAGCTCACAGTCTAATGGAGGAGATAACATGCAAGTATTTAGGTGTAAACAATATTTAAAATATAAATGGGAAATAATCTCAGAGAGGAAGAAGGGGAAAACAGTCCTTCCAGTTCAGTTGAATTCAATAAACAATGATGATGAGGAGGAGGAGGAGGATAATGATGATGATGGTGAATATGAGCTCATAGGAATAGAGATTTTGAGTAGCATAGGACCACAGAGGTCTTCTGGGCCATACTTATTATTACTATCTTTTTTTTTAATAAAACAAGTATTTCATTCAAAGGAATTACATTATTCTTTAAATGAAAAGATCAAAACTAAAATTCAAACTCAACAAAACATGGTGAGTGAACTCTGTTCCCTTCCTTTTCCACCCCACAGTGCCTTGCTCTGTTGTCTTTGGCAGACTCCCTGGCTTATCTCCAGGAGAGCACCAAGTTCAAAGATCATAAAAATTATCTGACAGGTGGATGGGGCCCTGCCTGTGGCCATCAATTGCCTGGGATTAGGATCAGGGAGGCTACCATGCTCCAGTGGAAAAGGGAATGAGGATTAATGCAGTTACATCTTTCCTCCAAAATAATAGGTCAGGATGGGCATTAGAGTCAGAAAGGAAAACTCCAAGAATGTGGAGAGGGTAGCTTCAATCACAAGGTCTTGGTTTTGCCTTTTGAAAATTTAGAAGAAGAGAGAGGAGAAATTAAAGTAGAAGTGGAGGTGAGAAAATGAATATCAAAAAGCCTTAAGACCACCTTTTTGTCTAGATCACTACCCACCATGCACAGTTAGTCCTGCTTGGGATGAGTGAGGCTCAGGGGTCTATTAGGACCCTGGTGAGCTGTTAGAGAAATATTGTAATAACAGAAATCCCAAGACTGCAAATCTAGACTGAGGGTGGAGACCAACAATTCCAGTGCCCGGACTCCTTTAGATAATATTCAGTATCCTGGATTTTTTTTCATGGGGAAATTGTAGAATCTCAGCAAAGGAATTTGAGAGTCCAATGGAGAAAATGGAGGATCAGGGAACTGGAGGCTCTGCCTTCAGAGGTCCCAGCCTCCCTTTTGACCCTCTACTCAAAAAGAGAAAAAAATTCCCTTAAATCAAATGCTGTTAACTGCGCATCCACGAGGTCTGTGGGTAGATTTCAAGAAGACTATGAACATGAATGGTTAAAAAACATGAGTCTTTGTTTTCACTAACTTCAGTTTCTTCAATTATTAAAAACAATTATTCTGAGGTTGAGTCTATAAGCTTCAACTAACTGTCAAATTATGCACCAAAGGGGTAAACAACCCCCACCCTAGATCATAGGTCTCTGGACCAGAGTCATCCAGTCAGTAAACAAACATTTATGAAATACCTATTACCAGCATTAAGTCCTGATTATATAAAAACAAAAAGGAAACCACCCCTGCCTTCAAGGAGGCTCCATTCTAATATGGGGGTAGGGGTTGGGGAGGGGGAATCAACAAGTAAACAGCCAGGCCTCCAACTGCTAAGCCATGGTGACCAAGAGCCATTTTAACACTCAGTCCCCCACACCCTCAGAACATCTTGGCAAATACAATAAGAACCTAGGAATTCTTAGTGGTGACTTGGGTCTCCATTAACCAGCCATCGTGAGACCTCGGGAAGGCTCAATCCTGCAGGTTTGCTGACCTTGCAAAGCCTAAGTGCTAATAATTACAGTTCTTCTCCCATGCTGATTGGAGGCTTGCAGTGGACATATTTCTTTTCATCTTTCCAAGATCTTATGCTGTCCAGACAAACCCTTCTGGCTGTGCTGATAGTTCTCAACATAAGCCAAAGCAGCGGTTCCCAAAGTGGGTTAGATGGAGCCCAGAATTCTAGAAAATAGAAGGAAATGTGGATGCTGTCTTCTTAAAAACTAAATATGAAATTATGCATGTAGCAGAAATATGTATTATGTGGGGCAATTTGTTGGTATGAAAAAAAGCTGATTTTCTTCAAATTTGCTCCAAAATCTCCCAACCCCTACTTCTATCTCCACTCTAGGATCAACATTTTTGGAATCTGCCAGTATAGTTCAAACTTCTAAAGTATTTTGTGGCCAGTCATTTCAAAAATGCCAAACCTACACAATCACACACAAACATACACATACAGTGTCCCAAAAATCTTGATGCAATTATAAGCTATTCAAAGCCTATGAGGTATGTCTACACATATGTATGATAGAATAATAGATAATAAGGAAAGATCATGGCATAGATAGACTATTGTAGTCAGAAAAGCAAAGATTCCAATTCCACTTGCAGCACTTAGTAGATATTTCTGTTCATTCTTTGTTTTCTTGAAGAGAACAAATGACATCAAATGTGAAATCTTGACTCCTATGTGACTATGGCAGTTCCACAAAGCCATCAGTCTCATTCTCTCTCCCAGAGTCACTGAAGCCCAGTGGCAGGAGACACTATTAGTGATGGCCTGCGATGTGCTAAATGACCTTGAAGTCTGATATCTGACCAAGCTCTATGTATTCCATAGTGCCTACTCCAGCCCCTTCAATGATGTTGGAACATCTGTTCATTCTACATGGATAAGGCATTACATCCTTGGGGTAGACATCATGCTAACTCACCAATGGGTTTGAAATCCCTCTGCTGAGATGGTCTTTACCATGGTGTAGGCACTGCCCATGCAGCAACTTCTTGGAGCCAAAGGTTGATGATCAGCAACCCTGACCAGTCAGAGGTGCTGGTCCTTCTGGACAACCCCCATAGAGCCCATGTAAGCACCACTTGTTCTGTTTTTAGCTTACATTTTCCTAGTTCTTTATATATTGTCATCCACCCAATTAGATTGGGAGTTTTCCAAGGGCAGGAACTGTTTTTATCTTTCTTTGGACCCCCAACAGTGTTTGTCACACAGCCGGTGCTTAATAAATGTACATTGACTGACTTTGCTAATCCTCAGTAAGGATCTCTCAATTGGCTAATCAAAGGTTCCAAGAATGAAGAGGTCACACAGCTCAATCTACATTTGGCCAGCTCCAATTATTCTAAAGTTTTCCTGACTTTGAGCCCAAATCTGGTTCTTGGAAGGTTATGCACGTTGCTTCTTCCGCTAACTGTGTGACCTTGGGCAAGCCACTTCACCCTCTTTGTCTCAGTTTCCTCATTTGTAAAATGAGCTAGAGAAGGAAATGGCAAAGTTCTCCAGTATCTTTGCCAAGATAACCCCAAATGGGGTCACAAAGAGTCAGAAACAGATGGAAACAACTGAATGACAAAAACAAAATGATAGAGCAAGTCCAGAAGGTTCTAAGTGGAACCTAAAAGGGAATGAAATAGGGACTGATCTGGATGTTTTCCTTAAAAATGAAGGTTTGGGGCAAAACCAGTCAATCAAAAGAGAGGGCCATGGGGGTAGAGCTATTTCCCATGTGAGAAGTCCAAAAATGGAGTGAATTTCCAGGCATTGCAGAGAAAGTTCTGGAGAGGAATAAAGCAATTAGTGAGTGTTTGCCTAATTAAACTATGATTAAGCACCTATTAAGGGTCAGGCTAAGGATTGGGCACACAAATACAAACAAAAGAGACAGTCTCTACTTTCTAAAGAGAAATCAATTGTTGAAGGGGAGCTAGAATCCAAGGGGGTAGGAGAGAGGACATAACTTTTAGAAATTTGGTTCTTAGGAAGACAAATTATAAACTCCCATCTGGAGTTTGAGAAGCAGATAAAAGGATGGCTGGAGTTCAGGCAGCCCAGTTTGGGGATGGCCAGGAAGTGACTTGGAAACCATTCTGGGCAAAGGTAGGTACAAATGTCCCTCTGAGACCTATGGGTTCATCTTTTCAAAGAGTCCATGAGGCAAATCTGGTCTGATCTATTCTTGATGAAGCCATATGGTCTGTAATGTAGCTCCTTGGTGCCATGATCCTAAGAACTGAATGAATATATGACAAGCCATGAAGATAACTAGGTGAAGAATGTGATTGGAATTTTGTGGAGGGCATCAGAGAAGACTTCTTCCTGAGGGAGGGCATTCCAAGGTAAAGTTAGAGTGTGAGGGAATTAATCAATGAGAACTTAATAATAAGCCTTTTATGCATCAATAATGGCCAAGTAGGTCGTGGAGGTATTGAGGAGGGATGGTTTGGCAGAGGTATAACTTAAGGACTAATTCCAAGACCCCAAGATTAATTTAGGTGACAATAACCTTGAGCATATTAAAAAATATTTGTTGACTGACCAGAAATTTAGGGCATTTATGGCCAGTTCTTGAGTGGGGGATTTGCCATGATGGATTCTGGGTATCTATGAAGGGTAATCTGGGTAAGAAGTGGAGAGGACCAAAGAAGTGGGGAGGACCAAGGCAAAGAAACCAGCAGGAGGCAACCCAGTCTAGGGGGAGTCACTGGAAGTGAACCAGAAAGGAAATGTTGTCATACTCCTTGAAGTCCACCAATGGAAACACCATTAACTTGGGTTGGGGTGTTTGGCCTTGTCTAGGGAAGGGCGGGACCACTGGAGGTCTGAAGGACACAATCCTGATGGCCTCTCTTCAAAGATTCTGCTGTTGTAATCAAGAGGAAAAGACCAGAGATGGAAAAAGGACTGGTGGGAATAATTGGAAACATCCTTAAGATGGGGTGGGGCCAACAAAAATTGGAGGTGGGGGAAGGGAGGGAAAGAAAATTTAACTCCCCAGAAATCATAATAAAGAACATTAACATGGAGGCAGCTAGGTGTTGCAATGGATAGAGTGCCACACCTGAAGTCAGGAAGACTACAGATAGGAAACCTGAGCTTGAGAGACTTGCTAGGAGTCACATCTAAGTCAAATTTGAACTCAGTTCCTCTGAATTCAGGATACAGCATTCCACCCTCCTCTGATCCCCAAAGTCAAAAAAAGCCCAGCTTCCTGTGGGCCGTGTCACACATCCTGGCTGCTCCAGCCCCAGAGCCCTGGTCTGACGACTCCCAGGCCTGGTTTCTGACCAGGTCTGGTTACAGCTCAGTAACAGAGAGTTCTGGAACAAGGAATGCATTCTTGTTTCTGGGGAAGTTTGACAAAGAACATGGGCTCAGGACGGGAAAGGCTTCATGCTTGAAAAGGAGCAAGGAAGGATCAACAACAAATCTGAATCTCTGAGGCTCTTTGAACAGGGCTGGTAGAGAAGGGAAATTCTTTGACTCTTCCATAGATTTAACAAAAGGAAATTCTTATGTTGTTGCTGTTCAATCACGCCCCACTCTTTGTGACCCCATCTGGAGTTCTCTTGGCAAAGATCCTGGAGCCATTTCCTTCTCCAGCTCATTTGACAGATGAGGAAACCGAGGCACACAAAGTAAAATGACTTGCCCAAGGTCACACAGCTAATAAGTGTCTGAGGCCAGATTTGAACTTGGGTCTTCAGTGTCCAATGCCAGTACTCTTTCCACTGCACCAGAACTGGGTTGGTTTATAAGTGCTCTTGGGGGAAAAAACTTCACAATGAGAAAGAATGCAGAAGCCATAATGTGGGAATCTTAGGAAAGGTTGGTAGAGGCAGGAAGACTGCATCAATCTGCCTCCGTTCTTCTGCCCTGTGACACTGCTACATCCATCCAGTCCCCATGGCCTGGCAGGTACCATCCACAACCTCATCAAGTCGAGTTTTAGGACTGGAAGGGGCCTTATCAACACTATGTCAAATGGAGAGTCATTATGAGCAGTTTGTTTCAATGCAAGCATTCCAGTCTTTAAAATAAGGAGAGTTGGACTGGATGGAGGAGGACTTCAGGACTTTGAGGACTCTAGAACTGAGATGGTCGAGTGGGCAGAGCACTGAACTGAGTCTCAGAGCTGGGATTCATATAATGATTCTAATACTTTCTACCTCTGTGAACTTGGGCAAATTCCCTAATCTCTGGGGGACTCAGTTCCTCATTTGTAAAATGATGGAGACAGGGGTTGTTTAGACTATGGATTCTTGGAGTCCATGAATCAAAGAGTTCATGGATAAATTTCAGAAGATTCATGAACTTGGATTAGCATTTATTTCAATTTATTTCAGTGATTGGGCATGTCACCTCAACAGTGGGGAGTCTGAAAGTGAAAGGTCTTTTGAGTTGGGGGTTCTGAGCTAGAGTAGTACTAATATGATTAGTGCCACCGGGCCGCATGAGGAGGGACAAACCAGACCAGGTCTGTGCCAGTAATTGAGAGGACTGGACTCAGAAAGGATAAATAAACATCTATGCTGGAGACTGAGTCTCAAAAAACAAACCCAAGCCATTCTGAGAAGAGGTCCACAGGCTTCCACAGATGGCCAAGAATCCTGGACACCCAAGATGAAAACCCTCTGGTTTAAATGGCCTGAGAGATCCTTCAAGCCTCAATTCTATGATCCCTATGAGGCTGAACTCTGGATGGGAACCCCAGCATTTTCTTCAAGTATTTGAAGATCTAGAATCCTACCTGCACCTTCAATACTGTCTAGCCCAACCTCTTCATTTTACAGTTGGAGAAACTGAAGTCCCTAGAGGTATGGAGAGCTTGTGGTCAGAATCAGGATCCATGGGATAAAATTTGCCATGTCCAATGTGGGCTTGAGGTCAGAACATCTTCCCAACTTTGACAGTCAACCTTACCTAGGACTTAAGATCTGGGAGGTGCGTCTTCACTAGATATCTTCAAGCAAAGGGGAGATGATCACCTGTGGGTATGTTACAGAGGAGATTCCTGGAAAGTTATAGGTTGGTTTAGGTGGGCTCTCCATTTTCTTTTTTAAGGGAAGCTAAAAATGGATCAGTGGTTTGAAGTTAATGGCACAAGCCCCCATCAAGAGGCTCCAAAAAGCCTCCCTATGAGGGGTTTCTGCCCCAAGATCTCATTGGGGAAAAATGAAATGTGCTCAATGATCTCTCAGAATTCTCCCTCCTCCCCACCTTGGAAGGGACCTGTGGAATCTCTAGCATGGCCTAGCAAATGTGTGTGTATGGAGAAGGGCGGGAATGGATGGAGGGGCCCATTTCCCCTGCAGAGCAGGGTCTTTTCCCTGCTCTCATCTCCCTAGAACCAGAGGGGCCCCCAACACCCAATCATCCACCCAGCAGGGCTTCCGGCCCCTGACGCCCGCCGCCAGAGAACACAGCTGGTCTGACTAGCAGTTTTATGGAAGGGGTTGGGCTCTGGTGCCCCAGCTTTAAACACTTGATGTCTTCCAGGTGTGGGGTGGAGGGGGCCTGGAACCCAGGCAGCAGCTGGTTGGGGCAGGTGTCAGCAGCAGCTGTGGCTAGCAGGCTGGAAACCATTCTGAGCTGCTAATGAACTTGGGCCCTAATTAAAGCAGAGAGAGGGCAGAAGAGGCATGGAAAGGCAAGGGACTCTCCTATCTGGACCCTGGGGATTTGAAGACAATGGGTTTTTTGGGGGGAAGGTGGGTCTCTGAGGAGTAGTTATTGTAGCTTACTGGGGTAAAAGGGAAGGGCGAGAGGTGGTTTCCTGGACACTTAGAACCATGGTCTAGTCCAAAGACACAAGAGAAAAAGACCAAGGAGTGGAAACAAAAAATAAAAATAATAGTAAAGAATGGCCCAGAGGGGCATTGTACCCCTGCTCTGTCTCATACTAGTGGATTTAAAATCAACTCCAAAAGATCCTTGTGGGATGGCACAATGCTTGTTGCTGGGGCTTCCTGGATCTGATGAGAAGGGCCCTTCTAATCTGGTTCAATGGAAAGAGACTTGGTGTCAAAGAAGCTGGGCTCAAATCTCACCTCTGCTTCCACTCGTTTGACTTGGGGCAAGTCAGCTGACTTCTCTCAGACTCAATTTCCTCATCTTTAAAATGAGGGAGGGGTTGGAAGAAATGCCCTCGAAACACCATTCCAGCTCTAAAATCTAAATCTGATTTCTCAGGCCACAGGGATCTGGTCCAGAAATTGACCCTGGCTGTAACAGATGGATAAAGCATCACCCATGATAAGATGCTTATCAACTTATAGATGACATAGAAGTGGGAGAGACAACTAACACAGGAAATGATGGCATCAGGATCAAAAGAGATATCGGCAGGCTAGAGCTTGGGTTCCGTTGAGCGAGATGAAACCCAGTAGGGTCAAATGTAAAGGAGAGAGAAAAAAATCAGTATCCCAAGAATTAGATAGAGGAGGCGTGGATAAACTATAGCTGTTCTGGAAAAGCCCTGAAGGCTTTAGTGGACTGCCAGGGCAATCTGAGTCAGGAGAGTGATTCTAGGACCGAGGAAGAAGAGCCTCTGTGCAAAGGAGCATCCAGTCCAGTAGGGTGGTGAGAAAGACATCGAATCCTGCCTCAGGTAGCCTCGGATCTGACAGAAAGGACAGTCTCTGTTCTTACAATGAAGGCCAGTACTTGGATCAGCGGGTGATGAGCAAGTAAGTAGAGTCAATCTTGCCCTTCGCCTAGAAACAGGAATGGTCACTAGCCATGAGTCGAGGCGCTTGTGATGATGGGAAGGAATAATGCCAGAAAGGTGCAGACGCTGCCCTATCCCAGTGAAGCTACCCCGAAAACTTCCTGGCCTCAGACTGAGTGCCAGAGACTGCCTGGTTCCCTTCACCATCTCCCTTAGCACTAAAACAAGGGGAAGAGCAGATGCGGATGCTCTGGACATATAGTCTCCACCAGTAGAAGTACTGAAAAGCGACAGAGATGGGGAGCTCATCTAAGTCAGGGCCGGGCATTGAGCAGGACCAAGAGAAGTGGACAAGTGGCCAATCTGGGAAGGAGAAAGGAGCTGGGAGTCAGATGATCCGAGTGTGAAGCTCACCTCTGCCTACCTATATGGCCTTGGGCCAGTCTTTTCTCTGGTTAAATGAGGAGGGTTGAGCTAGATGATTTCCCAGACCACAGGTCTGGCCCATAATTAACCCTGGACTGCAACAAATTGGATAAAGCATCACCCATGATAAGATGCCTATCAAATTTGCAGACGACACAGAAGTGGGAGGGACAACTAATATGGGAAATGGTAACTTCAGGATCAAAAGGCATCTCCACAGGCTGGAGCATTGGGCTCAACTGTGTGAGAGCAGTGGGGTCAAATGTGAAGGAGAGCAAAACATCAATGTTGCAAATATTAGATGAAGAAGGTGTGGATAAACAATATTCTGAAAAGGATCTGAGGGTCTTAGTAGACTGCAAGCTCAATCTGCATCAGAGTTGAAATGGCAGTCAAAAATGCTATTGAGATCATGGGCTGTATTAAGGGAGGCATAGAAGGGGATCCTCTCCCTGTCCTCTGTCTTTGTCACACCCCGCAATCATCACAATACTTAAGATTTCCATTTTAAGGTTGTGAAGACTTTTACAAACCTTATCCTACTTAATACTCACAACCTTGGAAGGTGGCTGCTACTATTGGCCCTATTTTACAGATGAGGAAACTGAGAAGGCATAAGTAAAGTGACTTTCCCAGGATCACTTTTCCAGGACATTGATAAGCCAGAGAATGTTCAAAAAAGGACAGCCAGATTGATGAAGCACATGATTGAAGGAACTTCAAATGATTATCCTGGAGGAGGGAAGACAAAAGGTAGGGAATGAACCCCGAGTGTCTGTGAGGAGAAGAGATTATTCTTGGTCTCAGAAGGCAGAACCAATGATGGGTGGAAATTACTGATTTAGGCTGAATACCAGAAAAATCTTGTTATCTAAAAATGGAATAGCCTACAATAAGAGGTGATGAGCTCCCCATCCTTAAAGACATTCCAACAAGTTCAATGACCACTTATCAGGAAACTGATATTAAAACTGATATGCCTCTCAGGTATGTTCTGGACCAGATGACCCATGGAGTCTCTGACAATTCACAAATTCTATGATCTTATGGAGAGGCAAGGGGGAGACAAGGAAAAAGGAAAGGACCTCAGGATATTCTCCTGGAGTCCTTTCAAGTTGATTTCAGACCATTCATGCTTTACTTTTCCACCTAGTCAGTCAGCTTGGAGTTCACTGAATTGTACCATCCTCTAGCCCATATCTCTATGCTTTTTCTTTTCTTCTTTTTAATTTTTACAAAGCAGTGGGGTTAAGTGACTTGGCCAAGGTCACATAGCTAGGTAAATATTAAGTGTCTGAGGTCAGATTTGAACCCAAATCCTCCTGACTCCAGGGTTGGTGTTCTATCTGCTATACCACCCAACTGCCCCTATAATTTTTCCACAAGATATTTTATCAATTTTGCTGATAACCTTTAAATTATCTCTCTGATTCAGAGTTCAACACAGTGTCAGCCTCTGTTTATTGACTGACTCATCTCTCAGTTTAAAAACCCTATCAGATAGGAAAATGAGGTTAGACCTGGTGAAGCTTTATCGGCTCTTGAGGTTCACCATTTCTTCCACTTTTTGTCCTCCCTCACCACCACCATCTCTTCCCTTCTGTCCCCCACTCTCATCTATCTCCAATCATTTGCCGAGACATATCTCCACATAGAGCTCCCAAATGGGCCCTTCTCTCCACTTCCACAGTCACCAAACCTAGTTCAGATGTATCCCCTGGAGTATTTCTAATTGATCTCTTGGTCTCATTCTCTCCTCCCTCTCCAGGCTATCCTCCACACAATTTCCGTATTAATGTTAAAGGAAAAATATTTGCTATCAAACAGGCACCAATCATATTTCCCCAATATTAAAAAGTCTGGACAAATATTTCTCCTTCAACATTAATAGTCCTAAGACAAAGGTCTGACCCTGCCATTTCCTGCTCAAGAATATTCAGTGGCTTCCTATTGCCTCTAGGACAAAATATCTACCTCTTTTTTCAAACCCTTCCAGATCTCTTTTCTAGACTTATTTCCCATTATTCCCATTCCACATTCCAGCCAAGTTGGTCTTGCTGGTCCATTTCCTGTCCATTCAAATGTTCAGTAGAATGCTTGTGGGTTGAGGCTGTATCCACAAGTCTGAAGGGCTCTCCCTCCCCACCCTAGCTCCCTTCAGATCTCAGTATAGAGATGGTCTTCTTCCCAAGCCTCTTCTTGATTTTATAATGCAAAGGAGGGTGGATTTGGACTCTGAAAACTTAAATCAGAATTCTGGGTCTGCTCAGATACCCCGAGGACCTTAAGGAAATTGTGTCAACTTTTAGGACTCAGTTTCTTCATCTATGAAATGAACTTGAAAATACCTTCCAATTCTAAATAAATGCAGTGATGGAATCATCTTCCATTTATTTCTCTGTTTACAGGCTGTATCCTCCTAATAGAATGTAAGTTCCATGAGGGCAGAGGCTGATTATTTGTGTGTGCGTGTGTGTGTGTGTGTGTGTGTGTGTGTGTGTGTATGTATCCCCAGTTACCAGCATAACATCTTACATATAGTTATACACGCTTGCTGAATTGAATTGACGCACATGATTAAACATGGATAGATGTTTAACATAGTTATACATGTATAACCTATATTAAATTGTTTTCTTTTGGGGGAAAGGGAAAGGTGGAGGGAGAAACTTAAAACCTTACCCAAAAAATCATGTGATCCAGAGTAGAATCATTGGATTTTAAATATGAAAGAATTTTAGAGATCTTTTACTCTATTCTTTCATTTCATAGATGTGGAAGCTGACTCTCAGAGAAAAAGGCAAATAAATGACTTGCTGACTTTCACACAGCAAACTGTTGACAGGGCCAGGTCTCCCAATCCTTCCCTTGCTGCGTTCACACTGACCCTATGACTCTCTCCATCTGGACCATCTGAGCCTGTAGAAGATTATTCATACTATGCAGCTAGAGGAGAAATTCCCAGACTGGTGCAAGATGGACCAGAGCAAACGAATTTGCCAAGAATATTTTTATTAATTAAGAATGAAAGTCGGAGGTTCAAAGACGACCCGATACCTTCATATGATCATAAATGATTCTGACTAGAGATCTGGTGGATAACTGACTGGGCAGCTTCCCAGAAAGCAAAGTCTTTGGGTTCTCTAGAGCTGCATTGTCCAAAAAGCCCCTGTAAATGTGCCATGCTGATAACTAGATTGTGTTGGCGTTCTACCTGGCTGGGGCACTATGATAGGTGAGGAATGGCCAGCCATTACCGGAAGTTCTGTTTCCTATTGATCAGGTCATGAGGGGAAATGGTTCTAGAAAAGGCGGTGAGAAGGACACCTTTACACAAGACTCCTCTCGCTGTAAACATCATGTGCAAGTCTCGTCATCATGCACAGGACAACATGGTCTTCTTCAAACACAAAGAACAACTGACGACCTGACCTTCCTCTGATCGCATCCCTAACTTCCTTCCAAGCACGGCTCACGGTGAGTCCTCCTTCCTTCTAAAAATTACTTTGTCTAATTTTGTATTTTTTTTACTTCAGACATGCTGTATTTCCCTAGCTCTGATATTTAATAACTGTAGGACTCTGGGAAGTCCCTTCACCTCTGTTTGCCTCAGTGTTCTCATCTGTAAAATGGGAATAATAAAAGCTACCAGAATTGTCATGAAGCTCAAATGAGATGAAATTTGTAAAGCCCTTAGCATAGTGCCTGTTGCTTTTGTTTGTTTTTCAGTCATGTCTAACTCTGCAATACCATTTGAGGCTTCTTGACAAAGATACTGAAGTGGTTTACCATTCTCTTCTCTAGCTGATTTTACAGCTGAGGAAACTGAGGCAAACAGGGTGAATGATTTGCCCAGGGTCACACAGTTTCTTTAGTGGCTGAATTTTGAACTCAGGACTTCCTGACTACAGACCTGACTCTCTATCCAACACCACTTCGATGCCTGTAGTGGGTGCTTAATAATTGCTTATCCCCACCCCCCATAGATTATCAGTTCCTTCAGGGCAAGGTTGTTGTTGCCTCTGTTTCTCTGCACCACCAGAACCTAGCACAAGGTTGTTTGTAATTGAATTAAACTGAATTGAAATGAACTAAACTGAAGCCAGTCCCATCCAGGCCCTTTGGTTCCCTGTGAATCTCAGAGCTAGGGAAGCATCCTGAGGCCCTCTCCCACAGGGGTGCCAACTGAGATGCATTTTCAGAGACAGTCAAAATTTTAGCTTCAGAATGTTTTGGTGAAAAGCCTTTGGGGTCAAAAACCTTAGATTCAAATCCATTTACTACCTTACTATCTGTATGAATGTGGGAAAATCACTTAACTCTCTGGGCCTCAGTTTCCCCATCTATAATATGAGGAACTTGGCTGAATGCCATCTCAAAATCTTTTAGCCTCTCTGGCCTGATTTTTCAGTTCCTCTCAACCCTAACTGGTAGATATTATGCCCCCCCGCCCCGATTGTGCTGTGAAGAGAAAATCCCCCCACCCCATTCTTACCTGGTCTGAGTCGTTCCTACTTCCTCTTTGGCCTTTGCTCTTCTCCTTGGACACATAACAACCCCTCCTACCTGTCCCTCCCTTCTCCCTCTTCCATCCCCCCATTCCCTGCCCATCTGCTCCCAATAACACATACTCAGATCTCCTAGACATGCCTTTTCCTCCCCCCACCATGGCTGGGGAGCCTGGTTTAGGTGAGACACCCCCCCCATCTCAATCTCTACTGTGGAGTGTTAACAAGGCCCATGTTCTCACCCCAGCTGTGGGCCAACCCTCATTCTTGTCTCCCCTTCAACATTTTTTTCTTTTTTCTTCAAGTAACCCAATTTCCCCCAGCAGCTTGGGGTGGGGGGTGGGAAGGCAGGTGGGGAAAGTGATTTTTCCCCCAGAACTGAAGGTAATGGGGAAAAGGAGGGAAGGTTTTTATACTTTGAAGGAGGTGGAGGGAGGGGAGTAAAAGGTGAGACCCAGGACCAAGCAGCCCCGGGTGGGAGGGAAGCTTCCTCCTGAGGTGTGAAGGGAAATGAATACTACAGCTGGAATGGAAGAAAACTCAGGTCTTAGGGTAGACCACCATCCCCACCCCCCAGTGAAGAGATCAAGGCCAGAAGGAGGAGGGGAAAAGAGAAAGAGGGGAGGGCAGAGACTGAACCCTTCAACCAGCTCAACATCAAGGCTCTCTGGTCTGGGAGATTTCTTTGTGAATCTGATTACAACCCACTACATAAAAGTCTACAACATCTTCAGGCCTGAGACAGTTGATGGGAGGGAGAGGCAAGAAAAAGAAAAGACATAGTCCCTGCCCTGCAGGATGGGCACAATCAAACTGAAGAGAAAGGACCCCTGCAAGAGCATTGGATTTAATAGGAAACTTGCATTCAAATCCCACCCCAACTCTATTTATTATTTGTAGGACCTTAGGTCAAATCACTGCACAAATTCTTTGGGTCCCAGTCTTACTATATCTATAAGTGAATGGATTGGATTGATGATTTCAAAGGGCTCTTCTGGGTCTGGATGCTAAAATATACCCTAAATTTGGGCCTTGTTGGGTGACCCTTAAATCCTCTGGTTTTCAAATAATGTCTAAATTATATAATCTGGTAAAATATGGTTTATTATTCCTTTTCTTTCTCTACATATAACATATAACATAGAAGTTGTTTGTTAACATTACATTTATGCTACATATGTATGTATGTATGCATATATATTTACAGACTTGCTCCATCAGAATGAAAGCTCACCAGGAGTAAGGATTACTTCATTCTTTGTATTTGCATTGCCAGCACCTAGGACAGTGCCTGGTACATTAGCAAGTATTTAATAAATATTTGATGATTGATTGATTAGTTGGTTGCAGAGGGGAAATTGTATATACTATTAGATTTAGTTGATATCTTGATTAGTTTTGCTTAATTGCTTCTTTGCCTTTCTCTCCCTTTCTATCCTTTTGTCCCTCTCCCTTCCTCTCTTCCTCCCTTTTTTCTTTCCTCTCCTTCCCCTCCCCCTTCCTTCTTCCTCTCTTTCACTCTTTCTCTTTTCCTCTTTCTCTCTCTGTCTCTTCTTCTATCTCTTTTCTGTCTCTTCTTCATCTTCCCTCCCTTTTCTTTTCTCCCCCTTCCTCTCCTCCCTCCCTTCTTTCTTTGTTTTCCTTTCTCTCTCTCCTTCTCTCTTTCCTATTACTACTTCTTTTCTCTCTCCCTCTGTGAGTCTCTCTTCCCAACCCCAATATAGTATTTCTGTGTGACCCTAGACAATTTATGTAATTTCTCAATGCTCTAAGCAATTCTGAGATGCTGCTTTAAAGAGTGGGTGCTGACCTGGTTACAGAGCTTACCCTTTGGAAAGGGAAAGAGAGGAGAGATATCATTTAAAATGAAGATGATTTAAAAACAGAAAGATCAATGAAAGAAAACCCAAAAAGGACATCCAGGGATACAAAAAAGAGTTCTACCCTAAACTAAAACAAGAACTCTTCTTGCCCTGGCTGTGCCACTAATGATCCCTGGGCCCTTGAGGAATCCCATTCCTACTCTTAGCTTCCATTTTCTTCTCCATGAAATGGAAGGGTTTCAGTCGGGTAATATCTAAGGTCCTTCCCTGACTCTGTGATTCTGATAGGAGAATGATACCCGGTAAGAGTATGTAAGTCAGCAAGCATTTATTAAACACTTGGGAATATCAGTCACTGTGCAAAATTCGAAGAGTACAAATAGATGCAAAAAAAAGACAGGCCTGACTTCAGGGAGCTTACATTCTAATGGGAAAAGACCCATTAGAAGGGCAGAGTTGGGGGGTGCAGCTAGGTGGATAGAGCACTGGCCCTGGATTTGAGTTCAAATACAGCCTCCACACTTAATAATTACTTAGCTGTGTGACCTTAGGTAATTCACCTAACCCCATTGCCTTGCAAAAAAAAATTTTTAAAGAATCAGAGGGGACCGCTAAGTGGTGCAATGGATAGAGCACTAGCCCTGGAGTCAGGAGAACCTGAGTTCAAATCTGGCCTCAGACAATAATGACCTAGCTGTGTGGCCTTGGGCAAGCCACTTAACCTCATTGCCTTGCAAAAACCTGGAAAAAAAGGAGCAGAGAAAGAAGAAAGGTATGTGCAATGAATCAAGGAGAGAGCCTCAGGAGAATGATGGTTAGACTGGACACTAATCAAAAGAGTAAATCGTGGATGGGAAGAGGGAGACTCAGGGTCAGAGAAATCTTCCAGAGTGATAAATGTAGCAGAAGCGTGCTGTTGATAACATCTGAACCTATGAATATATGTGTATTGTGTGTGTATATGTGTATGTGTGTGTGAGCTCTCAAGCCTTGTCGAATCTCATTGTATCCTCACAACAACCCTATGATTAGATCCAAGAGGTGTTAGTTTATCCCTCTTTTACAGACAGAGAAACCAAGGCTCAGAGAGGTTAAAGCACTTGCCCATAACTCCTTGGGGCAGTCCTTCCTGACTCCAACCCCACATCTTTCCCCTTTGTCAACCACTGCTGAGTGATGTGGCCCTGGTGCTAGAAGGCAGTAAATGAGAGGGACTTCACACTGGATAATGAACAATAGAGGGAAGTCCTTCTAGAAGAGGCACAGCTTGAGTCTAAACTGGAAGGATGAGTAGAAAGATAGGAATGAAGAGAGGGTGTTAGGAGGGATAGTGCTGAAGGACCTCTTACACCAGCCTAATACTAGCCCTGCTACAGGCTGGGTAACTAAGGATGACCCTGACTTAACCAAAAATTGCCCTTGATCTCCAGTCTAGAGTGGCAGGAGGATGCAATGGACCAAAGCTCAAATCTCAGCTCTACGTTTAATAGAAGAATACCATTGGTCATGGTGCCTAAACTCTCTTGGTCTCAGTTTCCCTATCTGCAAAATAAGGGAATTGAGCTACATAGTCTCTGAACACCCTTCCAGTTCTAAAATTATGGTTCTCTGAGCAATTCCCAACCCTGGTCCCAGACTGACCCTTAATTCCAGACTCCCAGCCCACCCCCTAACCCTGGTTCCAGACTGGTCCATAACCCCAGCCCCAAATAGACAACATTCCCCACACACACCTTCCTAGTTCCTCTTCTTCCTTTTTCACCCTTTTTTAGCCTTCTCCTTTTGGGTCCTCAAATCTGATGGGATGGCTCCACCTACTGCCATCACTGGGAGAATTCTTAGCCTTCCTAATTAATCCTTCCCACCAGAATCCCCCACTCCACCCACTGCACATCAACTGGAAAGGATTAAACCAACCCCAACATTGCCAGCACCCCCCCCAAATCCAGGGACACACCCTCAGAGTTGTTTGAGTGGATTCGGATTGTGACCTTGAGCTGTTTTTTTTCCAGCTTAATAGTCTGCATTGTTCCTAGGATCAGATTTGTGTTCCTTATACCCTTTGCCCTGATAAATGCTGTACCCCAAGCTCAGCCTTCCATCCCCAGCTCCCTTCTTTTGCACCAGTGGGCCCCTCGTGTCTGGAACACCCTCCCTCTTCCCTTCAGAAGTCTTAGCTTTCCTCATAGCCCAGTTTAGGGACCACCTCCCACATCAGATCTTTCCTGTCTCTCTCCATCTCCCCCCCCCCAATTTAATAATAGATTGGCATATACTCTATGTATGGCCTCTGAGTCAATAAGATCTGAGCTCAGGTCAAACCTCTGAGTAAGTTCCTTCCCCTCACATTGGCCCTAAGTCACTCTCCAAAACCCAATTTTTCCAAGTATGGATGGAGGACATTCCCTCCCCTGATGAATTCACAGATCTGGAAATAAATTCCTGGTATGTACTTAACACGGGTTCCTGTTGCATCCTCCCAGTAGAATAGAAGAGCTTGGCACTGGAAACGATATTTGTTGATTGAAAGACTGAGACAAAGACTGCTTAGTTTTTGTCTTTGCATTCCAGGGCCTGCCTGGCACAGTGCCCTGGAGGTGGAAAGAACTTTTACAAATATTTTTGAAATGAGCTGAAATGACCATAGAGGAGGTCAATTTATGACTGAAATGGAGGCCACCGTGTCCACCCCCATCATTTTACAGGTGAGGAAACTGAGGCCTGGTGTTTGAATTTTTTGCTCATGGGGTGACTTAGAGGGCAGGGAGCAAGGTTAGGATTTGAACCATATTCAGCACTCTATCCAATTGGACTAAATTGAGTTGGATTAGATTGGATTAACTCAAATTAAGTCAAGCCAAATCAAATCAAATCTTTAAAACAAAGACCAATACAAAACAGAATCTGCTTAACTAGTAAGGGGTGTTGTTCAGACAGTCAGTCTGAACATGAAATTCCAGACAAAGAACTCCAAAATCTCTACGGGCTGGAGAAGACAGGAAGACGTCATGAAGGTGATGCTTGAACTAAGTATAGACAGGTAAGGGGAAGAGCAATAAGGGGGAGGAAGGGGCCACGGTATTTGGAAGGAGGTCACTAAGGAGACCAGTCTCCCTAGAGGTCCTTGAGCTCAAGAGATCAGAAGAATATGCCCCCTCCCCAACCCACTCTCCCTCCTTCCAATCTGTGCCCCCCCAGCCCCAGCAGCCTTCAGCGAGAGGTAGGCCTTGAGAAGAAGGGTGCTGAGATCCTTCTACCCCACCACCGATGCTGACTGCCACTGTGGGTTCTGGGACAGCAATACCTTGACCCCTCCCCATTGACCAGCCCTGATTCAACCAATATAGACCAGTGTGAATGTCCCCATGCATAGCAGATACCACAGGACACACGAATGGAAAAAGGAGGTAGAATTCATAGCCAGTTAAGGCCCAGGGCAGTGAGAAGAGGGAGGCCCTCCCATGGATATGGCCAAAGATCCAGGATTCCACCTAGGTTTTCCTAATTCAATTTTGTTTTTCAATTCAAACCTTCTACTAGAATGTGCCCCAGATACACTGGGAGCTTAATAAATACTAATACTTCCTAGCTGATTAAGAAGAGATTTCTATCTGAACTGGGACCACTTCATCCTGTGACTCAGATGGAGAGAAGTGAAGCCTGGAGAAATCCGATGAATGTGCCAGGGTCATACTGGCAGGGAAGGAAAGATCTCCTATTGAACCCAGGCCCTCTGATGGTGCAATACAGCATAATGGTCATTTGTTATTCATTAACACTTATCACTACTGAATGCTGGCTTCTACCAGAGAGGCCAGAAAAAGCTTCATGGAGGAAGAGACAGTCCTGTAGTCACACAGAGGTCATCTCAGAATTGGGATTCAAACTCATGTCATAGCACTTATCAAGGCATATTTGTTGGATGAACTCCCTGGTATGAGGGTGAACAGGACTTGAAGGAACAGCTTTAATTACACAAATATGCACACACACACACACACACACACACACACACACACTCATTCACACACAAACCTACTTGGTAGGAATTCTAGCCTGAGGCAGGGGGCTGCTGGTGGTGGCCCCTGGAAAGGATGAGGGCTGGGTTTGGGTGCTTCCCCACCAGTCAAAGCCTTGTCATTGTTCCCTCCAACGGCTGAAGCATCCATGGGAGCAGACGGGGTTCCCCCTACATAACAGGAAGTCTTTGAATGGAAAAAATAATAATTCAAAAGAAAATTCCCAGGACCTCCCCACCACAAGAGCCTTGGGACTCTGGGGAAGGGGTGGAGGGACAGGACACAGCTAGGGATGGGAGCCCTTTGCAAACATTGGTCTGGGTCAGCTGGCTAGCCTCCAGGCCCAAGCCAGACCAAGGGGAGGAGGGACAGAGGGACTCCCAAGGTCCTTGTGGCTCAGGACCCCAATCCAAGCCCACTTGAAATGAAGAGTCAGGAGAGCCACAGGAACAAACTTAGTTAAGGAAGGGCTTCAAGGCCTGCAGTAAGAGGTATAGTCCAGATGCAGAAGGGGTGATGGAGAGCTCCATCTCAACCTTCTCTCCCAGCCACTGGCCCAATTACCGTCTTAGCCTTGAACACAAATGAACAATCCAACACCTAGAAACTATCAAAACCCCTCATTATACACATAAGGAAATTGAGTTCAGAGAAGGGATAAAGAGTTGTCCAAAGTCACAAAGAGACTTGAACCCAAGTACCATGACTCCCTAGGCCAGAGCAGGGTGAATGGACTGGTACCACCACAGTAATCTCAGATAAGACTCAAAATTCAATAAATCTGGGAACTTTTTAGAGATGAATTAAATATTCAACCAAATATAGCAGGCAAATGATGTTATAAACATCTAAATGGCCCTAGGCAGAAAAAAAGTTTCCCCACCCCTTCCCTAGGCCATTGGTCTTCGCTGTAATCCCCTGCCACCTCCCCATCCTTGCCCTTCTTTCAAGTGTTCTCCACCAGAACTTGGGCGGTGCATTAATGGTGGAACTTGAGGCAACGTGACAGGCCTGTGTTGGAGAAGGACCATGGTGAAATGGAGAAAAGATTTGATTTGGAGTCCTTAGTTTCGTGGCCCCTTCCCCCTGGGTCTCCAGGATCTCATCATCCCAGGGGCCAGATGGACCAATGTATCACCTCCTTCATGAGGTCTCCCCTCCAGCTGCTGCTTGGAGACCACCACTGAGGAAGAATTCATCACCTCTCCACTCTGGAACAGCTCTCACTATCAGACAGTTTGCTCTGAAATAAGTCCTATCGGGCATCTCCCCAGTGCTTCCAATTTGAAGAGGTTGAACTTCAATCACCATGACCCATCTGAGACTTTTCTTCTCCCCAATGCCCACACGGCCCAGACTCAGCCTCCTCACCATGCCGACTGCCCTCCCCTCAAAGCTCCCCATGGTCTTCTTACAATAGGACACACAGAAATGGGTTATGACCCGATATGATCTGATGAAGGCAACAGGCTCATTTGTGACTTGGGTCTGATGGGCTCAGTTTGGGTTATTTGTTGACTTAGAATCTTTCACTTCCTTTCTTGGCATCTTGAGCTATGTCTCCCCCCACATAAGACCAGGGACTGGGCCTCTAGCCCACCCACCCCCAATAAGACCAGGGACTGACTCCCTGATGGCAGGGATTGGATAGTCTCTCATCATTCCCTTAGAAGGGAGACTTGAAGTTGGGAAAGAGAGAAAAAAGGGTCTGAAATCAAAGAAAGAAAATTATTTTTACTAAGGAGGAGGAGGGGGTAATCCTAGGCCCGGGGGTACTGAGAAGTTAGAAGAGGTAAGGAGAGGCCAGGACGATGTACCCAAAACCAGTGGCTTCTCAGGGGTGGCCGAGGCCCAGGGAAGTTATGAGCGTCCAGGGAAGAATTGAGGTGTCCCCTCTGCAAACACTGAGGCATTCATGGGCTCCAGCTCTTGCCAGTGGTGGGGCAGGCTCTGGCGGTCTATGTCTTACTGTAGTAGAGTATTGGCAGGGCCTCAAGTGGGAGAAAGTTGAGGCTGTGGTGAGGGCCGCTGTGGAAAAGTCTATTTTTACCGGGTCAGCGGCAGCCTCTCATGAATCATCGGGGCCAATGAAGGGGCTGTTGGTGAGGGGTCTGAGACTTGGGATTCTGGGATAGGGGTCATTCTATCCAGGCCCCTGTCTCCACATATGTCCCTCCCCAGAAGGGACCCACCCCCAAGATCAGGGTCAAACCCCACCCTCATTCTTTTCCCTTCTGTCTCCCCAGAGAGGCCATGACAAAACTCTCCCATCCTTCCAACCGTGCTTGGTACTCCCCTGGGCAGGGCCCTGGAGGGGCTATGGAGTCCTTCTCTTGGGTTCTGAAGAGAATTCCAGTCCTTCAGGAGGTGCGGCACATTCTGGGCTTTCCTGATTTTCACCATCTAGGACTTCCCAGAGTCTAACTTTCATATCTCAGAACTCCTGTCATGAGGTCGAGTCGGGCTGCTAAAAATCCTGGCCAGATCCCTGGCCACTGACCCCACCCATCGACTGATCCTCATTGAAGACTCAGAGACAGCAAGTTTGGGGACAGATCAGAGCAGGACTATGTGCTAAGTGTCTCATCTGAGCCTCACAACAGCCCCTGATGGAAAGCGCTGTTGTTATCTCTCTTTGACAGTTAAGGAAACTGAGGCAAATAGACATGAAATGACTTGCCCAGAATCATGTCTGAGGATGAATTTGAACTCAGGTCTTCCAGACTCCTCCATGTACCAGATGCTACCTTTTAGCAGACAAGACAACATTACCTAGTACAGTGACTGGCACAAAGTAAGCAATTAGTGAATAAATAACTTAACAAATCTAGAAGGGCCCAGAGGGTCTTAACCTGGGGTCCCTGTCCTTTAAAATGATTTTAATAACAGTATTTCAGTATAAATTGGCTTCCTTTGGAATCCTCTATTTTGAACTTGAATATTTGGTCACGAAAAGTTAAGAACCCCTGTTCTAGGTGACATTTCTCCTTTCAGGATCACAGACTGAGAGCTGGGAGGGAGCACAGATACCATCTGCTCCAACCCCCTTATTTAACAAATAAAGAACTAACTTGGTCACCAGGACATGCCCAAAGTCAGAGTCCAAATTTGAACCCAGATCCTCTGGTCTCAAATTGCAGGATTTGACTTCACTCTTCTGGCTGGGGTGGTGGGGGGAGGAGGGAAGTCTTCCAAGTTCTCCTGACCCACCACATAAGTGGTACCAAAGTGAGAGTTCAAATTTGAACCCAGATCCTCTGGTCCCAAATAACAGGATCTTTTGACTTCACTCTTCTGGCTAAGGGGGAGAGGAAAGCCTTCCAAGGTCTCCTGACCCACCACATAGGGAGTCCCAATTTCACCCTAGAAGTAAACCCTCCTCCCCTTCCCCTACTCCCAAGCTTTCAGGTCTACTGTCTCCCCAGCCATGGGGTACTCATTACCACTGAAGGTTTCTGCATTATAAACCCCATAAAGTGCTAATCGGAACAATTTTGTGGCTTCTCCTGTCTAATGAGAACTCCAAAGCTGATGAGGGGTCTCCCAGCCACAACTCCCCCCCACTCTCAGGCTCTGTCTCTGAAGTCTTGAATGCTCCTGGCCACCTGCCAGACGTGTGGGAAAGAAAGAAAAATAGACCCTGCAACCCAAGCAGTTAAGGTTTCCTTGGAACACCTTCCCATTCAGAAAACCTGCCAGCCCTGGGGGACCCAGCCCTAGTCTCTTCTACCCAAGTTCCAGGGCTCAGTCCCCTAAGGAAGACAGGAAGGGGGAGGGGACACTCAGTCTGTGTCCTCAGGGAACCCCCAGCTCTAACAGGGGAAGCAGAGAGCCCCCATCTTATGGGGCCTCAGGACTGGGGCCTTCTAAATCCACCCCCTAGTATTCCTGTCTTCAGGCAGACAGATCCAAAGTGGAACCAAGCTTTATTTCCTACTGCTTCTCAGACTTCTTTTTCCCTCTCTTCTTCCCCTATCCCTTACCCCCAGTCCCTTAGGGCCTTGCCTATTTTTTTTTAATAGGAAACTTCCCTACTGAGGAAGCTCCCTCTGTCTGGAGGGGTTGGACCCTGTGGACTTGCCCCAGATCACACAGCCAGGGTCGGAGACAGACCTTGAACCCAGGTCTTCCAGGCTTCGGGGTCAGCTCCCCAAAGACTGAGGAGAGGGAGGGGAGGGGACAAGCAGAAGCAAGGGGCCAGGGATAGATGATGAAGAAGAGGTCATCAAGCAAAGAGGTCACCCTCGAGGAGATGGCAGGTCAACAGCCTTATATAGCGCAGAGAGCTCAGGAAGGATGAGGGGTGAAAACCTTTTGGAGATACCAAGAAGAGCATAAAAGTAACCCTAAGGATGAGGATCTCCAGCATCATGGCAGGAGGATGGGAGAACCATCTTGGAGCAGTTGGGCTGTGTCTGGGAAGAGGGAAGGGAGAGGTCTAAGTCTCTCTCCTCTGGCTCTGGCCTTTCTCCTGGCGGGCCCTCAGGACCCAACAGAAGTCAAGGCTGCCCCCCTCCCCCCATCACAAATGTCACCTAAACTCTAAGGAATTTCAGAGGAAATAAGGACCAACAATAAGGTTCAGTCAGGGGGAGGGGGAAGAGGTGCCCCCCAGCATCCCCCTTACTCATCCAGGGGCCTGTCTGGCCAACTGCTCAGGGAGGAAGAGGGTGACTGGAGCCCAGGGGCTGCAGACAAATGAGTTTTGCACGTTGAGTTAATGAGGGTCAGGTGAGAACTGGAGAAAGAGGAGGAGGAGGGGAGGGAGGAAGGGGGAAGGGCATCAAAGGCCTGGGAACAGCCAGGACAAGCCCACGCTCACAGTCACAGCCACACTCCTACTCACACCCACAGAGGTAGACAGTCCTTCACATGATCAATCATACAAACTGATATTCATACAGAGGAATACCTCCTGGCACCTACATATGACACACATGTAAATGGAATTGTCATACATGGACCAGCACATAGGACCACAGAGACGTCCATTCCTGCATTCTGATAGGTGTATATGGAAGGATTGATCCTCATGAACAAACATGAGTGGCCCTCACGCAGATACCCATTTTTACAGACATACATACTTGTGGGTGTACATGGAGGCAGAAGTATGATACAAATAATAATAATGTTTGTCCTTCAGTGTTGAAGAAGACCACAACATCAGGAAGATGATGCCATAGTAAGCATGTGAATTGGATTTGATGGAGAGGGGCTGTGCTGAGTCACCAACCTCTCTTTCTCCTCCAGAGACCCTCCAGGGGTCCAGTGACTAGATATGAATAAGGATGATGGGAGATAGCCCTTGATGTGAGGCAATCAGGGTTAAGTGACTTGCCCAAGGTCACACAGCTAGTAAGAGTCAAGTATCTGAAGCTGGGTTCGAATTCCCCACTGCATGCCCATGCAAGGGCTGATTTCACTTTCCTCACACCTCCATGCCCTCTTTTCCAGTTCTTTTCTTATTGGTATCTTTGCCTCTAGACTCACAGTGGATCCTTCTCACCACTTCCAGAATAATCTACCTGCTCCCCCTGGACAGGCAGCATGGTAAAGGAAAGGACCAGACTTGAAGCCAGGGAGCCCTGGGTTCAGGTCCTGCCTCTGACTTTTACAAGGACACTGTATGACTTTGGGTATCTCTCCTGATCTCTTAAATCATGTGAGTGGGCCAGAGTGAGGCCTCTGAGATCCCTTCTGCCTGGAAGACTGTGGTCCTGCGATCCCTCCTGCCCCGAGAGCATCACCCTCCTGCTCAGTCATTTAGCTTCACATTCCTTAAGCTCCAGTTATGATCCAAGCATCAGCAAATATCCAATAAAGGCCTTGCCTGCAAGGAGCCTCCATTTTTCAGAGTGGATTTTATGCTAGAGAAAGGAATTCTGGGTGACTTCTGACCAACAGACTCGGTTGGGAGAGCAGATCTCAAAGAATTCAGAGGAAAAGGACAGGAAGGATCCCATGGGTTAAAATTTTATAGGGGAAGTCAGTCTAGGAGGCAAGAGAAACCATTAATAATTCAATTTGGAGGGCACAGAGAATCCATTCCAATGATGGTGAAAAAAAAAGAAAAGAGACCAATGTGGATGTACAAGATGCCCCCCTACACACACAGTCACACAGTTTAACAATACACATATATGCATTATAATATAGTCTATTAAATATTATATGCTATATAAACAATCATTTAATATAATGTATTATATATTTTATAATATATAAACAATTTTTTAATATAACATATATAAAATATACATTTTAAACTATTAAAACTTAAATGTGATGTGTGTGTGTGTGTGTGTGTGTGTGTGTGTGTGTGTGTGTGTGTGTGTAGGAGGGGAGGTTGTTATATCTAAGGAAGATCAGGTTGACAAGGACAACCCGGGCCAATCCAAAGGGTAGAACTTTGTTTTGAAGCAATAAGGGAGAAAAGAGGACAGCTAAAAAGAAACAGGACCCCTGCCTTGATGAATGAAGCCTCCTCAAAGGCAGGAACTCTCATTTTTTTGTCCTTCTTCCTAGAACGGTTCAGGGTAAACAGCAGGCACTTAATCATTTCTGATGGTTTGATTGACTGGATGAGGATGAGTGATTGCTAAGAGAAGGTAAACATACTTCTGTTTATGCTGCCAAAGACAGCATGCTTTGGATTGGAAACCCAGGATAAAAATGGCTAATAGGAGTAGAGACCCAAGGAAAGAGCCAGGCGGCTCTTAGAAATTCAGATGCCCTGGCCTGGGGGAGCTGAAGGAGTTGGCAAATGGGATGGCCAAGGGCTTGTTAGCAATCTCTGAAAGGCTGTGAGAAAGGAGGAAAATGCCAAAGGATTGGAGAAGGGCAAGTGTTGACCCATTTTCTGAAAAAGAAAGACAATGGTGTCTGCATAGCATCAGACAATGAATTTGACTTGGATACTTAATAAAATTCAAGACTACATGAAAAAAATGAAGGATTGTTGTAAAAATGTATCTGAATGAGAATCCCTCTGTGACCAACCAACATGTGGGTATAGATCAATCAATCAGTGAGTATTATTAAAAACTTACTGTCACCAGAGTGAGATGATCTCTGTTCTTGAGAAGCTAATGGTTTAGGGATTGAGGAGATTAGATTCATAATAATAATATTTGTCCTACATTTTGAAGAAGACCAAGGCATCAGGGGGGTGATGCCATGACAAGCACGTAAGTTAGATGTTGGGGGGGGGGGGCTGTGCTAAATCATTATGCTAAGTCACTTTCTCCTCCAGAGCCATCAGAGTCCAGCAGTCAAATGGGGATCAAGATGACTGGAGATGGCCCTGGATGGGAGGCAGTTAAGTGACTTGCCCAGGGTCATATGGTTATTGAGTGGCAACTGTATGAGGTTGGATTTGAACTCAGGTCCTTCTGACTCCAAGGTCAGAACCTAGCTACACCTGGAGAGTAGAGTCACAATGTACCCAGCAATTCCCCAGACCTCTAAACATGGAAGCAACATGCAGGGGTGACAAGTGAGGGAAAGAATCCTTAATGGGAACAGCCCAGCTTCTCCACAAGTTGGGGGGCCTGTTAATTATTTTCCCCCATTTCCCACCCCTTCTTAGTCCATTAGCACTTTTGATAATCTCCCCAAACTTTGTCTTGCTATCTCCAGTGAAGAATCTCCTATCTCCACTTTCATGGAGGAGGACAGAGTTGGGTTGGAAGGGCCAGTACAGTACCTAGTGTTTAGCCCTGCCTCCCTCTTAGCCATTGTCCTTCCTTCCCCAATGGGCTCAGGTTACTACAGATTCCAGTTCCCCAGGAGACTCATTGGAATCATTTCTTTTGAAGGCTTGATAGGATTAGGTCCACAAAGACAGCTGACTATTCTCTTTATGGGGAGGTTTGGCATATTCAGGAGTTGTTTGAAAGAGGAGTGAGGAATAAAATGAAGCAGAGGAGAGAAGAAACTGGAAAAGGAGGGGAGAGAGACAGAGACAAAGACAGACAGAGACCCAATGAAACAGAGAGAGACAGAGAGACAGAGAGAGACAGAAAAGCAGAGATGGGGGAAGAGAGAGAGAGAGAGAGAGAGAGAGAGAGAGAGAGAGAGAGAGAGAGAGAGAGAGAAAATGTGTGAGAGGGAGAGAGAAAGAGAGACAGAGAGAGAATGAGAGAATGTGGGACAGGGAGAGAGAAAGAGAGAGACAGAGATAGAGAGACAACAGAGAGAGAGAGAGAGAGAGAGAGAGAGAGAGAGAGAGAGAGAGAGGCATAGACTAAAGGAGGCAAAAGGAGATTCCCAATAGATCATCCCTCAGGGAAAGTGTCTCTAAGCCTCCCTAATGGAAAAGATGAATCTAGCCCCTGGGATAGGCAAACAAACACAAGGCCAGCTCTCAGGATCCCGTGGTCTAATGGGTTGTTTCCTTGAGTCTGAGGCTCAGATGACCTTGACCTTCAGCCCACAATAAGTTGCCCAGCTTAGGTTACAAGGCCAAATGTGATTTGGGTTTCCCCAACTGGACTTGGGACAAGGGAAGAGGTGACTGCAGCAGCTGGTTCTCTCCTTCCAACAGAATTCTGAGTGGGAGGATGGAATATCTGTGTTTGTCTCCTCAACCAGTTGCCATCCCCCAGGCCTGAAGCTAAAGGTTTGGGGAGAGGAGGGGGCCAGAGGGAGGAGCGAGACTGATGGGAAAGACTCGATGTTGCCTGATGGGAATGATTAGGAAGCCGAGGAAATTCTCGAGCCTGAGTGTGGTTCTCTCTCTCTTGCCGGCTCTCTTTGTCTCTCTATCTCTGTCGCCATCTCTCCCTCTCTGTTCTCAATCCATGCATTTCTGTTTTTGTGTCTGTCTGGTGTGTGTGTGTGTGTGTGTGTGTGTGTGTGTGTGTGTGTGTGTGTGTGCTTTCTTAGTAACAAAATAGAGGCACCTAAATGAAAAAGCAGAGGCAGACTACAAAACCCACCAGAGGCCAAACCTCTGGGGCCAGAGCTCCTGGAAAGTCAGGGAAGGGTAGATGACTAATGAAGAAAGTGCTTAGCGAAAAAAAATATGATAACAACCCAAAGGAAGCCCCCAATTTTATGGGGAGATCCATCCCCACACCCTTAATATCAAAAATTGAGAAAGGAAGGAAGGAAACAGGGAAAGAGTGAAGAAAGGAAAGAAGGAAGGAAGGAAGGAAGGAAGGAAGGAAGGAAGGAAGGAAGGGATGGAGGGAGGGAAAGAGGGAGGAAAGAATTAAACAGGCATTTATTAAATGCCTAATGGTTAATTGAAAAATAAAATGAATGACAGTTTTAAAGTTCCATGACTTCTCAGGGCCTGGACAATTCTGTAAGACTCTAGTCTATATGATCAGTCTTCAGGATCAGTCTCAGGTGGATGTTGTGAGGCTCATGAGAATCTACATATGACACAGATGTATTACACACACACACACACACACACACACACACACAGACATGAAGGGCAGGTTAGAGGGCCACCTTGGAACCAGAAAAGCCTGAGGTTCATCCTGGACAAACCATTGATGTTTCTGCCCTAGGGAACACTCCAAGATGATCCATGATGTGGGGTTGACCCACTCTTGGTGGAGAGAGTTTCCTCCCCTGGAAGTTCCTTGTCCATCCAAACCACAAGTCCAGAGCCTAGGCATTTGTATTATAGAAGTTCCAGCTATGATTTGTATTCTTATTAATTTTAACAGTGCCAAAGGAAGCACGAAAGGCCTTGGGGGGGCAGGGGGAGTTAGTCCAGAAGAACCCTCAACTCCTTTTCCACATATGACCAATGTTCTCAGACTTGTCACCCTGGCCCAGCCCCATTTGCTCTTCCCCTGGAAATCCCATAATCCCACATTTATGAAACACGTGCAGAGAGGAGGGGGGGATGTTGGGGGTGCTACCTTTACTGAGTTGAAGTAAAAGAAGGCAGAGTCAGGATGGTATCCAGAAGGCACAAGAAGGAAGGCGGTCTTGGAGGAGACGCTAAGGTTGCCCCTAGGCCTCTAGGTCTGAGCTGAACTTCTCTACTAGACAGAGGAGGAGAGGTGGACTTGCAAAAGGATCTCAAAGGAACATTACAGCTTGTTCACTGAGGGTGACTGCAATTCGAATCCTACATGAAAGGGGAGGAGAGCTTAGATAGATCATTTCATGAATTATTTTTTAAAGTAGCAATGAGAGCAGGGTCTTGCATACAGAAGGTGCTTAATAAATGTGAATTCAATTGCCCTGAAATAAACCTCCCCAGTCTGTTGGATTTGTGAGCAGAGAACCTGGCCATCCTTTGGCCTTTGATGCTCTGTGGGACCTTGGGCAGCTCACACCCAGTCCCCAGCCCCAGTCTGTTCATCTGTAAAATGAAAGTGTGGGCTCAGATGATTTGTAAGATCTCTTCCAGCTATAAATCTAAAAAGGCAGCAAGGAAGCCCATTCTTGCTCCTCAACCTTTCCTAGAGAGACAGAGAGAGAGAAGAGAGAAAGAGGGAGGGAAGGAGAGAGAGAGAGAGAGAGAGAGAGAGAGAGAGAGAGAGAGAGAGAGAGAGAGAGAGAGAGAGAGAGAGAGAGAGAGAGGCAGAGGCAGAGAAAGACAGAGGCAGAGAGAAAATGAGACAGAAACAGAGGCAGAGGCAGAGACAAAGAGACAGAGACAGAGACAGTTGATAGAAACAGAAGAGAGACAGAAAATATCTAAGATTTTGCTGTTTTGTAACATGTTTCTTGCTTTTGGTTTTCTTAGCATTTATTTGTAGAGGACTTTTGCACAATAAGGTGAAAAAAGTCCTAAGTTAGGGCCAAAGAAAGGACTTGGTTTCTTTTATTGTGACCCTGGGCAATTGAAAGAAGAGGAGAAAAGTGAGCAGAAGGGAGAAGGAGAAAGGACGGAGCAGAGAAGGAAAAAAATACGGAATAGGAGAAGAGGAAAAAAAGAAAGGAGAGAATGAAGAAAGAAGTCTATAAAGAAAGACGCCAGTATTCAGTGCTCTTTAGCTCGCTTTTCAATGTCCCTTCCTAGCATTCCTATCTTCTTCTTTCCTCCTTCCCTTCCTTCCTTTCTCTCTCCTCCTTCCTTCCTTCCTCCTTCCTTCCTTCCTTCCTTCTTTCCTTCCTTCCTCTCTCCTCCTTCATTCCCTTCTTCATCCCCCCTTTTCCCCACAGTATAGCCATTCTCCTCAAGGTTCCCCCACCAGGTCTATTCCCATCAGAAAATGCCCTTTGTTCTGAAAAATAATGATAATAAACATCCCCATGGGACTTTAAGATTTGCAAAGTACTTTTGATATATTCTCTCATTTGTTCCTTATGCCAACTTTCTGAATTAGGGAGGTGCTAACATTAGTCTCATTTAAAGGAAAAGTAAACTGAGGCAGGTGACTCAACCAGGTTCCTCTAGCTGGTGAATGGCTGTGGCAGAATTCTAACCCAGACTTCCCTGACCCTCTGACTCTTCACCTTCTGCTCAGGAGTAACTTCTGCTCATGCTGAGTTCAGTTCCATCTTGAAAGCAGCTTACTTTCAGAAAAGATGTGAAGTATGTCCCTGCAGCCCCCAGTTTTGTAACTCCAAAGAACGATGGTGTAATAATGGTGGAATTCCAAGCCCTAGGATAGGCTGAAATTTTAAGAGAAAAGTAGAATAAGGGACTAGGTAGAAGATGAAGCCCCAAAGATCCACCGGGAACAGCCTGTACTAAGTTCATTTCTATTTATTGGGGGTTTTATTGTTTTGCTTTTTTTTTAGTTTTTGCAAGGCAATGGGGTTAAGTGGCTTGCCCAAGGCCACACAGCTAGGTCATTATTAAGTGTCTGAGGCTGGATTTGAACTCAGGTCCTCCTGACTCCAGGGCCAGTGCTCTATCCACTGAGCCACCTAGCAGCCCCTATTTCTATTTATTGTTAATGGGTGTGTGTTGTTTCTCCCTTTTGACTGGCAGTGGAAAGTTGAATTTGCAGCAGTAGGGGCAGACAGCAGCACTGAGCCAGCCTCACTCTTCTAAACTAGTCCTGATGTCCAAGATTAGGAGGGTACTCTGTGGCCATGAAGTGGTGTGATATGTGGGGGAAGAAGCCATGAATCTGGACTCAAAGGAATAAGATGTTCACTACCTGGGTGACCTTGTACTAGTCATCTCCTTGGGCCTCAGTTTCTATTTCTGTAACATAAGGGGTTTAGACCAGATGGCCTTAAGTTGTCTACTTTTGATAGGGTTAGAATCCATGGTCTTCAGCTTAGAGACCCTCCTCCAAATCTCTCCCATTCGTCTCAAGGCCTATCATTCTCCCCCTCTCGTTTCCCACTTTAGGGACAAGCCAGGCCATCTGGCAACAATTCCCTGAGCTCCCCTGCTCAGCATTTCTGTTTAGCTACAGCAGCCCTGGAGTCCTTCCTTCAACCCTCCCTGCCAAGCCCACCCCTCCATTTGGGTCTTTGATCCCATGGGCCACTCCTTCCCTTCCCCACCTCCTCTGGGTATTCATTCCCCTGTCAATCACTCTTCTCTCTCTCCTGCATCTTCAATCTGTCCCTTTGCACTGGTTCCTTCCCTTGTACCTACAGACCTGCTCAGATTTTAAATCTACCCTTAAAAAGACTTTCTTATATCCTTCTGTCTGTCCTTTAGCAACACTTTTAGTACATTAAGCTGTAGACCTGGAAACAGAAGACCCAAATTCAAATCCCTCCTCAGACTAGCTGTATGACCTTGAGCCATCACTTTGCCTGCCTCAGTTTTCTCCTCTGTAAAATGAAGATAACAGTTGTATCCTAAATGCAGCTGTCCCCTAAAGGGTCAGTACAGAATCACTGCAGCCGGAATAATGCTTAGCTCACAGTAGGCAACTCATAAATACTTGATCATACATTTAGAACTGGGAGGGACATTAGACAAAGTCTAAGTCAATCTTTTCATTTACAGATGAGGAAACTAAGGCTTAGAGATATGAAGGAATTTGTCCAGGGTCACATAGCCAGTAAATGATAGAGGCAATTTTCAACTCAGCTCTTTCTGGCTCTAAGACCAGTGCTCCTATCCACTATGCTGCCTTAAGAGCAGGGACTCTTGTACTGGGGAATGAAAAATGGGGAAAAAAAACTATTTTTTTGTATAATTGATTTCCTTTGTATTCATGTATTTAAAAACATTATTCTGAAAAGGGGTCTATGGCTTTCACCATATTGCGAAAAGGGTTCAGAATACAGAAAAGGTTGAGAGCCCTTGCTCCAGAGCCATATATGGCAACCACATGAGTTTATTTATTATTCGTCAAAAAAGGGGTTATAGAGAAACCCCAGTGTACCTGGGGTAAAAAAAAGTAGATTTCAATTCAATTCAATTTGGGCTCTGAGACCCCTAATCTACAAATGGGGAAGATACCTAGAGTCCCATCAGCTTTGCCTCCTGTGAAGTGCTGTTAGTCCTACCTCTGTACTGTGGTTCACAGTCTTCCCTCCCTAGTTCCGCCTTCCCTACACTTGCCTAAAGCTAGTCATTCCTCCAAGTCCACTTCTAGGGTGACCTCCTCCCAGCAGCCTTTCATGATGCCTTTGTGCTTGGCCCTTACTCCTTCCTCAAATTGTCTCCTGTAGATACATAAACTAAGCCCCAGAGCTCTTTGGTATGGAACTTTGTCCTCAGTGATAGAAATCAATGGCCTAGGTCTGTATGAGCAATGGGGAGAGATGTGGGGGAGAAAAGAGATCTTCCATCTCTTCAGGTTCTTCTGGCTTCCAACTTCAAGAAAGATTTTCAATGTCAACCTCTCCTCAAGGAAGGAAGAGACAGACTTTGCAAAGAAGCAAACACAAGAGGAGCCAGAAGACTTCATCATGACCCTATCCAGAGAGAGAGAGAGAGAGAAAAGAGAGAGAGAGAGAGAGAGAGAGAGAGAGAGAGAGAGAGAGAGAGAGAGAGAGAGAGAGATTGCTAGGGATATATTCTCTTATATATGCTTTCTCTGATTTGTTATTCTTTTTTTCTTGGATAAATGTATTTCTTTGCAATTTGCTGTGTTCATCTTATAACCCATATTTGGTGGGAAGGGAGCTAAGCCTTGAATTTATATTCAAGCTTGGTATCCTCCTTTTCCCATTAAGAAATAGAGATCAGGAGTTTCACTTAAACCTTAGTTACTTGCCCAGACAATGATATTTAAGGAAGCAGATAGACATAATTCTAGCCTATACCTCCTTTCCCTAGAAGAGCAGAGTGGTCTCTGGCTCCAAGGTTTTTCCTCCCCTCCTGGCAGGAATTAGTGTCCTTTAAAAAAAGGGTGGGGGCGTTGGGGAAAAGACTTTTCTGAACCAGATACAACACCCCACAGTATCCATATTGTTACCTCAGGAGAATAAGAGTTCTTGAAGGGAGAGGCTATTTTTTTTCTTAGCTATATAACCCTCAGCACCCAGCACCCAGTCTTCCCTAGAACAACTTTAATCCCTGTTTTTGGAATAGAATAGAATCCGAAATTAGACTCCAAAGAAACCTTGGAGCCATTATTGCTGCCCTTCCCCCAGTAAGCCAAAAAACATTTCTGTCATCCAAAAGTCTTTTATTAAGCATCTCCTTTTGTTCAGTGCTGTAGACAGAGGCAGAGAGATCCTGCCCAGAGCGTTGCTGTCTGGGACTAAAAACCCAATGTCTGGTTCAGACACAAGGACGCCCATGGGTCACAGAATTGTGGTCAATTTGAAGAATTGGAAGGAGCCTCAAGAAGAGAGGGCACCAAGGGTCACACCTGTTCTACAAGGTCCCCTGGAAGCCAGTCTAATCAAGACCAAGGGGATTCCAAGGGCTGAAGATGGAGTGAGACCCCTTCCCCTCAATTGGTTTCCATGCCAGCTTAGTTTCTTACTCCAAAATTTTCCTTCTCTTTTTTTATCAGAAAATCAAATCCACAAGGCTTTACTCAAGCCCAATATGCTAAACAAATTTCCAATCATGTATACAGATCCATACACACATATACGCTATCACAGAAGAATAGACTTTGGCCAAGTAGTCCTCGGGGAGTGACTGACCAGGGAAGCCAAGATGTTCTCCAGCTAAGAAAGATATCAGATGCCCAGTCCAAGCCCAGGGGTATAGAGGATGGGATGATGCATGGGGAGGTGAAAGGAAGGAGTAAAGGAAGTAAAATGAGAAGGAAAAACAGGAACAAGAAGATAGAGAAAAGGGGGGAAGAGATAAATGGAGGATAGGATGAAAGAAAAGGAAAGGGAGGAAGAGGGGAGAAAAGCTCCTTGAGATTAAGGATGGTTTAATTCTTTGCTGTCTCCAGGTCTCAGTAGAGTGCCTACCATATGGTAGGTGCTTAAGGAGAAATACTTCTTGAATTGACAGTATCTGGCTGACAGATTCATCATAGGTACTTCATGAATGTGTGACTGGCCATTTGTCTTATATCTAACTGGGGAGGGGGGTTGAGCTGAATCCCCTCTGAAATCCTTTCCAACTCTGATGCCCTATGATTCTGGGAAGGCAAGAAATGAATAGAGAAATGATGGTGTAGGGGGAGAAGGAAAGAAACCAGGGAATCCCATTCAATTTAACAATCAGAAAAGTAATTGATGACAAGGGAGGAAAAATTGAAGAGAGATCTTGAGAGAGGAGGTAAGGATAGAGATGAAGAGAATGTGGGAGAAGGGGCTTCTTCCTCACCTTTGGTTTGGGTTGCATAGCCACTGGAGACCCTTCCAATTTAAGAGATCCTGGGATTGCAAAAGCAATAAAAAGGCAAAGAGGGGAAAGAGAGGATGGCCAGGTAGTCCCAGAGGCAGAGTACGAAGGAGAAAAGAAGGAACCAAAGCCTGGATCTTGACAACCTCTCAAGAAGGTCATATCTTCCTCCCCATCCCCACCCTCCTGCACTTTTACTCTGTTTTAAAAGAATGGAGGACCTAATCTACCACCATCCCCATCCTGGTAGGTTTGGCACATGCTCCAGAAAACATCGTGGTAGGCCAAACATACATACACAGACACATCTCCAAACACACACACACACACACACACACACACACACACCCCTAGATAAGCCTCCTTGGCCACTTAAACTCCATTTTGTTCTATGACCCAAGGGGGAGTCCTTGAGATGTCAGGAGAGAGAACCCCTGCAGTGCATAGGGAGTCACCACCACCACCACTTCCTGTCTGCTTGTTCATCAAGCCTGAGGTAGCTCCCACTCCCTGGATGAGCCAGGGTTAGGCTTTGGCATCAGAGGGCTGGACAGTGGTTAAGAGAAACTTGGGGACTCAGGATTCTGCATCTCCTGAGGGCATCTCCAGAGGCAAGTGGGCCACCCATTAGCTGAATGGTTTCACCAACTTCATGGCAGCATAATTCTGGAAGGAGAGAAAGAGAAGGGCAAGAAAGAGGGAGAAGTGGTCAGTGAGCCTCATTTATAGTTGGAACCCATGCCACTCTGGATGCAGGTATCAAATGAAAGGTTTGGACTAGATGTCTCTGAGATTCCTTCCATAGCCAGAACTAGGTCCCTAAAGCAGAATCTATGGGAAAGTTGTCTTCTAGAGGGTTGTGGAAGCAACCAGATTTGGGTTTGAAGGTGTTCCCCAACCAAGGCAAGGAAGGAGAAGGAATGACCTTGCTAGTGTCATCCTGGACATGGGGAATCTTCATTTCAGAACATTATTTACCCCTACCTTACATTAGCCTCATAGGGGTATCAGGTTTAGAGCTGGCATGGGCCATTTTTATAGATGAACAAAACTGATGAACACAACTAATGTCTGAGGCAGGATTTGAACTCAGGTACTTCTTCCAAGTCGAACACTCCACCTGGATGTCATTTTACAAGAACTGTGCCCTCTGTCTAAGGTTCCAAATCTGCCACCCCTAGTATCACTTTCATCCCTGTTTCTCCCCTAAAGAGGAGCAATCCTGGTCCCCAGTTCTTCCCTGTTCCCCTCCGCCTCATCATCAGCTAATCCATGTTTCCACTTCCAAAATGGGGTCAAAATCCTCTTCCTCCAGGATGTCTTCCTCCATCGGGTCTACAATATTTGGCACTTACAGCATACATCTCAATCTCTATTTAATTATATTTTCATATTTCTGATTCTTAGATCCTTTTTAAAAGATATCTTGAGTCTTCCATGGTAGGCCAATAGCTCCCCAGCACAGAGACTGTCTCCCCATCACAGCAAGTTTCCTAGGGTCAGGGACCTCTTTTTCCCCTCATCCCATGGGTCCCCAATACTCTGTCTCCCCCCCCAACTCAGATTGCTCAGAATGGGAGACAATTCAGAAACAACCTACTCCCTCCCTGAGAATTGGAAAGGAAAAGGCTGTCCATCCAGTTCCATCCCTGGAAACCCAGTATGGGCTCAGCTTCAAAGGCTGGGGGAGAAGGGGGGAGGTCGAGGGGAGAGAAGGGAGGGCAGATGGCTTCCTGGAGAGGAACCTCACTGTCCTGGGGCCAGCCCCAGAGAAGGCAATCACAGCCGCTAATGCCCTTGATTAGGCCATGCCTGCCAGCCTGGCGAGGCTCCCTGCTCCAACCCTCCTGCCCCCACCCCAGTACTCGGGGGCCTCTAATTGGGACAGGATGTTCTCTGAGCTTGTCCCGGGGAAAGCCAGCTCTGGAATCAAACCCGTCCTGTAGCTCCTTGGCCAAGTCTCCCCCCCCCCCCCACCGCCATGGTCCCTTCCCAAGGCTGGGGTTGGGGGGGGGGGTGAATGATGAGTGGAATCCAACCAGACTGCCTGGAGCTGTCGATTTTCCCCAGCTCTGTTCCCTTCAGAGTGAGGTTTCCCAACTGGGTCAGGGCCCAGGCTGACTGGAGCCAGGAAGGGAAGAGGCTGAAGGGGAAAGGGGTAAAATCCCCTGAACCCAAGGGTTGGGTTCAAATCCTGCTCTGCCAACAACCTGCTGCGGCAAGACTGCTCTCCATCAAGACCCTTACCCTCTCTGGGTCCCAGTGGATAAACCAGTATAGTGAGGGGTCTGAACTCTGATCCCAAAAGCTGATTTCAACTCTGAGATTTCCATGTCCCAAGGAGCTACAGGCCTTCTTCCTTCCCAGAGCATAAGCAGCTTCCATAGGGCACCCCAGGGTGCCCAGCACCACTATCTTATCCAGATTAAGACCATCTGAGCCCATCTCTCCTCCTGGATCAGTAACTGTTTAAGACACTTTCCTTTTCCTAAGGTTGGTGTCATTTTCAGTTCTCCCCATGGAACCAAAGGCACACCAGGGGCTCCCTGATGGAGGGCAGGGGCTGTGCCTTTCCCCTTACCCACAAGAGACTCCCTTTCCCAATCTAAGCAGAGGCTCCCAGGGGGCAGGGGCTGTGTCTCCTCCATCAGACCCGCAGGTCTTAAAAGGCATGGGCTTTGATTTCCCTAGCCTATTTCTCCTTTAACTCCCCCTACCACCCCACCCCAGCATACTCTACCAGCTCAGCGCTCCTTCTTTCCCCTCCCCCCTCCCCAGTCAGCTCAGAATGAAAGATTTGCAATGGTTCATGTCCATATTCCCTCCCCCCCTCCCTGTGAAGGCCCCTCCCTTGACTTCCCTGTTTCACACCCTCCCCTCCACCAGGTTCCTTACCGGGAAGGCATAAATGAAGATTCCAAGGAAGAGGAGCAGGATGAAGAGGATGATGAAGATGATGATGAAGCACCTGAACCTTCGCCAGACAATGAATCGCATTGTCTTATATGGGGATGTGAACCAGAGGAAGGAAGTGTCTGGCCGCCTGTAGCACAGGGGAAAGATCAGGGCAAAGGGGTGAGTCAAGCAGCTGCCCCTAAGGGAGCAAAGGACTGGGGCCAAAGTGGAGGGGGGGAGTAATGTGGATAGGGAAACAAGAGGCAGCAGGGCTGAGTACCAGAAACAGAGGAGCTTTGCAAATGAGGAAACTGAGGTGTTCTATGAAGATAAAAAAATGTAATCCCCAATTATCTCTTTCACATGTTGTCCCCTCCTATTAGATGGTGAGCTTCCTGAGGGCAGGGACCATTTTTGCCTCTCCCCCAACACTTAGTTGGGGCTTGACCCATAAACAAGGGATTAATAAATGCTTGTTGGCTGGCTCTCAGTAGAGACAGTGGACTACCATGACAAGTGATAGATTTGGAATCAAAGGACCTGAGAGCAAATTCTGCTTCTGATGCTTACTACCTACATGATCTTGGCAAGTCCCTTCCCCTTTCTGGGGCTCAGTTTCTAGTTTCTAGTTTCCTCAGTTTCTAGACTGTGTCCACTGCCCAGTTTCCTCTGGGCCTAGCCTGGTTTCTCTTAGGACCCTGACCTTCTGCTAATTCCTCCCCTGCCCTCAAGCACCCCCAAAATGAACACAAAGGAGCTGAGGTTTCAATGCAGATGAGTCCCCTACTTTGGTTCTTCAAGTTTGGGGTTCATGTTGGGTTCATCACGGCCCAATCCAGCAGGCCGTTCTTCATGTTCTGACTCAGGAACAATTTCCAATGTCATTTCCAGCTTGCCCTATAGAGAAAGAGAGAGTCTGATTAGGGCTGAGGAGTTATCTGTTGGACCTCACATGGAGAGAGTAGCGGGGTGAGTTTACCAGAGGAAAAATGAGGAGGGATTAGCCCGGAAGCAGAATAATCATGTGAAAAGAGCCTGGTCTGAGAATCAGAAAAACCTGGTTTGGAGGTCTCACTTCTGCCAGTGACTGGCTGAGAGACCCTCAGGAGAGGGCCTAATAATCTAATAATCTATGAGTCATTATGACTTTTCCAAGAGAGCTAAGTTGCCTCGTTGAGCAGAAAGGGCCTTTTAACTATTGAATGTTGGAGTTGGAGGAGACCTTAGAACACAAAACATCCAAACCAGAAACCATGGCAGAACAAAGAATATGGAAGATAGAAAGAACTTCAAAAACATGTCAGAACTGGATAAACTCTGGGCCCTACTGTGGACTTCAAAGTCAGAGTCAGAAAGGATCTTAGAACATAACAAACTGCCAGAGTCCTGGAAAGAGACCATTGAGACCTTATATAGGATGACAGAGCAGAACCTGCAAGAGCCACTCAGGTCACCCACTCTATCTTCCTCATTTTTCAGAGAAGAGGCACAGTAAAGTTAAGGGGTATCAAAATATTTTAGCAGCAGGACTTGAACTCTGGTCCTATGACTCCAATTGTAGTAGCCTCCTCACCGTATGACACTTGGCTTAAGTCCATTTCAGCATAGTTAAAAGAAATAGAGATTCTGGGACACTAATACAATGTTGGTGGAGCTGTGAACTCATCCAATCTTTCTGGAGAGCAATTTGGAATTATGTCCAAAGTACAACAAAAATGTGCATCCCCTTTACCCTGAAGAGATGATGAAAAAGGCTAAAGACATCACTTGTACAAAAATATTCATAGCATGTTTGTGGTGGCAAAGAATTGGAAATTAAGTGAATGTCCTTCAGTTGGGGAATGGCTTAACAAACTGCGGTATATGTATGTCATGGAACACTATTGTTCTAGTAGAAGCCAGGAGGGATGGGAATTCAGGGGAGCCTGGAGGGATTTGCATGAACTGATGCTGAGTGAGATAAGCAGAACCAGAAGAACACTGTACAGCAACATGGGGGTGATGATCAACCTGGATGGACTTGCTCATTCCATCAGTGCAGCATTCAGGGACAATTTTGGGCTGTCTACAATGGAGAATACCATCTGCATCCAAATAACAAAGACCAAAGACTATTACCTTCAATTTAGGGAAAAAAAGTTAGCTTATTATGTAATTTTGCTATTTCTTATACTTTATTCTTCTTTCTTAAGGATATTATTTCTCTCTCATCATATTCAACTTAGATCAATATATACCATGGAAACAATATAAAGACTAATAGACTGCCTTCTGTGGGGGGTGAGGGGAGGAAAGCAAGAATGGGGGAAATAGGGGCGGCTAGGTGACGTAGTGGATAAAGCACCAGCCTTGGAGTCAGGAGAACCTGGGTTCAAATCCGGTCTCAGATACTTAATAATTACCTAGCTGTGTGGCCTTGGGCAAGCTATTTAACCCCATTTGCCTTGCAAAAACCTAAAAAAAAGAATGGGGGAAATATTGTAAAACTCAAAATAAATAAAATCTTTCTAAAAAAAAGAATAGAGATTCATCACCTACTATGTGATGTGCAAAAACAAACAACAAAATAAAAATCAACGGTCCTTGTTCACAAGGAATTTCCATTCCACTTGTAATTGAAGAAAAAAAAGACTGGTAGTAGCTTGATAAGTTCCTTCAGATTGGGGAGCCAATTCCATCTGCCCTATTGCTTGGCACACATACATAATCAATACACAATAATAAAATACAAATAAATAATCAATGTTTACTGAACTACACAGTGCCTGTGGGCTTCTCACCTTGAAACATCCCTCAGCCCTTGCAGCCCCTGCTTCTACTGGTAAGGTTTTTTGGTCCATTTTAAGAAGAGGCCCAGACTGGGTACACCCCCTCTCTACCTTACCTACCTTTTCAGCTCCCTTTTATGTGTTGGGGAAAGAGAAATAAAATCTAAGTTGGGTTTTTTCCCCCTTATGTTCTTCTCTCTAGCACTTGGTACATAATAAGAACTAAATAAAAGCTTGCTGACACACCACCTGACTAATATGGGTACTGGAACTCTCCATCCCTGGGCAGATGGACGGCCAGAATGGAGGCACTGTTGGTGCTCATGGGCACTTCCCCCAGTGTCACCACTGCCAACCCAGAGAAAGGCAGAGAAAACTCACCGCAAGGGTCCTTTTCTCTCCTAGCTCGGCTGTGCAGGGCCACCAGCCTTTGACTGATTTCTGTTCAAAAAGAGACACAAAGCGTTCTGGATGGAAGATGTCATCCAGCTGATCCAGGGAGCACTTCTCAGCGGTCTTGGCTGGTTTGGGCATCCGGTGAAGATCCAACTGAAGTGAACCTGAAGTGGATATAAGGTTCATTAGTCCAGAGATTCCCTAGGGTGCAGGGATACAGTGGGACATTGGTTAAGGGAAAGAAGGAAGGAAGGAAGGAAGGAAGGAAGGAAGGAAGGAAGGAAGGAAGAGGGGAAGGAAGGAAGGAAGGAAGGAAGGAAGGAAGGAAGGAAGGAAGGAAGGAAGGAAGGAAGGAAGGGGAGAGGAGGGAAGGAGGGGAGAGGAGGGAAGGAAGGAGAGGAAGGAAGGGAGGGAAGGGGAACAAAAAAGACAGATGATGAAAGAGAAGTGCCAGGCACTATGCTAAGCACTTTATAGATACTAAATCATTTGAACCTCAGAGGTAAGTGCTATGATTATAACCACAGGAAATAGGAATTATTATGTAGTATATTAAATGTATAATACAAATAATATAATATTTTATGTGAATTCTATAATACAATATAATTGTTTCTTGGAAAACAATTTTTAGAACAATTTGTTTCTGATAAAGCTCTCATTTCTCAAATATTTAGAGAACTATATACAGAGGCTCAAATATATAAGAATACAAGTCATTCCCCAACTGATAAATGGTCAAACTATATGAACAGGCAATTCTCAGATGAAGAAATCAAAACTATCTATAGTTACATTAAAAAAAATGCTCTAAATCACTACTGATTAGTGAAATGCAAATTAAAACAACTCTGAGGTTCCACTTCATACCTATCAGATTGGATAACATGATGGAAAAGGGAAATGACAAATTCTGGAGGGGATCTGGATAAATAGGATCATTGATCCAGGATATTGATCCAATCAGTCTGAAGAGAAATTTGAAATTCTGTTCGAAGGTCTATAAAATTATGCACATATACACTTTGAATCAGTAATACCAGTAGTAGTTTTGTATCCCAAGGACATTAAATAAAAGGGAGAAAGATCTATTTGAATAAAAATATTTTTAGAATCTCTTTTTTTGTGGCAAAGAATTGGAAATTGAGAGGATGTCCATCAATTAGGGAATGACTAAAGAAATTGTATCTTATGAATGTGATAGAATACTCATAATATGAGAATTTAAAAACAGGATAGTTAATAAATAAACCTGGGAAGACATATAAACTGATGCAAAGTGAAGTGAGGAGAACATTGTACATACTGACAGCAATATTGTAACAACAATCAACTATGGAAGACTTAGCTATTCTAAACAATACAATGATTCGAGACAATTCTGAAAGACTCATGATGAAAAATGCCATCTCCTTCCAGATAGAGAAGTGATGGACTCTGAATGAAGATTGGAGTATATTTCACTTTCCTTTTTTCTTGCTTCACCCACCCACCCAATATGGCTAATGTGGAAATTGGTTTTATATGACTTCATATGTATAATGGGTGTCATATTTCTTGCCTTCTCAATGGGTGAGGGAGGGAATGAAGGGAGAGAGAAAATGTGGAACAAATATTGAAAAGGAAAGAAAAGGAAGCAGAGCAATGTTGCTTGATAACAGAGTAAGTGGAGGATAGCAAGAAATGAAAAAACTGAAAAGATAGGAAAGGACCAGGTTATATTGTAGGAGTGGGAGGCTGGTGATCAGGCTTTGATACTGGGAGGTGGCAGTGGAAACAAAGAGGGGCAGATGGATACTACAAATATCACAACAACAGAGATGATGGACTGGGGAGGGATAACGGTGTTGAGAACAAAAGGATAAGCAATGATAACTCTAAACTTTCAAACAAAGGTAGATGAATATATGGTTGTACCACTAAAAAAAGAGGGGAAATCAGAATAAAGGTCTATGTGGAAAGATTTGTCAGGTTTAGCTCAGTTTTAGATCCAAGAACAACTATTTAGAGATAGATACACAGATAGAAGTTTTTTATAAAAGCAAACATTCAGTTTTACAGATAGAAAAACTGAGGCAGAGAACAACAAATGATTTGCCCAAAGTTGCACAAGTGAAAAAGCCAAGTCACTGGACTCCAGACCCAGGGTTCCTCACATAGTCTCCTATGCAGAGGGTGAAGTGCCAGCATGGCAGCCAGGTAGAGACAGAGACATCTAGAGGCAGCTGGAGATTGGGGTCTGGAGCATAGGAGAGAGGTCAGGAATTAGGAGGCATCCTCATGGAGGTGAGATTGGTTGAAACCATGAGAGAGAATGGACTTACCCAGAGAAGGAAGGAGGAAAAGTAGCCTGTTCTTCAGAAGCTGGGCATTGGAAGGGAGAAGGGAAATGGAAGGGGAGTGAATTGGCTGGGTGGAACAGTGGGTAGAGCACCAAACCAAGAGTCAGGAAGATTTGAGTTCAAATCTGGCAAAAAGACAATCTACTAGTTGTGTGACCCTGTGCAATTTGCCCCTTATATTCAGGTTTCCAGCCCCATCTCTCAAAGGTCACCAGTGACTTTCTCATTGCCAAATCCACTTCTCCCAATGTGAGTTTCCGTAATCTGTAAAATGGAGATAACAAAAATACCCACCTCCCAAGACAGTGGCAAGGATAAAATGAGATATTTGTAAAGTGTTTTACAAACCTTAAAATGCAATATAAAAGACAGTTTTGTTATGATCATTATCACATCTAGGCAAGAATGTCAAAGGAAGAGGATTTGGGTTTGGGTTTGGTTTTGACCAGGAGGAGGACTAGTGGTTGAAGGTACAGAAAAGGGAGGTGCAGAAGGTGCAGAGGAGAAGGAAACTAACCCTCAATTTGGGAAGGACTCTTTGTTGGAACATTTAGAGTTATCATTGATTATCCTTTTTTCTCAACACTTTTACCCCTCCCCAGTTAAACCCATCACTGCCTAGCTCCATCATCTCTGTTGCTGTGATAGTTGTAGTATCCATCTGCCTCTCTTTGTTTCCACTGCCACCTCCCAAGGTCAAAGAATATCCAGAGTCATTGGATGGTGGTGGGTCTGGACCACATGAGGATGGATTGAAGAGAGAGAGAGAGCATTCTAAACCTAGAGAATGGAAAGCTTGGGGGAATATCACACCATCCCTCAAGTATGTGAAGGGTTATGTTAAGAAAAGATGCTCTGCTTGCCTCCTGAGATCAGGACCAAGAGCAAATAAGGGGGAGGCAGGGAGTGGCAAAGAGGAAAAAATATTGACTTGATGGCAGGAAAACAATCAGACCTCATCCTAAGTAGAATGGGCAGTAGGCTTCCCTTCACTGGGGGACTTCAAATCATGGCTGGGCATCTTGGGGTGAGAACACTTCCTTTGGTTGGGTTAGAAGAGATGGCAGCTGAGAAATTCAACATGTGAAATTCTGTGATTCTATGAATTCTGGGCAGGAGAAAGTATGGGACTCTGGTCTAATTTTCCAAACATACTTTCCCCTATTAGATTGTAAGTTCCTTGAGGGCAGGGACTGTCTTTATTTTTTTTTCATTTGGCTCCCCAGTTTCTATACTGGGTAGGCACTTAATAAATGGTCATTGAAATGAACTGAATTACTTGATATGACTCTATCGCTCCCCCCTTTGATTCCCTCATGCTTGCAGGACATTTCTTATGAAAAATCCCACTTACCCAAATAATCATCAAAGGAGAACTTGTCATTATCCCAGATCTGGAATATGACATTGGCAGGGATCTTGCTTTCCGTCTTGTCCAGATTCCAAAAGCGTTCCTATAACCCAGGTCAGGGAGGGCAAAAAGGAGAGAGTCAGACCACAGTATAGGATTTCCCCTGGACAGGAGAGCCAGGTGAAGGGGAGAGGTCCCCAGTATCATTGGGAGAGAGAGAGAGAGAAAGAGAGAAAGCAAGTAGTTTGACAACCAAGAAAAGGAAGATGGTACCAGCATGGAGGCAATTGGTTATGCACAGGCTCCAAGATAGTGGAGGAGCCAAGTCCTGGGAAGACAGGGGACAGGGGCTGCTAAGTAACAAGTGAGGTTTAGCTAGAGAGTAAGGCAGCATTATTGCAGGTGACAGAGACAGTGGGGACACCAGGGCAGGCAGCATAGAATGAGGTTTGATCCCCCCCCCCTTCTCTGGAAGGAGATAAATGGAAGTCAAATTCCAGAACACCCTCAACGGATGCCACTGAGTAACCCCTAACACTGGCCATAAGCTGATGCATTAACAACTTACTTTCTACACTATCTTTACCCACCAATCATCCAGCAAGTATTAAGCACCTACTGTATGGCATTGTACTAAATGATGAAGACTTGTGAAACACTTCTCATACTCATGTGATTTTATCTTCACAATAGACCTTGGAGGCTGGTGGACTTCAATGGGCTGTGATCTCATTCATGCGGTCACTCAGTGCCAGGGTGCAGATCACAACCCATCCTTTCCTTCTCAGCCAGCATGAAGCTTATCTAGAGACTCACTCAAACTTTGCATGGGATAATAACCCATGCTGAGGGCCGTGGTACAATATTACTGGCATCATTAATCCCGTTTTAGGATATGGGACCTGAGGCTCAACTATGTGTCCAGGGTCAGCCATGTGTCAGAGGGAGGACTTGAACCAGGGAGTTCTTTCCTTCATTAGACTGTCTTTCAGTTTAGCAACAGACTGACCCCTGAACCCTGGCTGATCCATGACCTTGGCTCCAGACTGATTTCCAACAAAGAACGAATCCCTAGCCCTGGCCACAGAGTGAACGCACTCAGACAGCTCCCTGGGACTTGCATCTGACCATCCCCTTCTCTCTCTCTCTCCGCTGCCCCCCATGCCCAGCTCTCTCCCCTGCCTGGGCCTCAGGCTGGTCGGGGCTCCCTCCCGCAGGTGGTTCCCCTCTCCGGCGGGTTTTATGGCTAGCTCAGGCCAGTCTGCGCTCTAGCCCCCAGGGCTAGTTTTATGGGGCCAGTAATGAACCAGGAGCTCAAACAGTTCCTGATGGGAGCAGCTGGGATGGGGGGACCCCGCCGAGGGGAATGTGCCCCCGCTTGCCCCGAGCCTGGCGCTTCGCTCATTACCTCTCCCATCCAGAGGCCTTTTACTAGCTGTTTATTGGATGTGTGGTGCTGGCAGACATGCAGCTTGGGCCGAGGCAGAGTCTGGACCCAGTGGGTGTGCTGGGCCCCAGGCTGGGGGGCTGGGGGGGACTGCTGGCCGAGGAGGAGGGGCTGCACTTTCAAAGCAAGCTCCTAATGCTTTGCCACCGCTTCCAGTCTTGGCTAACTGGCCTCCGTGGGACTTGAGTTCATCAGGTGCCTTGTTCTGCCCTCATGAGGCCACATCTGGAGAAGGGCGTTCAGGTTGGGGCACCTCCCTTGAGGAAGGCCCTGGCTAAGCTGGAAACGCTCCAGAGCAGAGCAGCCAGGCTGCGGAGGAGCCTCGCATCTCTGCCAAATAAGATTAGTTGGAGGCATAAGGAGAAAACTCGAGTCTTCAAGTGGGTATTGGACGCCCCCCCCCCCCCGAGTTCTGCCCCTGGCCCCGCTTCTCTCTATTATTTCACTTGGTGATTTCATGAGCCCCCATGGATTCAATTATCACCTCCATGCTGCTGATGCTCAGGTCTGCCGGTCGAGCCCTGACCTCTCTCCCAGCCTCTACTCTCACATTTTCAGCCGCTTATTGAACTGAACGTCCGCTAGGCGCGTTCAACAAAGCTGTCCCCCCTAAATCTCCCCCGAGGCCCCTACTACGGCCGAGGGAGCCGCCTTTCTCCCCATCCCTCAGGCTCCCCACCGGGAGTCCGCGGGACGCCTCACGCCCCCCCCCCCCGCCAAGACCCGTCAATCACAGCTCGGCCACGCCTCTTGCAGATTTCACCCCCTCCTCAATTTCAGCCCTGGCCCCCCGCCACCGCTGCCCCCCAGCGCCTCATGCCCACGTGACGGCCCCAGCTAGCTGGTCCGCCTCGAGGCCCCCCACTCCAGCCCACTCTCTATTCCATCATCAAACTGGTCTTTGAAAAGGAGGTCTGACTTTCTCTCTCCCCTGCCCCTCTACCTTTCTATCTGTTTCTTTCTGTCTCTGTCTCTCACACATTACTGCCCCAGCTAGCTGGTCCGCCTCAAGTCTCCCCACTCCAGCCCACTCTCTATTCCATCATCAAACTGGTCTTTGTAAAGGAAGTCTGATTTTCTCTCTCTCCCCTGCCCCTCTTTCTATCTCTGTTTCTTTCTGTCTGTCTCTGTCTCTGTCTCTGTCTCTGTCTCTGTCTCTCTCTCTCTCTCTCTCTCTCACACACACACACACACACACACACACACACACACACACACACACACCATTCAGTCACCATCTAGTGCCTCTCTATTGCCTCCAGGATCAAATATAACTTTCTCTGTCTGGCTTTTATAGCCTTTCATAACCTGGCCTCCTTCTACCTTTCAAGTCTTCCCTCTTCCTTTCATCACATACTCTCTGATCTAGGGACACTGGCCTCCTGGCTCTTTCTCAGAAAAACACCACATCTCTCAACTCTCAGCTCCAGCCATTTTCCCTGGCTGTCCCTCCTGACTAACACACACACACCCTCCTCTTCCTCTCCTCTTCCTATCTGCCTTGACTTTCTTCGAGTCTTACCTAAAGTCTCACCTCCTTTTCCTGTCCTCCTTAATCTTACTCCCTTCCCTTTGTTGATTTCACCAGCATGCCCCAAACCAAACTTAATATCTTTTCTCCAAAACAGCTCGTCTTCCAGATAGCCCCATTTTGGTCAGTTATATTACCATTCTCCCAGCATCTAGGTTTAAAACGTTGGTTCATTCTCATCACCTACATCTAATACATTACTAGATCCTGTTGATTTTTTTTAAAGTTTGAGAAAATAAATCCTTGTAATTCAATGTTTTTTAAAAATGAAGTTTCATTGTTATCTTCTGTTATGATACATTCATTTTTGGAAATACCACCCCCATTCAAAATGAACAATTCCTTGGAGCATAAAATTAACATTTTTCTGATATATTCTCACTTATGCTGCTGGATTCATTATGGATTCTCTGGAATCTGTCTTCTTTCTTTTCTCAACATCAGTTTCAAGAAATTTCCTTCCCTCTTTCTTTTTGTTTTGCTGGGATTTTTTTTTTGGCAAGGCGATGGGTGAAGTGATTTGCCTAAGGTCACACAGTTAAATAATTACTAAGTATCTGAGCTCACATTTGAACTTAGGTCCTCCTGACTCCAGGGCCAGTGCTCTATGCACTGTACCACCTAACTACCCCTCCCTCTTTCTATAAATTCCTCATCTTCCTCATTTATTTTTGGTCAGGGTCTGCAGGACCTCCAGTGGGGGAACTCTTTTTTCTAATATAGATAAATTCCTCCTCAGCAACATAAAATCCTAGAGAACTGCCTCGAGCAGTCCCAGCTTCACACAACCAGGATGGGTCAGGGCCAGGTCCTCCTGACCCCAGGCCCAGTTTCTATCCATTTCACCATCCTGTCTCTCATTTCTTAGAGCACCAAGATATTCCATGACATTCCTCCCTAACAGTTTGTTAATCAGTTGGTCACTTTATCACTGCAAAAGCACCACTAGGAATGTAGTGCCCCTTGTATAGCTAAGGAAGTTGAGAGTCATAGCATTTGTTGTAATGGTTTTCACAGGTTCTTGAGCCCAGTTGGTGACAGAGCTGAGACTGAGGCTTCCTACGCCAGAGCTCTTCCTCTGACACCTTTTCTCACTCTTGGTCATTCTGAATGTCCCCAGGACTTTCTGCGGCTGGATCTCGGAGGACTGGAGTCACTTGGGAGCTGTTAACAGCTGTGGGCAGGGTTGCGGCCTTGGTCCTCACCCAGGCCCCCAGCCTGGCTCTCCTGGAGTAGGCTCTCAGCTGGCTATGTCCTCTGGCCCTCCTTCCCACTGAGAAATTCTCTGCGGTCAGAGCCAGGACTTGGTTTTAGAGAAACACAGCCTGGGCCAGGTCACAGCGGCCAATGGCCTGAGGGGCTGCTGGGGCGGCAGAAAGGAGCAGAGAGGGGAAGGTCCCTCTCTCCTTTCTAGAGTCTAGTCAGCTCGGATAGGCAGGAGGGGAAAAATAAACAACCAAGCACACTAATACACTGTTGGTGGAACTGTGACCTGGCCCAACCATTCTGGGAAACAACTTGGCATTATGCAAGGAAAATGACTAAACTGTTCATACCCTTTGACCCAGCACTGCATTACTGAGTATGTGCTCCAAGGAGGCAAAGACAGAAAGAAGGGTCCCATAGATTCCAAAGACTCCAAGCAGCCTTTTGTGAAGAAAGAAGGGGGGGGGGAGGAGAGGGGAAGGAAGGAAGGAAGGAAGGAAGGAAGGAAGGAAGGAAGGAAGGAAGGAAGGAAGGAAGGAAGGAAGGAAGGAAGGAAGGAAAGAAGGGAGGGAGGGAGGGAAGGAGGGAGGAAGGAAGGAAGGAAGGAAGGAAGGAAGGAAGGAAGGAAGGAAGGAAGGAAGGAAGGAAGGAAGGAAGGAAGGAAGGAAAAATGTCTGAATACATGATGATCTCACTCTACAGAGAATCTCATAACATGTTTTATAAGTAAAACTTAATTATCATCTGTATCCGGAGTGGTCCAGTATCTTGTTCCAGTGTAAGCCCATATCTCCTTCATGCTCATGTCTTTACCAACTGTACCCCTGCTCCACCTCCAGGCAGAACTCTGATCAAAGGGTCCTTAGACTTAGCTCTTACCTTACCCAAAACCTCTGGGAATTGGTCAAACTATGGATAAGAAGCAAGAGGAAATCCCAAAGAGGTCACCAACTCCATTCTGCCCAGTTCACCCAGTGCCCCATACCTCAGTGGTAGCTAAAACCCATCTTATGAATCAGCAAAGGCAAACCCTGATAATAATCTCAGCCAAACCCTGATGCTTGATTCTATCATTCCTTCATCCTAGCCCATCCTTCACCTACCCATTTCAGTTTTTTAATTATTAGATTTTAAATCTTAAGTGGAAGTTGCCTTTTTCCCCCTAAATCTTTCTCTCCACTTCAAGCACCTAGTACCATGTCTTACACATGATAGGTTCTCAATATATGTTTATCAAATATATATGTTTATATATGCACATCTGGCAAACTGAGGACTATACTTCTGCTCTGGTTGAAGGCTGTGTTCATCTTTTGAAATAATATTGCTGTCCATCATTAGTCATTATGAATGGGAAGGACAATGAATGTCTCAATGTTCTGCCTCTGAAGCAGTCCACGCCTTATACTGACTTTGGCTCAGTGGTGGTCACACCATAGCAATAATGACATATAAACTAACAGATGGTCATCCCTAATCATCAGATCATAGAAGACTCTATTTTAATGAACCTTTATATGTCTTAGGTTATTTCCGTGCCCTTAGTGAAGGAAGATGTACCTCAAGAGTCCAATTTCAAATATATCCACAAAATCCACATAATAGGACATTCAACCAATACAATAGTGTTCATTAAGCATAACAGGTGTTGTGCTAAAAGCTAGGAAACAGACACAAAATAGCAGGTGGTTCTGACCAAGAGCTTACAATAACGGCACAGATGAGTTTATAAATGACAACGAGAGAGAGAGAGAGAGAGAGAGAGAGAGAGAGAGAGAGAGAGAGACCAAGATGATCAGCCTTGAAGAAATCTAAGGACCCTAAGAGTTGGAGGTGGGGTGGGATGTACATTCCAGGAATGCAGGGTACCCTGTGCAAAGACATGGAGATGGGAGATGCCAGGCTTTCAAGACTAAACTGAGAGCAGCTGTATTTATCCTATAGGCAACTAGGAGGTTCTTAAGAGAGGGAATGGTATCATGGTCAGACCCAAAATTCAGTAAGGTAATTTTGATAACTATGGGGAAGATGGGTTAAAGAGAAGAGATAAAGCAGGGAAGACAATTCAGATGGTTTCCACACTCTGGGAAAGCTGCAAGGAAGGACTGAATTAGGGTGGGAGCTGATGAATGGAAAGGATAAATGGGAGGCAGCGTGATTCAGTGGATACAGCTCTCACTTTTTAATCAGGTTCAGATCCTGCTTCAGTTGTCTATATTACCTGTGAGACCTTGGGCCCTAGTTTTCTCATATAAGAGATTATGGAGGTTGACCAAGATTAATCAATCCATAAGTATGTATTTAAGTGCCTACTGTATACCAAGCATTGAACTACACACTGGGGATATAAAGGGAAGAATAATTCCTGCGCCTAAGGTGCTTCTACTCTAACGGGGAGAACATATGTGTGTGTGTTTGTGTGTGTGTGTGTGTGTGTGTAATCTCTATGTTTAATATAGGCATATGTAATATATGTGTCCATATGTGAATAGAAACCATACACAATAAATGTGGAGTAGAGAGAAGGTGACATTAAGGGGTTGGCACTTAGAGCTGAGGGTCTCAGTGGACCCCTTACAATTCTAGATTGATGGTCCTCTGATAAATGCAAATGTTTAGTAAGGGGATAAGGATTAGATCTATTATAATTTTGCTGATGTAGGGAACTCTTGGAAGAAGAAACTCAATCCATCAACACAGGTTGTCACTTTCTCTGTAGTCTAGAGCCTAGAGAACTGAGAAGGTCAATGATTTGTTCAGGATCACAAAACCAGGAGGTGACAAAGGTGGGACTTGCCCGCCAAGGTCAGTTCCCTATCTAAACATTGTAGAGCAATATCCATATGATGAGCTATGAGAGTTTAGGGTCGGGGGAGAGTTGAGGAGGATTGGGAATCTTTGGAAACCAAAAGTTACCCCTGAATTCTGTCTCCCAAGTCAGTCATGCCCATGTGAATCAATCCGTTCATCTCTGTTATCTTGCTGTGTTTGACTATCTCAAACATGGTCAGGAAGAATTGGGATTCAGCCCCTATAAGCAAGGGAGCCTTAAAATGACTGCAGCATCCCCCAGGGAATTAGAGTCCCTTGGGAGTAGAGGGCAGACAGTTCTACTCTCTGCATCAGTTTTAGACAGCCAGTGGAGGCACCTCAGAGAGAGAGAGAGAGAAAGGAAAGAGAAGCCACAAGCTTCAGTCAAGAAAGGTCTTGGTCTGGGAGAGGCAAAGTGTTGGATGGAGGTGCTGCCAAAAACAGAGAGGCCCAGAGGACATAATTAACCCTGGTCCTCACATCCCAAATGGTAGCTCAGGACAAGGTGAAAAGATGTGGGGATGAGGAAAGTGCCCCGTGCAACCCACACATGGGAGAGAGACAAACAAATATATTTTGAAAGGCAGACCTTATAACAAGGCATGCTAATTGCTACTTGGGAAGGGGTTTTTTTTGTTGTTTCTTTCAATCTGCCTTCTACTTGAGGTATTTCCCAGTTTAAAAGTAGAAAAGTCCTCAACTTTGGTTGTAGTAGCTAAAAAAATCTTTTAAAATAAGAAACACACAAAAAACCCTCTTAGGTTGCAATCAGACGTCTTGTTGAAGCTCTGCTTTTCCATATATATTTGTTTATCTTTCTGCCATCTCTGGCCTACACACCAGGCCCTTTCTGTGGTTTTTGGCCACAGTTTTTCACCTTGTACTCGGCTATTTGGAATTTAAAGGATGGGGGTAATTGGTTCCTGGAGGCCTCTCTGAGGCGCTGTGTTCTGACCTGGTCAGGAAGCCACACCTGCCAGAAGGTGGATTCTGTGACCTCTCTCCCCTCTGGAGCTGTTGGCAACTCCTGAAAGGGCAGACAGATGGGGGTCTCAGCTCTCTTCCCTGGGGTACCCTTAATATCACCTTCTAATTCAGAGACAGAAATATCCTAGTCTTGCAAAATTGAAATGCATTCCAAATTCAGAGTCAGAGTCCCACATTGGACACTTACTAATGGGGTGACTTGGGTAAGTCACTTCACAGAATCATAGAATTGGAGAGTCTTTGTCCCTAGAGCCATCGCTACCATTGTTATTTCTCATCCTTATTACCAATGGTAATGGTCGCCCAACTTCTCCTCAAAGACCTCCAGACACAGAAGACTTCCCATCATCCTTCAAGGCAAACCATTCTCCTTTGAGATAGTGCTCATTCTCAGGATGTTTCATCCTAAAGGAGTGTCTTTGTGGCCTCTACCCAAACAGAGTACCCCATCTCCAACCCCTCTTGGATAGGCTAGCCCTTTAGACCCTTCTTGATAATTCTCATGTTCTCCCTGACTCTTTTCTTCTCGAGTCTAGGTGGAGGAGGGAAGCACAGACTTGAGGCATTCGTGAAAAAGAACACCAGATCCCAACAAGGGTAGTTCCCTATCTAAAAATTGTAGAGCCAGGGGCAGCTAGGTGGCATAGTGGATAAAGCATTGGCCCTGGAGTCAGGAGTACCTGGGTTCAAATCCAGTCTCAGACATTTAATAATTACCTAGCTGTGTGGCCTTGGGTGAGCCACTTAACCCCATTTGCCTTGCAAAAATCTAAATAAAAAGAGCTCTAAAGATTGTAGAGCTATATCCATATAATGAACTATGAGAGTTCAGGGTCAAGGAGGGGCAGAGAAACAGTGTGTGGACATCCCCAGGATGTCCCCAGGATGTTGGGGAATTCTTTGCTCCAAATCTGGAATGATAGCTGTAAAAAGAAGGTCTAATATTGAAACTCCCTCCACTGCACTAGATCAGCAATGATTCTGTAGACCGTAGTCTTAGAGAGGCTAAGTTACCTGACCAGGATCACAAAATTCAATATATGTCCCAAATATGTATTGGAACCCCAACTTAAGATTTCTTGATTCTGAGATTTCCATCCACAATGCCATCATTTCTTCTCCAAGTGAGAGGCAGTTAGGGAATCCAATGGATAGAGTCCAATCCAGATTTAGAATCTGCCAACTCTGTGAGACCCTGGAAAAGTCACTTAACTACTCTTTGCCTCAGTTTCCTCATCTGTAAAACGGGAATGATAATAGTGCCTACCTCCTCCCAGAGGTATAATGAGGATCCAATTAGATCATATTTGTAAAGTGATTTGCAATACCTTGAAGAGTTATGAGTACTAGCTATTAATAACAGTAAGGATTGATGATGCCAGTGTTGACAGAGGCAGATTTATAATCCTGTTCTTATACTAAATATTTTAAGGTTTGAAAAGCACTTAGCATTCATTATAATAAGGGTTTACTGAATGAATAAATTCTACTTTTTTCTTTCAACAACCCTAGGAGTTGAGCACTGTAAAATGTTATTATTCCCATTTTACAGATGAAGAGCCTGAGGTCTGAGGAGAAGCCTCATACAACTAGCAAAACCTACTGCATAGACCCAACTCTCTTTTTTTTCTGCCTTCTTTTGGGCTACCATGATGGTTTTCCCCACACATGCTGTCCCTATATGGCTCCCTGAATTCTCATGTCCACATCTGTTTCCCATCTGTCCATTTTCATACTTGTCATAGCAGGGCAATTATGTAGCTAATGGCTTTAGAATTAATCAACCCATTGACATTAAAGACTGAGGTTCCCATTAAAGCAGCAATTCAAAACTCCCAATTAGTTGCATTGATTCAAACTCAGACAAATATAATTAAAACCAGGATATGAGGTGGGGGTGGAGTGCAGGGAGGGTGACTTTGAGATTGGGATGGAAAAATTAGTGACTGTAATGATGGCAATAGTGATGGTGGGAATGGTGATCACATGATGAATGTGGTCATGGAGATGAATGCCACAATGGTAGCAATGATTATAGGGATAATGATAATGATGATGATGAAAGTAATAGTGATGGTGGGAATGGTGATGATGATGATGATGATGATGAATGTGGTATATGAGGATGAGAATAACAATGTCTATAGGGAAATGGTAATGATGATGGTGGTAACAGAGAAGATAGGAATGGTGGTGATAGTGATGAATATGGTCATGGGGATGAAGATTACAATAGTAGCGATGGCTATAGGTATAATGGCAATGATGATGATGATGATGATGATGATAGAGATGGTGGGTCATGAGGATAAGGTCAAACAAAGCAGCAATGGTTATAGGGATGAAAATGATGATGGCAATAGCTAAAGTGGAAATGTTTATGCTGTTATGAATGGGGATGAGGGTGGTCTTGGTTTCAAAGATGAAAGTGATCGTTAGGATAGGGGTAATAAAGGGTAATAAAGATAGCAATGACCATAGATGTACTGAAAACATGGATGACAATAGTGATGGTGGTGGTCCTGACTGTGGTGATAGTAATCACAGAATTTTCTGGAACTTGCTCTTCACTTAGCCCTGATTCTATCCTTGGTCTCAGATTTGGAAGGACCCTCCAAGGTTATCTAGTTCAAACCACACTTGAAAATAAAGCCTCACTATGACACACCTGACAAAAGTGTCTCCTCCACTCTCTCCTTGAATACCTGCCACAAAAGGGGAACCCCATAGTCTTCCATTCCACTTTGGGATAGCTCTAATTTTTAGAATGGTGTGTTTTGCTGACATGGAACCTGTGGAGCCAAGCAGGCCAAGATTGATCCCTTTCCCACAATACACTCCTTCAAACACCTAATCATATCAATCAATAGCATTTAAGAAACATCTATTATGTGCCAGGAATTGGATATATGAAGACAAATGAAGCAGTCCTGATCTCAAAGGGCTTCCATTCTATCGGAGGAGACAACACATATGAACATAAGTATTAAAAAAATATGGACAAAGGTAATTGGGGAGGGGACAAATAGCACCTTGGGGGTGGAGTGGTTGGCATGGAAACTCAAGGGCTTCACACTCTGAAAACTCAGTCAAAACTCAGCCAAACCTTCAATCTGCCCCAGCTCCCAATCCTGGCAGTCCAATGACATATTTACAGAGCTTTACCTCTTGGGACCTCAGAGCAGGGGTTTGTACTTACCCTTTTATTTTTCGGGTCTTGGACCCCTCTGACAGTCCATTAATGATCATGGACACCTTTCCAGAGTAATGTTTTTAAATGCATAAAGTACATACGATTACAAAGGAAACCAAGTAAAAACTAATAACGATTTTTAAATTAAAAGCAAAGGAAACCAAATAGATTGGAAATAGAATACTCCAAATATTTTTCCCATTCAAGTTGTGAGCCCTCTGAAATTTCTCCAGGAGTTCCAGGGTTCCTCTCCAGAGACTTCGTCACTGGGGAAGTGCAAGGAATTCCGCCCCAGCTTCCTCCCTTTCATATGGTTTACCTCTTCTGATCATACCTCAGGAAGGTCACCCATGTATATGTAACACATTCCTCCACACATTACCTTCCTGGTCAAGAGAAGCCTCTAAAGAACCTGAAATCACTCTTACAAATAACAATAGCAAAAGGTAACTTTTATAAAAGTTTGCAAAGCATTTAACAATGGATCTCATGTCATAAAAAAAGGATCTCGTTTGATCCTCACAATTCTAGGAGAGAGATGCTGTCCATAGCCCCATTTTATAATAAGGAAACTGAGACTATGAGGTGATAGGTGACTCCCCAAGGGTCACATAGCTAGTGAATCTCTGAGGCTAGATTTGAACTCAGGAATCTCTGATTCTGAATATGTCACTGAATCTACCATACTATGCTTCTTCCCAACCTGATCTTTATATGAAACATTCTCAAAACCTTTTAACATCCCAGTCACCCTCCTCTGGAAGTCCTCTATATTTAAAATAGTGAGTTTGAATTCCACCCCGGATACTTACTAGCTGTATGCAAGTCACTTGGCCTACTGGGGCCTCAGTTTCCTCATCTGTAAAATGAACATTTTAGACCTAATGTCCTCTATGGTCCCTTTCAGTCCCTATGAGCCTTCCTAAGTTGTGGCACCAGTAACAATGAGGACTTGTTTTTATATGTAGCTGTCAGGGTTTGCATTATCTCACTGTTAAAAAAAAATCCTACAAATGGTCTGACCCAGGAAGTGTACAATGGGACCATCAGGACATTTTCTGTTGTAGTTCAGTGATTGATTTTTCTGTTGTGGCTGACTCATTTGGGGTTTTCTTGGCAAAGATACCAGAGTGGTTTGCCATTTTTTTCCATTTCATCTTACAGATGAGGAAACTGAGGCAAATAGGGTAAAATGACTTCCCCAGGGTGTTAACAAGTGTCTGAGGCTGGATTTGAACTTAGGAAGAGAAGTCTTCTTGCCTCCAGGTCCACATTTTATGTATTATTGTATCAGCTAGTTGCCCAGAGACATAAGGCTTCTCTTAATATGGTCTAAATTCACATGAGCTTTTCTTACTGCTGACTCATACTGAGCTTGTGGTCCATTAAAACCTCCAGATCTCTTTCAGGAAATCTGCTATCACCCCTATGTTGTCTTTGTGACATTGATTTTTTTTAAACTTAAATATATGACTTTACACTATTCCTAATAAATGTCATCTTACGATTCATTTGATGAATGTTCTCATGATGCCAAAAACTTTCTCTGAAGCAAGGGTTCATACCCTTCCCCTGAAACGAGGGACCTCTGGGAGGACAGACTGTGCTGTCCCCATTAAATGGAGGCTCCTCAGAGGCATTGGTCTACCACTTTTAATCTGGTCCTGAGACCCTATTGATACAGATACAGAAGGATGCTGATGCCAACAGATCCCCACATTGGCAGACTACAGGGACTGCTCTCACCTTCTTGGCAATCATGCAAACTTGCTCAGCAGGCATGTAGTCGAAGGGGAAGATGAATCGCCAGTTAAAGTTGCCCTCTCCTCCCAGAGAACGATAGTGAACATCCGTCTTTTGTTTGTGCTCCTCAAAGCCAAGCATCCAACTAAGGAGAGATAAGAAAAACCATCATTTTTTATGAGAGAAATATTCCTTATATCCTGAAGGGATGGGAAAGCAAGAAGGAGAGATGGAGGATAACCACTGCCCCTGCTATCACAAAGACATCACCTTAGTGGTGATAAGGGATCCCCATCATCCATCCAATGGTACACTACAGTCCTGGACAAGGAGCAATGAATGTGGACCTGGAGGACCTACGTTTGAATTCCAAGTCTACCATTTTACCTTCTTACTTTGGGCAACTTTTTAACATCTCTGAGCCTTAGTTTAACTCTATGTAAAATGAGAAGGGACATTAAAGAACCTATGTGCTAGCCACTGGGGAATATGATGACAGAAATGAAAGGGTGCCTGCCCTCGGGGAACTTCCGATCTTTTAAGATACTTTTCTTCTAGGTTAAAACCAACTTGTTGAGTTTGGTTTTCTAAGCAGCCACCACTCCACCTCAGAGTATCTCATCCATGCAGTCTATATTTCTCCATTTTATTCCCCAAGGACAGCGGAAATAATTGGGGATGGGGTTTCCAAAGGAGCTGGATTTAGGGTCAGACATAAATATTTAGTACTTTTAGTACTTTTGTAGCCCAGATTAAGTCATTTAACACCTCTGAAGTGCCTAAAATGAGGTGGTGGGCCCTCCTGCTTCTAATTCTAGCCTTGGGGCTGTTTTCTTCTGTAAAATAATGTTGTTGGAATAGATATCCAAAAATCTCTTTCAGTTCTGATATTTTATGTTCTGTCTTAATATTTTGTATTCTAAGGTCCTTCCTAGCTGTATCATTCCCTGTTCTAAGGACCCTCCCAGCTCTGACATTCCCTGTTTCAAGGACCCTCCCAGCTCTGACATTCCCTGTCCAAGGATCCTCCCAGCTCTGACATTCCCTGTTTTGAGGACTCTCCCAAATATGACATTTTGTATTTTTTGTTCTAACATTCCACATTTCAAGGTTCTGTCTAGTTTATACCTTCTAAATTCTAAATTCCAAAGTCCTTCCCTTCTCTGAAATTCTAAGTTCTCTACTTCAACATCTGTTCTGCCTTTCTATATTCTAAGTTCCCCACCCGCTCAGGCCTTTTGTTCTCTGTGTCCTAACCTTCTGAGTTCTAAGCATCTTTCCAGCTCTAGATTCTATAATCTTGTATTTTATAAACCCTGCAGGGGAGGCCATGGATGAAGCAAAGCTCCCTTTGAAGAGTCCATCCCTCGTCTACAACCATTTCAAACTTCGCGTTAATATGGGATTTCTTGTGGGAGATGGCCTTGAATGGGGCTACACTAGCTGGGTTGGTCCCCAGAGGGTAGACTCACTGAATGCTTTGAACTGAACTACACAGTCCAGTTGGGGAAGGGGGGCTCATGGAGGACAAAGCTGGCCTCTGGTGAGGGAGGGGGCTCTTGAAGGGGAAGAGTTCTCTCCTGGCCACTGGCATAACATGTCGTAAATGTAAAAGCTGCTAACAGGAAGGAGGGAGCTGCTAGAATTCTCAATTTCTTTAATTTCCTGAGCTCTTTAAAATAAAACTACTTACCTGAGACTGCTGCCCTCCTTCCCTGTGAGAGGGAAACTGAGAACTTACAGAGGAAGACATGATTAGAGCTCCCTAGGAGTTGGGTTTGTGTCTCTTCCACCAACAAAGGATGGGGGCTGGGATCTTCCCCATTAGACCAGGGGCTCCCCAAGGAAAAGGAGCTGGGGGACTTCCCCACCAGACCAGGGGCTTCCTGAGGGCAGGGGACTCCCCTCCCTCATCACATTAGGAATTCCCTAAGGTCAGGGGCCATGTCTGCCCCTCACAGACAGAGGTCCGGATTTTCATTCATTCTAGTTGAGATTTTAATGCATTATTTTCAAGTGACAACTGCCCACAAATTATCTTATTTCAATCTTCTCTATGCATTTCACAGCTCCTAGATTCATGAAACACAAGAGTTGGACAGGACTGAGAAATAATCCAGTCCCACTGGACATGATGCAGATAAGGAAAGGGGTCCAGAGAAGGCAGGGCTGGTCTCCCCACCTCAGGACCTCTCTTCCAGTCTCACCTCAGTGTCTCCCACATTAGAGTGGGTTTGACACAGAAAATGATTTTGCTGCTTTTGTACAGTGCCTTGCATACAGTAACCACTTTATAAATGTTCATCCATGATGATGATGATGATGATGATGATGAAGGGAGTCACCATGTGACCACTGAGGCAGTTCCTACCCTTTCACATAGATGTCACTCATCTTCTCCCCGGTGATGCTGAGGTCATCCAAGATAACATCTTTGGTGTTCCAAATAATGCATCGCAGTAGAAACCTGGTGAGAAAAGGAAGATGCAGATTAACCCAGGGTCCTTGCAGAGGGATTTCAAATGGCCATGGGGGGCCCAAAGTCCACAGAAACCAGGTCCTGGGTCTCACACCTCCTCAGGAGCTCAATTTTTTCATAGAAGAATGCCCCACCCCCAAAGACCAGCCCCCTCAGTCTATCCATGGCAGTGATCTCTTACCATAGCCCTAGATTCACCTCTACTTCCTCCCAACCTTAAGATAATCCCTTCTGACTCCTAAACTCAAACAAAAAAAGCATTGGACAGACCACCCTCTACCCAACAGAGAACAGAAAGTCACCTCTTGGCTTTGCGAGGGGTAATTTTAAATGGCGGTCCAGGTGCTCCAAGGGCCTTTGGAAATAGGTCAATCCACATTTGTATCTTTCCCTGTAGAGAGAGTTGACCCAATAAAACACAGAATGCCTCAGCAGCCCCTTCCCATATGTTGCCTCAGCTCCTGCTCTCTGCTCCCTCTAGATTCCAAGGCAGCAAAATCTAAACCACCCTGTCCCTGGAATTCCCATTGATTCTTACATACATACCCCACTCTCCTCCAACACAAAGACAAATTCTCTAATAACAAAGGGCAGTTCAAGCAAAGAAAGAAAAAGAATCATCCCTGGAAGTAGTAACTCCCCATCACAAGGCATCCTGTATTGAGACAAGGGCCACAGGAAGCTGCTCAAAATAACATTTTAAGACAAATAATTCCCTGGGATAAAGTCCAGTCAAAATCAGAACTCAAGATAAAAGGCCCCATGGGAGCAGAAGCCCCAGGCTACAATCAGGTCATTTCTGAGGAGCTCACTTGTTGGGGAAAGAGTGGAGACAGACCTACCTGGGGTATTAAGTTCAGTTATTTCTACCTGATGGAGCAAAGAAATCTGTTTAAGTAACCTAGGGCAAAATGCTCATCTTCTCATTCTAGTTATATAGAGGATGATTTCTACCTCCATTTATTCCCCTCACTCCTACTGGTCCTGCCTTGGCTATTTAATTCACTGGTTTGAGTTTAAGTTTGATCTATCATGAGGTCAAACCATAGGTTTAAATTTTACCTAGGACCAATTAGTTTCATTGTCATAGCCCCTAATTCCAACTCAAAACCAGTCCCTGAATTATGAACATAGACTGAAACCCAACTCAGTCTTGGTCAGTTAGAGACAATAACATGGTGCCTTACCCATGGGAGATATTCAATTAAAAAGTCATCAAAAGAATGGCAGAACAGTCTAAATGAAGATAGAACCCATGGTACTGGCCTTGGCCTCTGCTCTAAGGCAATGAGATTGATAGAAATGTCTGAGAAAGTATGATTCAAGAGATGTTTAATGGACAGAAGCCTTTCCTGATCCTTCCAACTGCAGGTGGTCTCTCCCAAATTACCTTGCATTTAGTAGCTTTTCTAGGATCTATCCACAGATCCCAAAGGGGTCCTTGGACCCCAAGCTAAGAACCACTAGTCTAAGTCTTAAAGATCAAAGAGCCCCTTCCAGTTATCAACCCTGAGGTCAATGGATTATGTTGGTCCTGTTTTTCTCTTGTCATAATTTTTAGCAGATGTGGTCTCTCCATGTTTTCTTTGCATTTTCAATCTCTAACTATACTCTAAGCTCCCTGAGGCAGGCACTATTCTCTTACAGAGCCTGTGGCAAAGGGCTGAACACACTTGAAGATGAGTAGGGATATATAAGACCATGTCAAGATGTTTAGGCTTTTGTATTCCAGGATGGAGACTGAGATCTGTTTTTAAACTTCATGGGGTGACAATCTTTAGATTTCAGCCACTTCACAGAAAAGATGAAGCCTAGAGAGGGTCAAGGTCTGAAACTTGCCCCAGGGTCACCAGGTAAGTAATTAACAGAGTAGATTTGTGACCCAAACCCTTAATACTGAGACCAGCCCCTAGTCTCTTTACCTCCACTGATCCTGGAAGATGACCATGCCCAAAGATTGGCTTCCTTTGCCCAATGGAGAACTCTTTGCATCTCTCACTTCGCTGGTTATGACATCTTGCCAGCCCCAGGCCTTCACACCATCCCTGATCCTCATCATCCCCTACTTGAGCATCCTCCTCCCCGTAACCTCTGTTTTTAATATAATTTTATCCCCCTACAGAATGTAAACTCTTTTTATTTTTGTCTTTGTACCCACAATGATTAGAAGTGACTTATAAACAATTTATTGTTTATGATTTATTTCCTCAAAAGAGAATTAGGAAGGACTGGGAGAAAGTTATATCCCAAAGTTATATCCCTCGTGTGTCACTAAGAGGAGGTTCAGAGTGTCTGAAGCCTGCTGGGCCCCATAAAGTTGGCATAGGAGAGAGAGGGACTTCCTCAGGTCAACTCCCAGGAGACACAGTTAGCCTTCTCTGCTGTGTTCTTTTGGCAGAGAGTCGAATGGTCTGGGTTTTGGTGACTGTGGGAGTAGATGATTGGACCTACCTGCTCAATGTCTGGCTGCAGAGGGCTGTAGAGGGACCGGCTCTCCACGTGTTCAGGAACTAGGGCCTGTTGCCTCAGGACAGCCAGCGCCAGCCGCTCCTCCACTGGGCCCAGGTGAGGATTTTTGCCATTCTCTGAACCTAAAAAGAAGACCAAAGAACCCCAAGCTGGGGTTAGCAAGGACCAGAGCCAGTTTAGACACTAGATGAGCACCCTGGCTCAGTCCAGATTACTGACGGTTCTACTTGGGTACTTCCTGAGAACCCGAGTCTTCCCTACCCCTAGACTGACCCAATGCCAGAAACTCCACCAGCAGAGCTATGCTCACTGGGATTAAACACTGATCTTTAAAGGCTCCATCTGAGTACAAGTACTCTTCTAGCTTTGTTCACCTACCAGAATGCTTCCCTTCCCCTTCACAGTTTCATCCTTCAAGGCCTCCTCCATGGAGCCCTCCCAGCACAGAACTTTGCACCTGGCAAACACCTGAGACATCATCCCAGTCAAGCCCCTCCTTTTTTCAGATGATACAACTAAAGCCCAGAAAAAGGAAAGGAGTCCTTCATTCAAAGGGCAGCTAGGTGGTGCAGTGGATAGAGGAGAAAGACTCAGCTTTCTGAGTTCAAGTCTGGCCTCAGACACTAGTGTGACCCTGGACAAGTCACTTCACCTTCTTTGCCTCAATTTCCTCATCTATAAAATGAGCTGGAAAATGAAATGGCAAACAACTCCAGTATCACTGACCAAAAAGTCCCAAATGGGGTCACAAAAATACCAGACACAACTGGAGTGACTCATCAACATTCTTTCATGATCACAGCTAGTTAGTGGCAAAGACAAGATTTGAACTCTGATCTCTTGCTCCCAGCCAGGCTCTTTCTACTCCAGTACAAAATCAGTAGAGTCATCTAATACAACTCCTCTATACCCACAGGATTATGAGTTAAGTCATGAAGTACTGGGAGATGATGCCAAAGAATGAGGCTCTCAGTAATGACTTAAGGACCTGGGGCTGAAACTGAGGTGAGCTCACCAATATCTTCAAGGGTGACCTCTGTGTCCTGGAACACCACCCGGTCTTGGTGGTACACAGGGGCTTTGGCCTTGTTCTGCTGGCAGAATGAATGCAGGAGCTGAGTTGGACGGAGCTGGTCTCTCCATTGATTCGGTCCCGAACTAAGACCCAAGAAGAAGTTACATGAAGACAGAGCAATGGGGCAGACTGCACACATGTCTGTATAGACATTCCCATCTTCACCCCCTTGTGTGTGGGTGTATGTGTAGACTCAACCCATAATACCTTTAATGTTGACAGGACCCATGGAGAAGCTGTGGGTCATAGCAGCCCTATGCACTTACATGCAGTAGGTCTGGGGGAGACCACATCGTGCACCAAATTTGGACAGGAATCGGTTCTCCAGGTCAATGACTGTCTCCCCAATCTTCTCATCCTTAGAGAGAAGATCATAATCATATAGCATGATCTTGAGGTCCTTCTCCAGTGGCAGGGTACAGGTCAGTTCATACATCCTGCAGGGAAGCGAGTCAATTAGAAAAGGGTTGAACAAGATGGTGCCTTCCTCATCAGCCCATAGGAATGAAGGAATTTCTCCCTCTGCTGAAGGTCTTAAGCACTTACTGACTGAACCACACATTCTAAGATTGAATTAGCCTCTTCTCCAGATTTTGGTAGGCCTGTTAATGCTCTAAATTGGCTTGGTACTCCCTAAGAGCAAGGACCAAGTCCTCTCCATTGTGGCCTTGCCAATGGCTAAGCAGAGGCAGTCAGTTATGGTTTAATAAGTGAATAAATGAATGTATGAATGACCAAATGAATGAAGAAATACAAAAAGAAATAGATGAATCAATTGATGGGTGAGATGAATGAATGGGTCGATGGATGGGCAGATGATGGGTGGATGGATGGATGGATAGACAGAGGGATAAATAAGGACAGAAGCTATCTCCTCCATCCAGGTAGGTGAATGAATGAATGACCAGTCTTCTATTCTGTTTTGGGAAAAGACATGGCTATGGTCTGCTGATGAGTAGAAAAAAGAGAAGCATGAGAAGACCTTGCTCTTAGCAGAACTGTAACTAGGCAAAGGCAACCAGAGTTTTGTTTCCACAATGCTCAGATTTAGAGATCAGCAGCAGCACTTGGACCCAACAATATAGAAGGGACCATGCTTAAGAACACACACACACACACACACACACACACACACACACACACACACACACACCTGAATTTGCCTTGAACAGTTAACCTGAAGGCCCATGTTCTATGGCTTTGCTCAACATAAAATTAGCCAGACCATGAGTCTGGTTCTTAGTGCCCCCACTCTGTCTCCTCTCTGGGAAAACCCCACCCCCCACCCCACTACCCGCACCTTAACTCTATCTCCAACTCCTGGGCATGAGAAGACTTAACAATTCAATAGAATTCAAGGAGCAATGATTAAAGATGTGCAAAATGTTATGCTAGGAGATACAGTAAGAAAATGGAGATGAAAATAGAGGCACACCAATGGTATCTCCCTGGCCTCCCCCATCTCAGCTCTTCCTGCATCCCTGCCTCCAGCCTGGTCCCCATGTGAAGTCGTTGCCACTGCCTTCCACACTCCCAGTTCATCCTTCGTGGAGCCAGGTACTTTTCACTTACTTTCCAAATACAGGTTCCAGAGTACAGGGGATGTAGTTGTCCTGGTCATTCACGGATTTTTTCCCCACAGAAATCTTGATGTAGGGGTCACACTAGGAGACAGAACAGATAAAAGCAGCCATGATAGATTATCCAACACATCATGAAAATTCCTATTAGGTAATGTGGTGACAGGGAGAGAGTGCTGACTCTGAAGTCACAGGGTCTGGATTCAAATTCTACCTCTGGGCAAGTCACTGAATCTCTCGTGGCCTCCATTTCCATCACTATAAAATGAGAAGTTTGGACTGGTGGGCTTCCAAGCTCCCTCTGTCTTTATCCTCTCCTGCCTTTCTTTATTTTCATTATCACCTTCATCATCATAGCATTATCTCTATCTCTGAACTCCCTTCTGGATTCTTTCCTCTATTTCCCCAGTCTGTCTATAAGCTATAACTGAGGTCAGACTGGGATAGGAGATGTGGGAGGTAGGAAAGGCAGGTTATACTTTCATACAAAATTTGAATTTTTTTTTATAGATTTTTGTAAGGCAATGGGGTCTGAGTCTGGATTTGAACACAGGTACTCCAACTCCAGGGCTGGTGCTCTATCCACTGCGCCACCTAGCCACCCCCAAAATTTGGATATTACACAGAACTCTAGGTGTGAATAAATCCTTGTTGATTGACTGGTATACACTGGTCTTGACCCCAGATCCATGTGGATTATAAAGGGACTTACCAGCTGCATAGACAATAAGACATATCCCTTATTAATATTAATGATAAAAATAATAGCTAAAATTTATAGAATACCTTAGTTTGCAACTCACATTATCTCATCTGATCCACACAACAACCATGAGGAGTAAATACTATTATTATCCCCTCTTTACATATGGGGAAACTGAGGCTGAGAAAGGCTAAGTGACAAGGCCCACTGCTAGCAAGTATACAAAGCAGAATTTTTTACTCAGATCTTCCTGACCCCAGGTCCAATGGTCTGTCCACTATACAGTCGCCTCATCAAGGTCAAACTTCTCAGATGACCATTTCTTAATAACAACTAATTTTAATGTCTGTAAAAACAGAAAGATGGGGCGACTCAGTTACTCCCTTGGGGTCACACAGTTCCTAAATGTTCCTAACAGAATTTGAGACCAGGTCTAGGCTGACCACATGTCCTGTCTCAGCCTATTCCCTACTCATGCTGCTAATTTATACTGTTCACATCAGAAAAATTATCTCTATTCTCCTCAACTTATGCATGCGTTCCAGCCCTGCTCAAAGACCACCTCCTCCAGGAAGCTTACACCGATGGGTGTCACCTTCCTCTGACCTCTTACTTTGTCCTGTATTGAGGGACTCTTGGCTCCTAATTAGACTACGGGCTCCTCAGAGGTCAAGAAGGATCCAAATCCCATTGCCCCTTGACTCGAGGTCCTAGTTTTGAAGGGGACATGGGAGCTGTGATGATACCTTTCCATTGGGGTCCTTGGGCTGCAGGCCAAAGGCTCGAATGATATAAACACGAATGAGACACTCCTGGGGCCCCTGGGCAGGCAGCTGGTGAAACTGCCTTGGAGGCAAGGGGACAGCTGGGTCATCTGGAAGGGGATAGATTTTGAACAGTCCCTGCAAAAAGAGTGGGGTTCCCATTAATACATCAGCATCCTCCCTGTCATCCTGTTTGCCAACACCTCTGCTCTCACCATCCATACCACTGAAGTCACCATTTTGGGCAACATCAGCAAAACTTCCTGACCATTAGAACCAGCCAGTTGATCATTTCCCTCTCATTTTAGGCCATCAAGAAGGGGCTGGATGATTATCTGGCCAGGGGTGTTGATCTCTAGAAGTAATGTAGAGGTTCCTTTAAGATTGTGGGATATTCTATAACTCTTACAGCCCTCACCATGGGAAGTGCTCCCACCAACCCCATTCCCATTCCTATCACTATTACCAGAATGGGCGCCATCCCCACCATCATCATGGTCTTCATCCTCATTACCAACACTACCACAGTCACTGACATCTATTTGGTGTGTATATTCTTCTCCTTGAGATCAGAGATCCCAATAATATCCAACCCTTGATCCCCCCAAAATACCAACTGAAGAATTCTAGGTACCAAAGTGCCCATGAAGGTCTAGTTACCTTGAACTCCCCAATTACAGAAGGGTCTTCCATCTCCTCCTGGGTCTTCCCCCGGTATAGTTTGAAGGTGTTGCAAAAGTCAGACAGACCCTCAAAGCCCTCCACATTCTCCAACTCAGTATCATATACCTGCCAAACAGGGTAAGGATACCAAAAGAGACAAAAGAAGGAAGAATAGGTAAAAGGAAAGAAGGAGGAAAGGAAGAAAAGAATGGAAGGAGAAGGAAGGAAGCCAAAAGGGAAAAAGAACCAAGTAGGGTTATTCAAAAGCAAGGTGCCAAAATAGGAAGGAGAAAGGGGGAGAATGGAAGAAAGAAAAGAAAGGAGGGTAAAGAGAGAGAGAGAGAGGAAGAGATAAGATCAGAGAATATAAGGAGGAAAGAGAAGAAAAAGTTTGAGAGATAAAGGGGAAAATGAGAGAAAGAAGAGGGAGAAGAGGCAGTTGAAGGAAACAGGGCAGAGTGTTTATTCCATGTGATTGGGAAATAGAGTGTATTGTGTAAGGAGCTATTCAAATTATCTAACATATGATGACATTAAATGAATACCAGGCTCAGGATAACTTTGATAGGGCTTTGGGACCTGGGGAGACTATAGTTGGAGGTTTGGGGAGTGTCTAAGGAAGCCTATCTCTATATGCTTTCTGTATGAAGTGCTGCCCATTTCTTAAGGTCCCACTCCACCTCCTCCAAGAAGTCTTTCAGGATTATCCCTACCTACTGATTTATGCTCAGTGTAAGGCAAAACTTCCTGACCATTAGAGCCAACCACAGGAAAGTTGCCCTCTCATATTAGGCCTTCAAGAAGAGTCTAGATGATCACACGGCCAAGGGTGCAAGTCTCTAGATGTGCTGTGGAGGTTCCTTTAAGATCTTGGGATATTCTGTAACTCTTACAGGTCAAACTCTATAATCTTTTTTCATTGTTCTAACCCTAATTATGTTGTGACAGTGTGGAATTCCCCTTCTCTGACTTGACTAAAATATTCCCATAGCAGGGACCATGTCTCTTCCTCCATCCTCTTATCCTCCCTACAAGGTTGTACCCCAGACTGAACTTGGGGAATCCTCAGTGACTTAAAAAGACCCACAGTGGTAAGGTGGCACAAAAAATATACTCACCTGCAGAGTGTCAAATCCTTTCTCCAGGTAGGATCTACATTTTTCATTCTCTCCTATAGATGCATAGAATTTGCTCCACCAATCGATGAACTCCTCCTCCTGAACAGGGGACCAGGTTTTTTTTGGGGGGGGAGGGGGATGGGGAGAGAAAAAGATGATTCAGAAAAAAGAACATGTCAAGCTGAGCTTTCAGTCCTTCACTGAGAAAGACCATGAACCTAGAAAACTCACCCCCTCCAAGAAGCCCTCCCTGATAACAACTGCTTCCATCGACATATGGCTTTATCAGCTCCAGAATCCTAATAAGGGACAGGCTCAACCACATGGCTTCTTGACCATATCTACCCCCATCTCAAACAGTCCACTCTCCTAGACATTCCACTTTCGTTCAGCACCACATTCTATTCAGGCAACACCAAGCTATATTTCATGGCGTCATATTGGCTGTACTCATAGATCAATGTAGAGCCTCAAGAAAAATGCATGTCTTAACTCTGAGACAGATTAGCAATTCCAAAATTAATAATTATAGCTAGTATTTCTATGGGACCTACTAAGTTCCTTAAAAGAACATCTCATTTGATCCCCACAACAACCCTGTGAGATAAATGCTATTAGCCTCATTTTACAGATGAGAATGGAATCAAACAGAGGTTGGGGGCCAATGGCCTGGCCCATAGTAGGGTATTTAATAAATTCTAGATCATTGATTAACTACCTGGACATTCCAGGATTTTCTTCTAGGTGGATCCTCAGCATTCCCACATTCAAAGGTAAGGAGTGGAAGCCACCAGGTGGACCAGTGAGCCCCACAAAAGAAGAAGTACTTGGGATGGTCCCGGAGAAGGACACAGGGGAGGCTAGTCTACAGGGAGCACCTTTATCTGCCTCACTCACCAGAAGAGTCTTCTGCAGCACCAAAGAAATGACAAGAGACTTAAGCAATTAGGTTTGGAGCTGGGGTCTATGGCCAACCTGCCCCCAAGGTTACAAAGCAACAGAGGATGGCCGCTCTGGGGTCGAGTCATGCACCAAACCACATGCAGAGAGGGACACATTAGTGCATGCAGACAGAAACACAAATGTACAGAAAATGCATGGAGAAATCTGAAGTACATATTCCCTTCACAGAGCCTCATTTGCTAGGAATACATATATTACATATGCAAATTCTATATTTACATGTATAGATAGAAACCCAAATAGACAAACACTTAGAAATGTAAATTTATGTGTATGTTCACATAAATGTATACACACAATATTAATGTGTGTACATGCATTTACATGAGAATATGTAAATACACAAATAATGGTCCACATGAAGATCATTACATGTGCAGACATACATTACTAACATAAACACATCCCAACACAGAAACATACACATATTTCCTTTCCTCAAAGAATATTGGCCAAGTAACTGTGTCCACTATGTACAGATAAAATAGAGATATACACACATATAGAAAGGCAGACCAACATAGGCCCATAACTGGACCCTCCTTTGATTCTCCAAAGATCTGTCTAGTCATTCCCCGCCCCCGCCATCAGAGATGGTCAACTCTTTTTTTTTTATTTATTTAAGGCCATGGGGTCAAGTGACTTGCCCGAGGTCAACACAGCCAGGTAATTATTAGGTGTCTGAGGCTGGATTTGAACTCAGGTCCTCCTGATTCCAGGGCCGGTGCTCTATCCACTGCGCCACCTAGTTGCCCTGATGATCACCTCTTGACCCACAGTAGTTCCCAACTTTGGAACAACACATCATTGCAGGGGACCATCTTATTGAATGATCCAGGCTAAATCATGGGCAGGTATACCTTTTGTTAAATTGTGCCTTGAACATATGTATAAATATTTCAAAAATTATGTAGCTGTGGTTTAGCTCCCCCCAACAGAATGCCAACTCCTTGAGAGTGGGATCTGCTTTTTCTCTCTTTTCTCACATCCCCCATGCCTTGGACAGTGAAATTTGTTGAATTCAATATGTATGGAATCAAACTGAACCCTTTTAAAGCTCTATCACAGGATTTTACAATTTTAGAATAATAGGATAGTAGATTTGAAGTTGGTAGAATTCAATCCACTAATCCAACCCATTATTCCTTGTGAGACCACTTCACTTTCCTGAACCTTCCATCCCATCCTCCTCCCTCTTTTCTCTTCTCTCTTTCTGCCTCTCTTCTCCCCATCCACCATATTTGGCAGATATACTTAATATTTTAAGGCCAAGAAAGTGGAGTGATTGTCCAAGATCACCCAGAGAGCGGGATTTGAACCCAGTGGCTAGTGCCTCCTCCACTGTGCTACAAATGCTAATAATGCAACCATCACCTAGGGGTCTTCAACATCCTTTGATATTAAACAGGGATTTTCAGTCATGAAAACGTTGGGCATGACTGTTCAAGGTTCATCCCAAGCCCAAGTTTGTTTTTCCACTGGCTGTTGGCACAGACCCTTCATCCTCCTGGAAGTCTCTGTTGACATTATCACTCTCTCTGTTTACCTTCGCTCCATCCTCCATCCAGCAGAAGCTGGGAAGAAGAGGCAGTCAAGCCAAAAAACTTGGTTACCACCAACAGCTCCAAAGAAAGGTGGCAAAAGAGTGGAGAGAGAAAACTGGAGCTTGAACATCTGAGGACTTTTTTGGCTTATTTTGGGGGGATTAGTGGATATGAGGCTGGAGAACCCAGAATGGGGGAGGGAGGGAAAGAGATGAGCTTGTTGGAAAGGGGGTGGGAGAGAAGAGGCAAAACCAAAGGATAAGCCCCTGAAAATCAGGTTCAGCATCCTGAGAAATGCAAAGCCCTTCCAACCCCTCCTTATAAACAAAGGTAAGAGCTGGCTTCAAATACTGTGGTGGAGAACCAAGATAATATTTGTGCCCTTTAATAAATGCTTACTGAGTGACTACATTATCTCAGAGGCCAGAATTTAAGGAAAATCAGAGGTAGATTTTTGACTTGAGATGAATGTAACCCCAGGCCCAAAGAGTCCCTCACCAGTGAGCTTGGGGACTGGGGTTACATAAGCAAAATTTGCTTCCAAAGTGCAACGAACCATCTCCCACATTAAAATGTAAGTTTACAAAGGGTAAGGAATATCTTTCAACTCTATTTCTCTCCCCACCTCTTAGACAGTGTCCAGAGTATTATGGGAGCTAAATATAGTGTCCATATTTTGATGGATTAGATGGGGTGGGGGGAAAGAGTCTTCCTTCCTGGAGACCATCAGGTAGAGCCTGGATGATCAGAATACTAGGGCTATTGTAACTAGAACTATTTGGGAATATGATTTGGAGTTGATGCTCCTTGAAATCCCTTTCGACTTTGAGCTGCCACAATCCTTATCCTTTGAGAAAGATCAAAAGGACGAAATTAATTGAGGCGATTAGATGAAGATTTAGTCGTAATCCTCAAGTTAAGAATCAAAGCCGAAAGAAACTAATTTCACATTTTTGTTCACGTAACAGGGTAAGGACAGAAGCATATTCTATCTATCAAAAAGACTTCGATGGATGAGGACCCCACACAATGGCAAGGAATTTTGTTTATGGGTAAAAGCACCAACTGCTTTTCAGTGACTCAGAGGCTCCCATGTCAAGGATTCTCTTTCTCTAACTCAGAGGTCTTTATTTGGTGACCCTACCTGATTTCCTGTATGGAGCAAAAGGGGTCAAACTTGCATTGCTTTACAATGACCCTACTACTGTAACTTTCAAAGAACCACAGATTTGGAGCAGGATTCAAATCCCTCCGTTTGCCCACGAGTGAAAGTGATTTGCCCAAGGGAACAAAAAGAGTTAAGTGGAATGTGAACCCAGTTCCACTGACACCCAATTCAAAGGTCTCAACTCTCCCCCTTTTCCAAAAGAGACAGTTTCCTACAACTGCCATGATTTGCAAATGTGAGGGAGCTGCCATTCCAGTCTCCTTTTAGGTATTTGTTGCCCCCCAAAAAAGAAACCCAGCCTCAATTTGCCTTCTCTGCAGCTAATGCATTCCATGTTCCATTCCTTCACATGCTTAAAGGACAGTTGTCGTGCCCAGCCCTGGGGCAGCTGGCTGCCAAGAACCCTCCTTTTCTCTTTGGGAGTCAATGCTCTGTGACTTTGTGACCTTTTCTTGAGAATGATGCTAAAAATCTCAACAGCCCCCAGTGCCTTGCCTTTGGGATGAATATTTGTTGTCTAGTGACCTGATGATGTTCAGGGTCACTTCGAGCCCCTTAAAGACTTGATTCTTTTTTTCAGTTTTTGCAAGGCAATGGGGCTTAAGTGATTTGCCCAAGATCATACAGCTAGGTGATTGCTAAGTGTCTGAGATCAGATTTGAACTCAATCCTCCTGACTCCAGGGCCGGTGCTCTATCCACTGTGCCTTCAAGCTGCCCCTAAAGACTTGAATTTTGAAAAAGAGAGCATGTTCTGCTTCTGGAATGGATCAGTGGGCCAAGCGTGGAGGCAGAGGGAGGGACAGGATGACCCTGTCTGGGCCCTTCTCTTTTCAAGGAGGCAAGGATGGGGAAATGGGGGTGAGGAGTTCAGGCCAACTTCTCCCCATCAGGGTCTGGGGCTCCTGCCAGGCGACAGTCTCACCCTAAGCCATCCCCCCCCCTGCAGGGTGGGCCCCCCCAGGAGACCACAAGAATGTTGGGGGGGAGGGGAAGGCGCCCAGGGCCTGTTCTGGCCTCCAACAACAGGGATCCAATATCGACATCCACTCCAGTCCCTCGGAACAGGAGAGCCGGGAAAGTATGCGCCCAAATAACTTACAGGCTCCGGCTCGGATTCCCTTCGCTGCCCTCCTGCCCGCCTCCACTTGTCATCTGATGGAGGATTTGGATTTGCCACGGCTGACTCACCGAGCCCCAGGCCAGATTACAAGCCATGATAGGCAGAGGGGGCACTCGAAGCGGGCCAAGGCCCCAAGCCCAAGCCCAAGCCCAGCATCCTTGGAAAAGCCAGCTTGGCCACTTTCAAGCCTGCAGGCAAAGTCTGCCAGGGGCCTGCTTTAAAGAACAGAGAAGCATCATTGGGTCCTTTGTCCGGGAGATGCCAATGCGTGAACATTGGGCAAACCTTGGGGTCAGCAAGGCCTGGGTTCAAATTCTACCACCCCCTTTTCCCGACTTCACCTCTCAGTGCCCCCAAGTGATTCTCAAGGCTCTAAATTACTGCTGAGTTGTTGATATGCATCATTGGAAGGAATGTCCACGCTGGGGCTCACTTTCACTGATGCAATCACAAGTCTAGACGAAAAAGTGCCATCGGGGGCTGCAAAGATGATGGAAGATACTTGGTTCTCCTCAATACAGCATCTCATCTTTGGAGGTGACACTAGAAAGTCACATGTCCCTTTTTTCAGTTGTTTGACTGGCCTCCCCCTACCACTCAGATGTCAGACTGGGTCTTGTCTGCATTATCATTCATTTCAAATGAGTTGGTTCTGAATGAATGATATTTGGGTGTCAACACTGTTGTTGCTGTTTTAGTCATTTCCCACTCTTCGTGCCCCCCCTTGGGGGTTTCTTGGCAGAGATACTAGAATGGGCTTGCCATTTCCTTCTCCAGCTCATTTTACAGATGAGGAAACTGAGGCAAGCAGAAGAAAGTGACTTGCCCAAGGTCACCCAACTAGTGTCTAAGACTGGATTTGAACTCAGGAAGAGGAGTCTTCCTAACTCTAAGCCCAAGCTTCTGTTCACTTAGTATTGATGCTGATTGACCTGATTAAACCCAAATTTGGCAAAGGACCTTGTAGAAAAAATTATTTTTATCCACCACCCCCAGAAAAGACTGTGAGACATGAAGCACTGAGATATACACAATCGGAGGATTTGGACTTGCAGGGAGGGAGATGTGGGTTCAGATCCTGCTTCTAGCATTTATTGCTTTTGGATAAGCTACTTATATGTCTGGGTTTTGGTTTGGGGTGGGGCTGACCTTTAAGCTCTAAATTTATGATTCTTGAGATTGATCACAGCTGTGCCAACAGGCGTCCTTACAATGAAGGCTCAAACAAAAACAGGAGGGTAGAGATGTTTGCCCTCTCTAGGAAGTCCTCCCTGATTGACTCTGCCCATTCTCCATCCCCCATCGGCACCCCCTCTTCCAGACCTTTTGTTATCATTGCTGTGTCTCTAGGGGTCCCATTCTTGTCCAGTGTGCCTACTCTGTCAGGTCAGGGATCTCCTGGAAAGCAGAAACTCCAACAAACAGGCAGCACCCCTAGTCCCTAGATACAACCTACTTTGCTTAACTTTGGGAACTGGTTTTTGTACGAGACTTTGGGTGAGTCATTATAGGAAAATCACCCAATCAACAAGTTTTTATCAACCATCTGCTGTGGGCCAGACCTAGGGCACAGAGGTACAAAGAACCAAATAATTCCTTCCGTGGGAAATCTTATATTTTGGGGGGGGGTGTACAGGCATAAGTATTTTTTTTAGGTTTTTGCAAGGCAAATGGGGTTAAGTGGCCACACAGCTAGATAATTATTGTGTCTGAGGTCAAATTTGAACTCAGGGACTCCTGACTCCAGGGCCGGTGCTCTATCCACTGCGCCACCTAGCTGCCCCATAAGTATATATTTTTTAAAATCAAATGTAAGCCCCCTGAGGGCAGGGACCGGTTTTATTTTGATTTCCTCAAAAACCCTTTGCTTCTTAAGCCCAGGTGCACAGATCAGTCAATCACCTTACAGCCCTGGTTGCCACCACTCTGACCCATGGGAGATCTGACCCAGAATAGGGTGTGACTGATTCTGACTCTGATGCTAGTCTTATTCCCTCTGAGGGAGGGGAGGAAGAGGGAAGGAGCTAGGGGGCTGGGAAGTGGGGAGTGGGAAAGGAAGAGAAGATATGAATGGAGAAGATATGCTTGCTTATGTCAAAAGTGCCCCCCCATCTCTCCACACCCCAAACGTGACTCCTTCTCAAGCCATAGTGTCTCCTAGCTGACTATAGTTGACTCAAAACTGGGGCAGAGATGCGTGGCTGGTGAGGGCTGTGGGAAGGCTGGAGAGGTTGGCTCTGGACAAAAGCCCCAAGAACTGTCTCTTCTGAGAAATCCTTCCAGATCTGCAGCTGCCTCTGGGGCCTAAGGCATTCACGGACCCATCAATCCCCTGCTGGTCCTAATTAATATGCTTCCATGGAGGAAAGTTTGGCTTCAGAAAACCACACTCTCAGATCCCTGTACTGACTCCCTGGTCAGGGGACAACTCCAGGTAAGTCATAGACTTCAGCTCTAGAGCTGAAAGGGAGTTGGGAAGCCATGAGACCTTCCTTTGACACATAAGGAAAGCCCAGAGAGAGGAAGCAATTGCCCTAGGTCACCCAGCTGGTAAGGAACAAATCTGAGCAAATCAAGTGTTCTTTCCACTGAACTGTGTGGTTTTATGTTCCCAGACTTTGTCTACTGATTCTTCATCTCTAAAATGAGGTTAAGGGATAGTTACGGGACCCAAGGGATAGAATCCTGGCTTGGGGTCCAAATCTGGTTTCAAATATGTACTAGCTGTGTGATCTGGGACAAGACACTTAATCCTCATTGTCTCCAAAAAAGATATGGAGATGAGCACTACCTATGGTTCCTAGGAGCCTTACAAGGAACGTATTCTATGAAGAGGAAAGAACTATAAAGATAGGAACTATATATGATCATCACCTTTATTACTATTCATTAAGTATATGATAATTGTATCATTTATTTTAGTATTATATAATTTTGTCCCTTATTATAAATTTCAATTTTAAGTTATCTATCTTGTCTCTCTACCAGATTGGGGGATGCTCAAGAGAAGAGAACCTACCTAGCCCATCTCACTGGGAGCTCTCCAAGGGCTGGGATCCTGTCCCCCTCTCTAAGGTCCTGACTACTCTGGGATTGATAAGGGCCTAAAACTGGACTCAGGATTGATCAAAGTAGAATTTGTCAAAAGGCATTCTCCCCAACCCCTAAGTATCCCACTGAAGATATCCATCCACCATGGAAGAAAGGCTGCTGGAGTCAAGGAGGGTGAATAGCTGAAGATGAGGAAGGTTGGTAGTCCTTGTCCCTTCCTCCTCCTCCTCCCTTCCATGTCAACTCCATTGCCAGTGAGGTGATCTCAGATTCTAAAAGGCCTGAATTAACCTTCTGGGTCCAACCTGGGTGACTCACAGATTGTAAGAGTTGGAAAGGACATTGGGGTCATCCAATCCAATATCCTCCTCCCTTGATGGAATCATGGAATTTGAGGGTTAGAAAGTCCAAATCTCTCAATTCACAGATGTTAATGCAACTTTTTCAAGACCATTCAGGTAGGGAGTATCAAAGATATGATTAGAACCCAGGGCCCCTGCCTCCTGAGTCAGTGTTCTCCTCACTGTACTGTGTATCTCCCTCTACTTCCAAGTCTCAACTTCCTCATTTGTAAAATTTTGTTAATGACATTCTCAGGTCCATTCTCACAAGGTTGTTGCAAAGGAATTATTAATAAATTAGTATATTAGTAGAATGAAACTCCTCAAGACCAAGGACTGTTTCATTTTTTTGTCTTGGTATAGCATTCATTCCAGTGTCTGACTAGGACCTTAACAATTGCTTGATGAATGATTAGATTATAGATTGAAATCTATAAGACTCTAAATAAACATGCTACTATTATCATTATCTGCATCCTGCCCATCCCAGCTCTCAAGGTCTGATTCCAACTGGGTCCCTAGGACTCACCAGTGGTAAGAGCTCTAGGTCTACAGACTCATTGTGATACCCTTCTGTGCAAAGTAGCAAGCACCTCAGAGAAAAACCCCAGAGCATCTCTCAAATGTGCTGAAGACTGACTGCCATTTTGGGGCTCATCCATATTGTGAACCCTTCTTATTGCACAGATAATTGAGAGTTGATATTGGATCTCAAAGAGCATACATCCCCACTCTCCCCCCACCAAAAAAAGGGTTAACAATACCTACATGGACACCAGATGAAGAAGACGTCAAGTTAATGGGGGCTGAGCCAATCATACCATCTGCAAGCTACAAATTAAACAGGTAAGTTAGAATGGAGTTAGAAAGACCAGCCCTGGGGACCAGAGCAATCTTGGAGGAAGCAGGAGTCATTCTCTCTTCCCACTCCCTCCCCAACCCCAACAGGCATCCTCTGGGTCCACCATGTTAGTCTCTACCACTCTCTACCCACAGAATCCATGCTCATTCCCATGCTCAGGCATCCAGTTGGATCCATGGATGTCATGACCTAGACAGAAATTAGTTTCATTAGAATAGAACAAAACAGAACAGAACAGAATAGAACGGAATGGAACGGAACGGAACAGAACAGAATAGAACAGAATAGAACAGAACAGAATAGAATAGAATAGAATAGAATAGAATAGAATAGAATAGAATAGAATAGAATAGAATAGAATAGAATAGAATAGAATAGAATAGAATAGAATAGAACAGAATAAAACAAACAGAATAGAACTGAACAGAACAGAACAGAATGGAATAGAATAGAATACATTCCTCATAGAATCAGGAATTGTTTTGAACTGCCTTTCTACTCCTGGGACTTAGCTAGTGCCAGTCATGTCATTTAAAATGTCACTTAGCTGGTTGATTGACTTAAGGAAGGAAGATATGATCATTTATTCAGCACCAGGCCAGAGCCCATTTTATAAATATGATCTCATTTGACCCTCATAACAATCTTGTGGGGTTCTTATTATATCCCCTTTTTATAGATGAAGAAACTGAGGTAGACAGAGGTTAAGTGACCTACTCCAAGTCATACAATTAGTACGTATTTAAGACCAGATTTGAACTTAGGTCTTCCTGACTTCAGGTCCAGCCACCCTATCTCTAAAGTTAAGAAGGTCTTAGTTCATTGCTTTATTAATTGATTCATATCAATAGAAAAATACTTAGCACACATAATAAAATAGATTGCTTTTATCAAAAGCATTTAAATTTGCAAAATACTTTATAAATGTAATTTTATTTCATTCTTATCACAACCCTCTGAGGTTTTTTAGATGTTTTATAGATGAAGAAATTGAGGCAGACCCTGGGTTAAATGACTTCTCTAGGGTCCCATAGCAAGTAAGTGTCTGAGGCAAGATTTGAACTCAGGTCTTCTGATTAAAAAGGGCCCAGCACCCTATCCACCTCCAATACCCCTCAGCTATGTTCACAGGACCATAGATCTAGAGCTGAGACCTCAGAGAGCCCCTAGACTCCACCCCCTCATTTTACAAATGAGGAAACAGAGGCCCAGGAGCTGATGTAGGTTCTCAGAGCTATAAAGACTCTGAGGAGGTATGTGAGCTTGGGTTTCTGTTGACTCTAAGGTTCTTCCTATCCAACAGTGAAAAGAATCCTATATCTTGATCTGAGTCAAGACAAAAACACTACCAGGGTTAGGAAGATGATCCTCTCACTGGTAAGCAGCTTCCCACTGTAGATACTGGGTCCAGGGGGCCAGCCCCACTTCTTCCTGAATAGAATGTTCTGGAGTAGAGAATGACTTGGAAAGAAAAGACTCCCTCAATATGGAAAGCAAAGGATCCATGGGCCAGGGATTTGGAGTTAGAATCCTGAAAAGAGCCAAGGGATGACGCTTCTCCCCAAACACTGGGATCAGGTACCCTCCTGGGAAATGGAAGGAGGGAGGGGAAAATGAGTCTCATGTTATTCTTCTTTCTCTGTCAGGGAGTGATGCAGAAGGTCCAGGGATGGGAGGGAACACCCACTGCTGAGTTCAGGCAGGGAAGAGAAGTAGAGAAATGCAGACTGGCAAAGTTGGATAAGACTTAGTCCCCTAGTGCCCCCCTCCACCCCACTCATTTTACAGAGGAAGAAACTGAGACTCAGAAGAAGTGAAAGAATGTGTTTTTATAAGTGAAGCAATTAGATAACTGAATTAGAGCTGGAAGACCTTAGAGATGGTATAAAGTAAACCGTTTGGGGGGGAGTCTGTATCTCTTTGTCAATCTAGGGAAGCCCAGTGACCCTTCTCAGAAGCATGGTTTTAATTGAATCAACTGAAATGCATAGGAGTACAAAGGAAATCCATCATATTGAAATACAATCATCAACACAAGTTTGGGGATTGCTTAAGAGCCTCAGATCTAATCCAATCTTCTCATTTCATCAGTTCCAGAGAGACCACATGGCTAGCTCAGCATCATAGAGTTAACAAACAGAAATGCTCAGATGAATCAATCAGGCAGATTTGGGGAGGGCTGGGGGTCAGTCCCTTGCCTGTGAGGACCCTGAGAAGAAATGTTGGATGGTCGAATGAGCATGAGTTTGGGAATCAGGAAACTTGGATGCCAAACCCAAACCTAGTACTGACTGACCTTAGGAAAATCACCTAAGCTCTCCCAACATCTCTAAAATAAAGGAGGCAATTAAGTTCATATGGAAAAGAGCATTGAATTTGAAGATGAACTGGGTTCAGAATCTGCTCCTGATGCCTCCTCCCCTGGATGACCTTAGGCAAGTCATCAATCTCCCTGAATCTCAGTTTCCTGACTTGTAAAATGAGAAAATGGGACCAGACTAGATGGTCTTGGAGGCAGCTTCTCCTCTAGATCTGGAATCCTGTCATTCAAATCTAGGCTCTGCCCCTCATTGCCTTGTGTATTTGGCCGAGTCCCAGAATCTCCCTTTTCTGTTAGTGAGGGTGATTAAAGGGGAAGTGTCCTCTCAAACCTCAGAGTCCTGCCTAATAAGAAGAGAAGTGAAGGAGATCATAATCCTGATTGACACTTGTCTATCCCTTGAGGTTTGGGAAGGGTTTTACATACAACTACTACAAAACCCATTTTACAGATGAACAAGCTGAGGTTTAAAAAATATTAAGTGATTTAACATCTTAAAATCTTAATTTTTCCCAGAGTTCCACAACCAGGTGGAACAATGAATAAATCATTGATTCTGAAATTGGAGAAATCTGAATCCAAATCTCAGATACTATTTGATCCCAGACAAATAACTGAACCTCAGTTTCTTCATCTGTAAAATGGAGATGATAATAACCCCTCCTTCCCAAGACTGTCGTGAGATCAAATGAGGGAATATTTGTCTTGCCATCATGATTATTAAGCCTCTGAGTAAGGACATGAGCTTAGATCTGCCACATCAACTCCTACCAACTGTTACTTCCAACTCCAAAACCTATAAAAAGATTTTGTGGATCAAAAGGTCTCCTAGAATCTCAGCTCTAGAACTGGGAATGTCTTAAGAGGCCAGTTAACCTCTCACTTTACAGATGGGGATCCTGAGGCCAGGATATAAAATGCCCCTAGTCACAAAGTTAGTGAGGGTCCCATGGGGCATCAGCCAGGGTTGGATGAGCTCACAGTCCTGGAGAGATTGACTGGTCAGGGTGTCTGATCCCTTCCAGCAGTGACCACAGAGTCAGGGCGGCCCAGCCAGCTCCACCCTGCCCCTCCCACTCCTCTTAGGCAGAATTTTGGCCCAATTTTCTTTTTTAAGGAAGGTCAGAGACAGAAGGAGAAGGTCACCGGGAAAATAGAGAGGAAGGAAAGAAATAGAACTAAACACAGGGCTGACCAAGGTCCAATTCAACTTCCGAAATTACACGTTCCTGTTTGGGATTCAGGAAGGGACTGAATGTTGTGAGGCTTGGGGAAGAGCTGGCTCAGGCAGGAGCTGTCCAGAGAGGGAATCATCTCACCCTGGCAGGGACCTGAGGGACCAGCCGGGCCCACCCCAACTGTCAAGTCTGTCACTTCTCTGTCAAGTCATTCACTAGAATGGAAACTCCACGAGGACAGCCCCAGCCAGAGTCTGCAGACGGCTACCATCAGGTCCTATCTTCTCCCACCTTCCAGATAGCACTGAACAAACGAGGGGTGGAGAAGCCTTGATACCTATTTTTTTTTTAGCGAGGCAATGGGATTAAGTGACTTGCCCAAGGTCACACAGCTAAGTAAGTATTAAGTGTCTGAGGTCAGATTTGAACTCAGGTCCTCCTGACTCCAAGGTCAGTGCTCTATCCACCACCTAGCTGCCCCCTAGATGCCTAATTCTTCATTAAGATGGGAGTGGATTAGGGTGAGAGTCATCTCCTACCAACCCCAGCCTCCCCAGTCCTTCCTCGGCTGAGAAGCAGTGGAGTCTGGGGAAATAAGCTCTGCCAGCCTCCCTCCCCAGCCCTTTTGGGCTGCTTCTTCCCTCCTGGCTTCTCAGAGACTGTACAAACCCTTCTTGAGGCAGTTGGGTCCAGCTCCCGTCTGGGCGTGTGGAGGGGATCTGGTGGCGCCAGCGGGGACAGGGGCGCGGCCAGCACGGGAACCGTCTGCCCACCACATCTAACCGGGCCTCTGGTCGGGATGCTGAGGGGAGGGCCCTTGCCAGGAGCCCCACCCCAGGCCTTCAGGGCTTGTACTAATAGACCTTAATGAGGAGCAGGCCTGGGGCAGGAGGAAGGAGAGGGAAGGGAAAGGGGGGTCACCCAGGCCTCCTAAGGAACACCCCACTGCCTTTCCCCTACTGTCACTGGGGAGACCGCCCGGGGTTCAGAAAGTTCCAAGGACAAAGAAAGAGAGACCACATCAAGAAAGGGTTTGAACTCTGTATGAGTGTGCACATCTGGCTGCGTTTCTATGGGTGTGTGTCTGTATACATTTTATTTGACATTTCTCCATCAAGACAAAGGATCACAGTTCTCAAACTGCAAGGGACTTCAGAAGCCACCATGAGTCCAACCTCTTCTTTTGATATATGGGGAAACTGAGGCTCAGAGATTAAATGGTTTGCCTGAGATCATACACTGGCTAGAACTAGATCTAGATGAAGCCATAGTCTGACTCCTCATTTACCAGATGAACAATCTGTAGCCCAGCAAGGAATGATTTGGCCAAGGTCACATAGGTCATGTCAAAGGTGGGATTTGAACCCAGGTCCAGGCTAATGTTTGTCCTTCATTCTCAAAGACGACTGACATCAGGGAGGTGATACCATATCAAACACGTGAACTGGAGTGGGGGGCGCGGTGCTCTGCTGAGTCCCCAGCCTCACTTTCTCCTTCAGAGCATCTGGGTCCAGTGGCCAGATATAGATCCAGATGACTGGAGATGATCCTGGATGTGAGGCGATCAGGGTGAAGTGATTTGCCCAAGGTCACACAGTTAGTGACAAGAAAGAGTGAGGGATATCCAACACTGAAATTCCCACTGAGGAACACAGATTCTGAAGCGCATTCTCGTTCTCTCTCATTCTCTCTCTCTCTCTCTCTCTCTCTCTCTCTCTCTCTCTCTCTCTCTCTCTCTCTCTCTCTCTCTCTCTCTCTCTGTCTGTCTGTCTCTGTCTCTCTGTCTCTGTCTCTCTATGTCTCTCTCTGTCTCTGTCTCTCTCTGTCTCTGTCTTTCTCTGACTCTGTCTCTGTCTCTGTCTCTCTGTGTCTCTGTCTCTCTCTGACTCTCTGTCTCTCTGTCTCTCTGTCTCTCTGTCTATGTCTCTCTCTCTGTCTTTCTCTGACTCTGTCTCTGTCTCTCTCTGTGTCTGTCTGTCTGTCTGTCTGTCTGTCTCTCTCTCTCTCTCCCTTCTCTCTCTTGTCTCTCTCTCTCTCCCCCCTCCAAAATACTAACACCAGCTACATTCCCTTTTGGGAACCATCACTCTCCCATTCTCCCTTCCTTCAGGAGTTTCCAATCTTATACAGATATATTGAAGACAGAGGAGAAACAAGCAAAACAAAAGACAGAGGAAACCCTGAAGTCTAGCTAAATTACCAATCTCCCTCATCAAGAATTTTCTATTAAAGAAATACGCATAAAACTTTGAATCCCTTTCTATAGATTCTAACGACACCTACAGGTCCTTGGTACAATGTGAATTGATGGAGCTCACCCATGAAGATCCAATGAAATAAGAAAAATGTTATAAATATTGTGTTGTGTTATAAATATTAAAATTCATGTTTACAACTGGCCATTGACAATTACCACAACAAACCCTAAGTTCTTTCAGAAAAGATCCATCCAAAATACAAATAAACCTAAATTAGCATTATTGAACAAAGTTCAACGAGGAATTGATTTTCCCAAAGCATGCTGGCATTGGACATCATTTAGGAAATTAGATGGATAATGTTGACATTATTCCCCTAAATGAGATGGCATAGCCTCTGATTTGACTACACGCCAATATTAAGAATACAGAGGATTAAAGATGGACCAAGACTCCATCTCCCTGATCTAGAAATATTCTCTGGTCCTCAATTCAAACCAAAATGCTTTCTGGAGAGAACTCCAGAGGGCAGATGGAATGGTGGGCCTGAAACACAGGCAGAGCTCAGAGCAATCATTTAAGATTCTGCCCAGTGACTTTGATGGATCCTCAGATGGCATGAACTCAAGGTCCTTCACCATCCTAGCAGACATCCTCTAGAGTCTCTTAGACACTTTGCAGTGCTTGGTTCCTAGAACTGAACACAGACAGCAGATGAGGTCTGTCCAGCCCAGAATCAAAGGGACTATGGCGTTCTTGGTTCATAAGACCATCCTCCTGGAGGTTAGACCTCTCTTAGTGTACAGCTCAAACTCATGTCTGCTTTTGGGTGGCTCTGTCACACCCCTGAGAGATTATTCCATTCTTTGTATTGTATTCCAGACCTAAAGCCATGTCTGGTCCATAGAAAGCACTTTTAAAAATACTTGCTGGGGAGGGGGGCAGCTAGTGGTGCAGTGGATAGAGCAACTAACCCTGGAGTCAGGAGGACCTGAGTTCAAATCCATCCTCGGATACTTGATACAGGCTAGCTGTGTGACCTTGGACAAGTCACTTCACCCCATTACCTCACCCCCAAAAAACCTTGCTAATTGATCAGTTTGTTGAGCTTGCAAACCCACTAAAACCCAATGAGCTTTTAAACAGTTACTTAATGTCTCTCTCCATTTTGTGAGATTGAATTCTCAAAACTCAACTTTACATTTTTCCTTGTAAATCCTATCTTCTTCAATTTAGCTCAAGGCACTCCTGTCAAGGAGATTCTGCCTTTATTATTTAGCTTTTCCAGTTCCATATCATCTGAAAATTTAATAATCTTTGCCTTATTCTAATTCATTGTCGGGGACTGCTAGGTGGCGCAGTTGATAGAGCACCGGCCTTGAAGTCAGGAGGACTTGAGTTCAAATCCAGCCTCAGACACTTAATTACCTAGCTGTGTGGCCTTGGGTAAGCCACTTAACCCCGTTTGCCTTGCAAAAACCTAAAAAAAACAAACCCAAACTAATTCATTGTCAACAATCTTTAAAAGTTTCTTTTTTGACTGATGTGGAAACTGATGTCTGAAAGTGAATCAACTTGCTCTATGTCACCCAGGGAGTAAAGGACAGGGTCCGAATTTGAACCCAAGTCCAGGGGCAGACATACTTTTGAACCTTGGAGATGACATTCACATCTCTAAGGACTTGGCACCATTTCTCTCTCCTTTCATTTATGTGTTTATCCCAACCTAGGAACCTTCTCCATAGCTGACTTTGTCACTCTGCATTAAGCTTTCTCCAGCTATTCAAGCCCATAATATCTCCTTGATGGTTGAGCTTCATTATTTCTGGCTATTTCATGAAACACCTAGATTGGGAAATGCTTCAAGATAATCAATATGCCCTTCCCTTGTTGCCCTCAGCACAGATTGTACACAGGTACCAAATAAGTCCTTATTTGGCTGGTTGATAGATTCAGAATAGGATTAAAGGCTCTATCAGTCATTCATATCTTAAAATACCTGGTCAGCATCCAAAAAGATCTCAACAGGAGAAATGCCACATCTGGCATGTTCCTGAGAGAAAGAATCTGATGATAGAGATGTGGTTGATGGTAGTAATTATGGGTATGGAGATGGGGTGATAATAGCAGGGGGGATGAAGATAATGATAGCAGTAGCAATGGTGGTGATAGCATTGATGGTCATGACAACAGCAATAGTGGTTATAGTGATGACGGTGATGGCAATAGTGATGGCAGTGATGGCAACAGTGGGGATTAATAATCATAGAGTGGGTTCTCGATTATTTTCAATTGAATGATAGAAATAGTGGTGAATATGTTGTCATTACAAGCCACTCTAAACACTGCTTCGTGTTGAGATGGAAATAGGGCCTGCATCTATGAGTTCACTAGTAAGGGGAGCTCCCAGGTGAGGACACTCCCTCTACTAATGTAGGTTGGCATAATATAGTCTTAGAGAATTGCATAAACTTAGCACTGCGAGGTTAAGATCATTCAGGATCACACAGCCAGTATAAACTCAGAAAACAGAAGTGAACACACAGATCTTCTGGGCTTTGGGTCTGGCTTTCTATCCATACTTCAAAATCAAATGAAACATAGTCCCTCCCTCAAGGAGTCTACTGCTACAATAGAATAAGTTACATCCATATAGACATATAGATATAGACACACTTGGATATAGAGTGTGTCTCGAAAACCTTAGTGCCTTAGTAGCCTAAAACTGCACTGTAAGACTTAGGGCACATACTGGATGCAAGCTAATTGGAGAAAGAAGTGAGTACTGACACCCAGAATGGTCAAGGAAGGCTTCCCAAGGAGGTAGCACCTTATCCAGGATAATACAAGTAAAGTTGTGAAGGGAATTTATTCTACATGATGGACATTATAGGATGGAGGTAGTCATGGTGATCATGGTAAGAATGAGGCTGTAGATTCATAATGATAGGAGGGTCTCACGAAGGGGGAATTTTTAGCTGAATTGACAATTTGGGTGATGATGTTTTTGATAGAGATGGGGACGATGACGAAGACATGCTAGCAATAACATGGTGAAGACCACAATGGTACAAAAAAGGGTGCCATCTATTCCTCCCTGGGGCCCTGGAGACAATCATTATGCCCTATGTATCGTGTTCAAGGTCATGAGCCAGAAACACATCTGCCCCTCTTTTAATCACAAATCAATCCCCTCTATATTAGCAAAATGATACCATACTCCCCCTACATGGGCAACCAGAGTGGGTGTGAGTGAGAGGAAAGGAAAATGAATGCTGTCATCACGGTTCCTGCCTCCTTCTCCACCATATGTTGTCATGAAGTGGGGCAGGGAGGCCAGGGGAATTGAGATGCACATATCCCCACCCACCCCTTCCCCATGGGCCAAAAACCTCACCCCAGGTCTAGGTTTCCAGCTTCTTTTGGCCCAGTCTTTTTGGCTCAGAGGTTTGGAAAAGGAGCAAAATGACCTGGCTGAGCTTCCTCAGTGGCCCTGCGTCAGAAAGAACAGCGACATGAAGGGAAGTCAGGGAGGAGAAGGGACAAGCTGGAGAGGCTAGACAGGCCGGAGTAACCCACACCCTACATAATCCTAGGATTGTCAGCTTGTAGAGCTGGAAGGCTCCTTGCTCATATAGTTCACCCTCCTCATCTTACACAGGAGGAAGCTGAGGCCCTCAAGAAGGGGAATGATTTGCCCCAAATCACATATGTAGTAAAGACTAGAACTGAGACAGATCATTCCTCCCCTGCATCAAATCCACAATCCATGAATGAATGGATGAATGGATGAATGAATGAATGAATTTACTAAGCACTTGTGTGTGCCAAACTCTATGCTAAGTGGTGGGGATAGCTATATAAAAAGTACCCTTAAGAAGCTTACAGTGAGGGAAATAACTAATATAGAGGAGTAGAGACCAAGAAAGGAGAATTGGCTTGGGAAATCACAAAGATGGTGGGTGGGTGAAATAATGAGAATGGGTTTTTTCCCACAGAGATAATGGCTGTTTTGATTTGATTACAGATTGGTCCCTTCTTCCAAACTGTCATGGATTCCACTAATTTCCCAGACACCAACACTAACAGTCAACAACTTGGCACAGGTCATCTCACACTAGATTATTAACAGTGGTTGAAGTCCCTGACTCAAGTCTCTCCCTACCCCAGGTCATCCCTCACTCAGCTGCCAAGGTGATTTTCCCAAGTATAGGTCTGATCATGTCACGCATATATACAAACACACCCTACTCAATAACTCCAGTGGCTCCCTATTACCCCCAAGATCAAATATGCAATCCTAGCTGGCTTTTGAAGACCTTCATAACCTGACATGGTGTCAGAGATACAGAACCAAGGAGTTTGGCTCTTCAGGAAGAGTCGTAAGTGAGTTTGTTTAAAGGATACAGCCAGGCTGAGAATGGTCAGAAGACCCTTTCTGACTAGAAGGAGGAAACTAAAGAAATATCCCGACCCTTCCTCCAGTCTCTGTCCAAAGAGGAGAGAATCCATTCAAGGCTCCACTTTTCTGATGTCTGGTTGATCCAGCTCATCTCCCATCAAACCAGAGTTCATAAACTCTTAAGTCTCCCTCAACACAGTCATGACCCATCAGTCAGCAAGGATGTATTAAATGTTTCCCGTGTGCCAGACACTGGATTAGGCCCTTAACCTTACAGTAGCTCGAACTCACAATCCCATTCAGTAACTATCCATTGTGGTCAAGCAGCCTGAGAAGACTCAAAATTGTCAAACAATCATTTCATCCGGAAAAGGCTGGTATTCCCCAGAAGAATGAGGTGTGGAAAGTGAGAAGGGGGATATTCAGGACCCCTGAATCAGGGAAAACTAGCGGCTGGGCAAATCAAATATTATAATCCTAGGATCTCTCTGTCTCAAAGCTGGAATAGCAATAGCAATAGTTAACATTTAGAAAATGCTTTAAGGATTCCAAAGTGTTTTACTTATGTGATCTCATATAATTTCATTTTACAGATTAGGAAACTGAGGTAGCTGGTAAGTGTCCCAGACAACATTTGAGTTCTGGTCTTCCTGACTTCACTTCCATAACCTTGCCCACTGAGCCTCTTAGCTGCTTATATTTTAGACTGAAAAACTCCTTTCTCCTCCTTCCACTGCCCTCTCAGCTTTCCATTGTGGAAGGGAGGCCCAGTCTGGGTCTGCCAGCCAGTCAGGAGTTCCAGGCTACCCCAGTGGCAATTAAGGAAAGGAACTGCCACTCCCTACACCCAACCCACTCCCCAGGGTGGGAGGTTGGGTTACTTGTGTCAGAAAAAGGTGGAGACAGGAATTGGAGAAGTTCCCAGGGTCCTCTGGGTCCTGACCCTTTGTCTCCAATGATGCTTGGTTACCTAGAGCCAGAAGGACCCAAAATAGCCCTGCCAGAGGCTGGGTCCTGGGGATATTTTCAGGGTGATGCATACAGAGAGCGAATCCTACTGGACAAAGAGCATACACCAGTCCAGAGGCCCAGACTGGGGAGGCTGGGATCTTAGCTTTTCATCTAGAAGGGCCAGCCAGTCCAACACCTTCATTTTAAAGATGTAAAAAAAACTAAGGCAGAGGAAGAAGAAAAGATGATTTAGGAATCTGAAAAATTGGGATAAAAATTCCCAGATGCTTCAGGTGAAAATTATAATAAAAACTCACCTTTATAAAGCCCTTTAGAGTTCACAAAGCTCTTTTATAGGCTATTCTGGTGGAGCCTCGGACAGAAGGTATTTTACTCCCATTTGCAGATGAGTAAACTGAGTCATATGACCATAGTAAGGGACAGAGATAGGATGCCCTGACATGGTCGAAATCTCTTAGGCAATGGCCAATCTGAACAGCTGCCCTGTCGTAGGTCTATACCTCATGTCACTTCTTCTGCCCACTCTATTGACTGAAGCATCAACAGTCTGAAATTCCCAAGGAGCATCCCAGTCACGGGGCAGAGAGAGACCAGTGTCTCAGGCAAGGACCAAAACAATGCATCCCTCTGCTCAGCAGCAAAAGTGGGGCCAGCAAACAGCTGGACACCGAGGCACAAGACAGCCGGAGCATCTGGGGAACAGTTCAGTGTGGGGAGTCACCCCATATGGCTGGAATGTAGGGCGTGGGAAGGAGAGTGATGGGAAATAAAGCTGGGTCGTTAGGCAGGAGCCAGATCGTGGAAGGACCTAAATAGCAGGGCAGGGGATTTCTATTTTATTCTCCATCGGTGCCTCTGGAAGATTGGTTTTGGCAGCTGAGTGGAGGATGAACTGGAAAGATTGGAGGCAGGGAGACCAATTAGGAGACTGCAGTGGTCCAGGAGGGAGGCTGATGAGGGCCTGGACCAGGAGGATGGCTATGTGTGTGGAAAGAAGGGGGCAGATGGAAGAGGGGCTGGGGAAGGAGAACTGGAAGGACTTGGCAGTACCTTGAATACTGGAGGAGGGGAACCTCCTGGCCAAAGGCCTTCCCATCTGCCACTCCAATACCCTTAGAGCATTTTATTTAGAGGCAAGAAACAGCCCCTACTAATCTCCGTTGACACAGGACCAGCCACCAGAGACCCATCATTCTGTACTTTAGTTAATTAAAATCTGGAAAATCCCATCCAACCATCATTTGAACTGGCTAACTCTGAGGCCCACTGAACCTACTAGTTCTCCCTATCTGAGATTCCCCTACCCTTTTGTCTGTGGTGGAGACAAAAGTTGGCTTTCTCTCTTCCTTGCCCAGCTTCATCCTCTCTACCAAGTCCCCATCCTCCTCTGTCCTCTCCTTCCCCTAAAAAAAAACTGGAAACCTTTCCATCCCCAGGATGCTCTCTTCCTAGAGCTCTTTCCATCTTCTGGGGCTCACAGAAAGCTAACTCCCCCCCCCAGAAGAGATCCCCACCTGGGTACCCTCTTTTCCCCTGCTCTGATTCTGAGACACCCAAGAAGTCAGGTACTCCTTGCTCCTCCTTCTAAAACCCTCCCATTTCAGAAGAATGCCTCACCATTCTCTCTGAGCTCTAAAATCTTTGGACCACCCCACCTGTCCTGCAGGGGAAACCTCCTAGAGATGGGTCTTGTCAGTCCTTATTAGAGCAGTAGGAGAAACTGCTTCACTTGTCTGTTTGTACCTTCATTATGTACCATAATGCTTGGCATGCACTTAATAAATGGTTTTTAAATAGTTCAGTCATTTATTCCTTCAAAATTCACTCCATCTGTAGACATTACCCAAATACTTCTTGCTGGCAATGTCCAGTTCATTCTCCCCACCGGTCTTTTCTGCTCCCACTCCCTCTCTCTGTCTCTCTCAATCTGTCTCTCTCTCTGTCTATATCTCTGTCTCTACCTTCTCAATCTCTGACTCTTTGTCTCTCTGTTTTGTGTCTCCTTCTGTCTCCCTATCTCTCTGCCTCTGCACTCTCTTCTGTCTTTCTGTATACACACACACACACACACACACACACACACACACACATTCTTTTCACACCTCCCCATCCCCCTCAGCAACTTCACATAAGTTTTGGTCCCCCCTTCTAATGGCCTGGTCTCCCAGAGCATCAACACCCCACACCTGGTATCTCTGTTCTTGTTACTTCAAGACAAGCAAGGGTCAAGGAGGGATGGTATGATCCTAGAAGAAAGAAGACCACACTTGAAGTCTCAGGTCCTGAGTTTGAATCCTTCTTCTGCTATTTACTATCTGAATGACTTATGATGAATCACTTAAGCTCTCTGAGCTTTTATGAACTCCTCTGTAAAATAAATGGGATGAATTCAAGAGAATTCACCTATGTGTATATGCACACACACACACACATACACACACACACTTAACACAATATTTGGAAATGATAGGTACTTAATAATAAATGTTACTTGACTTGCAAGCCAAACCCTAGGAAAGATAGTTCCTCTGATGGAGTTAATCTTCTCTTGTATGGTCACAATCTGTATACAGATAGAAGCAAATTCAAAGTAATCTGAAGAGAAAAATATGTGCATATTGGAAAGAACCAAAGATGCTTTATGGTCTGGAAAAGAAGAAATCTAATTGGTGGATATGAGAAGAAAGTGTATTCTGGGCAAAGGGCAGTTTGTACAACTATCCAGAGGTGGGAGATGAAATAGCACCTTTAAGAACTAAGATCTCTGGGGCAGCTAGCTGGCAAAGTGGATGGAGCACCAGCCCTAGAGTCAGAAGGAGATGAGTTCAAATTCATCCTCAGACATTAAACAATTACTCAGCTGTGTGACCTTGGGCAAGTCACTTAACCCTACTGCCTTGCAAAAATCAAAAAAAAAAGAACTAAGATCTCTTTTATCTCTAAAGATACAATACCATGCTTAACCTACACGAGTCTATTTAATATCTCCCATCTGCACATCTGTGCTATAAGAAGCTGAAAAAGGCTCTGACTCGGTATCCCCCATTTTTCCAGCCACACCACACTCCACCAGTTTAGGCAAGCATCAAACAAATCTGAGCTAGTATGACCAAATTAGTACAGTCAGTGAGCCTGGTCCCTGACAACAGGGAAATGAATCTGTTACAAGCATTCACACACGTCCCAGCAGATGTAGACAGGACAGATAGAAAACCCAAGCATGTGCTTGCAGCACAAGTTAGGCCCATTACAAATGAATTGCCACCAGAGGTGTCTGCCAAACAGGCTTGGAAAGAGGAAGTACAAAAGTCTAGGGAATTAAAGAATCTGGAGAAAACTATCTGAGACAGGGATCTACACCACTGCTGCCCCACCCTGAAGGAAACCAGCCTGGTCCTTAAGAACCAGCGACAGAATCTCTAATATTTTATTTTTTCCTCAAGGATATGATTTTTTCTCAACACATTCAATTTTGATCCATGTATAGCATGGAAACAATGTAAAGAATATCAGACCGCCTTCTGTGGGGAAGGGGAATAGGGAAGGGGGGGACTGTAAAATTCAAAACCTTACAAAAAATGATAGGTAGAAACTACTATTGTATATAATTGGAAAACAAAACATTTATATATAAAAAATTAAAAATTAAAAAAAAGACCCAACAGCAGCACATCCCTTGCCCTGGTGATCTGACTCTAAGACATTTGTCTCCACTTGGGTGATGTCAAGTCAACAATTATTAAGGCAGGCCGAGCAGATTCTCTGGTTTCGCCATTGAGATGCTTACAGGTCTGGATAAGGTGTCATCTCAGGACTGGGATTGCAAATTGTATTGTTCATGTCTTCTACAAGAACCCCTTCTCAATTCTTCATCATCTTAGTGCCTTGCCTCTGAGATTATCTCCAGTTTATCCTGTTTTGGTACATCATCATTTGGAGAAGTTGTCTTCCTCATTAGTCTATGAATTTCTTGAGAGCAGAGAGAGTTTGGATTTCTTGGGGTGGGAAGAGTGGCCTTCTTTTGTATCACCAGAACATAGTATATAGCCTGGATCATAAAGGTTTGTGGACTTGGACCCATAGCAAGCTAAGCAGGCTCTTGTCAGACACTTGGGGTTCAGAGACGAATTCTGTTTCCCCTCCAACACACCAGGGAGAGGTCAGAAGCTTCCCCTTATCTTTTCAAAGTTCCCATCTAGCCCCACAAGTCTCCCAGAGTCGACCCCAATTAGAGTGTGACAATGGCTTAACCCCAAAGGGTTAAAATCCTGCTCCCCTCCCCTCCTAGGCCAGGCTCCCTCCGCACAGCGTTCTTGCTTTGCCACAACAGACAAGTAGAATACACTACCCAAATCCAAGTTTCCAAAAGAAAACGGGGGGAGAGCCCAGAGAATATTGTTGATGGGCCCTCAACTCTTCCTCTGCCGAACCAAATCCTGCCCATTCTTCAAGGCTGGTGGTCCAACTCCTCCAAGAAGCCTTCCCAGACTTCCCCAGACCAAGGACTTCCTCTCTCTCTCTCTCTCTCTCTCTCTCTCTCTCTCTCTCGCTCTCTCTCTCGCTCTCTCTCTCGCTCTCTCTCTCGCTCTCTCTCCTTGTCTTTGTCTCTATCTCTCTCTGCCTCTGTTTCTCTTCTCTCTGTGTCTGTCTCTCTGTTTCTCTTTGTCTCTGTCTCTCTTGCCTCTCTCATTGTCTGTCTCTCTATGTTCACTATCTCTTGGTCTTTCTCTGTCTCTGTCACTCTCCTGAATTATGGTTTTCTCCACAATCTCACACTTTATCATAGACTTGAATATGGGAGGATCTCAGGCATCTAAACCAGTCTCATTTTAACAGATGAAGAAATTGAGGCCCAGGAAGAGAAAGTGTTTTTCTGAGGGTCTCAGTAAGAGGGAGAGCTGACATTGGAACCTAGATCCTCTGACTCCACTGTGTCATCTAGGGGCTGTGACCAGAACCCCCTGCACTCTGCCTTGGAGCTGGTGCCAGAGCCCATAGTACAGGGGAGGGTGACTGAGGCAGACAGATTGTTTGGTGCCTTGGAAGCTGGACCAGATGGACTCACTCTGGAAGCTTCTGTACTTCTGGAAACATTTTCCTACGGGGGGGGGGGGGGGGGGAACCCTTCCTCAAGTTTCACCTCTAACCCAATTCCCCTTCTATAAACTAAGGGGATTGACTTGGATGACACCTGGAGTGCCTTCCACTCTGAAATGCTATCCAGAAGTCTTTCTTCTGCCCCATGTTTCTGTCATGACCAGCCATGATTCCAGAGACCCAATGATGATGCAGGCCATCTCCCACCTTCCAGCTGAGAGGGGATGAACTAAAGATGGAGGAGACACCCATTTGCCAACATGGCCATTGTGGGAACATGTTTACTTGACTATTTATAGCTGTTACAGACATTTTAAATTTTTCTTTCTTTCAATAGGGAGAGAGGAAGTGAGACAAAAGGCTAATACACCCAGGGCCCATTGTTGTGTGTATAATGAATCCCCAGAGCAGTTAGATGGAGCAGCCCTAGGTCTGGAGTTAGGAAGACTCATCTTCCTGAGTTCAAATCTGGCCCCAGACACCTACTAGCTATGTGATCCTGGGCAAGTCACTTCATCCTGTTTGCCTCATATGTAAAATGATCTGGAGAAGGAAATGGCAAACCACTGCAGTATTTTAGCCAAGAAAACAGTTGGACATGTCTGAAAAATGATTAAACAACAACCATGAATCCCCATGAAGTAGTCACATCATTCGAATCTGCATTATTCAAAATTTAAATAGTCAGTGGTTCCAGCCCAATGGAAATAGGCAATGAAAATTTAAATAATGTGACGTCTCAAGAATCCCTTGTTTGTACTAATCAAGACCTCATTGTTTGTTAATTGAAAAAATAAATCAAAAAGTTTATTAAATTAGTCTGGATTGAGATGTAGGAGACCTGAGCTGTGGATCTGTCCCGGACTCCCCTACATTGCCAGCTCTTACAATGAGGGAGCTCAACCCCAACTACTTCCTGGGTCTATAACTAAGATAAGGTGTTTGAATGTGTTTTGTGATGCTTGTCCTTTGTTTGCAAAGAAGACTATGACATCAAGGAGTGATGCTATGGGAAGCGTGTGGATTGGATTTGAATGAGGAGGACTAGGGATGCTGTGTGAAGAACCCAGCCTCATTTTCTACTTCAGAGCCATCTGGGTCCAGTGGCCGATATGGATCAGGATGGCTGGAGATGGCCCTGGATTTGAGGCAGTCAGGATAAGTGACTTGCCCAAGGTCATACAGCTAGCACATGTCTGAGGTCAGATTTGAACTCAGGTCCTCCTGACTTCAGGACTAGTTCCCTGCTCAATGTGCCATCTAAGCTATATGTTTTGTATACTGAGAGGAACAATAGTGGCAGAATCTGAGGCCTTGGGACTGAAGGAGTAGGGGACATCTAGGGAGTGGTCCATCAATGCCCATTTTCTCTGCCTATGTGAAAGGTCATACCTTCCAAAGAGAATTGGGTTAAAGGTGAAACTTGAGGAGGGGTTCCCCCCCCGGGGTAGGAAAATGTTTCCAGAAGTATAGAAGCATCCAGGGTGAGTCTGTCTGGCCCATCCTCCAAGGCACCAAACAATCTGTCTGCCTCAGTCACCCTCCCCTGTAATATGGGCTCTGGCACCAGCTCCAAGGCAGAGTGCAGGGGGGTTCTGGTCACAGCCCCACCCTCCTCATCCCAGACACACATCAACCCCCTCAGTGCTTTGTAAGCCTGGGGATGTTGGGGTAGGAGGTAGATCTGGGTAACAGATGGGAACCCAGACCCTGGGGGAGGGAAGTGGAGGTCTGGATTAAGCACGGATTTGGAGTCTCTTTCCAACTAACAAGAATCAGGGGAGGAGGAACAAGGAGATCAGAGAAAAGAAGAGGGCTGGGCAGGGACCAAGGAAGAGACAGAAATCATGTGCTGTGTGAGTGTGAGTTTAAAAATATGAAAGTGTGTGTGTGTGTGTGTGTGTGTGTGTGTGTGTAATTTCGAGGTATAGCATTGAACAGGATGACAGAATATCCAGGTACCAGCCCCAAGTCTGCCACTGACCTACTGGTGGCAGGGAAGCTACTAACTGCTCACAGATTTTTTTTTTCATCCATGAAATGGGGATAAGACCACCTGGGCTGCTTCCTTCTGAAAGGCACTGAGAAAAACAAACAGCTGTGGGATTGAAAAGTTCTTGGGTAAACTGAGTCAGGATAGTGTGAAATGGTTGTCCAGAAAAGAAAGAATGGCTTAAGAGAACCGAACCTCAGGGGGATAGAACATGTCAGACCTGGCCCACCTCGGACCACTCCTAGCTATGTGATCCTGGGGCAGTCACTTAAGTTCTCTCAGGTTCAGATCAGGTTCAGGAGACCCTACATCCATGAACAGAAAGGGGGTGAAGAGTTCCAGGTCAGTATGATGTGAGCCTCCCTCCAGTCCATGGGTTCCTCCATGGCCACCTGACTGAACCATGGCCTAGAGCCTGGAGGCTGGTAGAGAGAACACCCCTGCTACAGTGGACAGAAGACCCAACTTGAAGTCAGGAAGGCCAAAAATAGATGAGAGATAGATAGATAGATAGATAGATAGATAGATAGATAGATAGATAGATAGATAGATAGATGATAGATTAGATAGAGCTAGAGATATATAGATATATCAAATCAAATCAAACCCAAACTTATTAGGCAATGACAACCCCTGTGAGCTTTTTTCTCATCTACAAAATGAAAATGACAGCAACTTCAACCTCACTGGTTCTCTGGGAGGGGCCACGATGACATAATGCCCGGGAAGTGCTCTAGGAGCCTTAAAACAAAACCCTAACCTCAGAATTTTGAACCCACTTCTCTAAGTACACATGCCTCCCTTGGTGGAATGGCAGCTTCCTGCAGCCATGGATTGTGTTCCTCAAGAGCAAAGACTGAATCCTCAGAATTTAATACAGGCCTGTATTTTATAAATATTTTATAAATAAATATTTTATAAATATATATTTATAATTGTCTGCTGACTGAGTAGGACTAGCACATTAATTGTTTATTAATTAATTTAAGGATTGACAGATTCCATATCCACCAGGTCCAACTCTCATCCTCAGGAGGCACCATGATGGACTTGTGGTCAAATGAGCTTGAGCCCTAGTCTGTCACTTCCTAGTTCAAGAGCCGGCATGTCACTTCTTCCCTCAATTGTAAAGGGAGCATGATAATGATGATAGTGATAAAAACCAGGCTATTCTAAAGCTCAATTGAAATACTGTAGGCCCAGAGCTTTGCAAACTATAGGGATGGGCTTGGGACTGGATATGTGTCCCCAATGGTTCCATTTGACACTGTTGGCCATGCCCTCTTCCCAAATGTCCTCTTCTGGTTTGCCTCCTCCATCTCTAACTCCTCCTTCACAGTTATCATCCACATCACTCCCTCCCCAAAGTTCTTTCCCAGCTCTCTTCTCCCTACACTCTGTCTAGGTAACTTCACCAGCTCCCTCCCATGGGTTAATTATTCTATATATCTCTCTTGACCTTTAATTTGGGAGCACAAATTGCCTCTAAGACATTTCAAACTGGATGTCCCAAAGACAACCTCAATTCAACATGCCTAAAACAGAATTTTTCTTTTCCCCAAAGTCTTCCCTCATCCAAACTTCCCTATTCCCATTAAAGACATTACTATCCTTCCAAGGTTCAAAATCTCAGCATGATTCTGGACTTCTCATTCTCACCTGAAATAACAATAACAAATGGAGTTTATTTCACAGATAAGGAAACTGAGACAAACAGGGTGAAATGACTTGCCCAGGGTCACACAGATAGTAAGCATCTGAGGCCAGATTTGAATTCAGGAAGATGAGTCTTCCTGACTCCAAGTCCAGTTTCCTGTGCATTCTGACACCACTAGCTTTCCTACATCTCCAACCAGTTGCCAAAAGCTTCTTGTTTGGACCTTCACATCTCTTACCCCTTCTCTGTACTCACACAGCCACCATCACAGTTCAGCTCCTCCTGCCTAGCTCATTGCCACCACTTCCGAACTGGTTTTTCACTTCTCTACACCAGTTCATCCAAAACTCAGCTATGTTTCCTTAAGTTCCTCCTTCCATGTGGTTCCTCCATTCAACCAACTCCAGTGGCTACCTATAGCTTTTGGAAAAAAATACAACTCTTCTGTTGGGCCTTTCAAGTTCTCCAAAGCCTGGCCACCATCTTCCCTCCCAGATTCACTGAATGTTACTCTCCTTCCCATATCCTTGGCCTTTCTTACTCACAATGCCACATTTCCCTTTGAACTGGCTATTTCCTGAGCCTAGAATGCTCTCACTCTTTATCTCAGCCTTAGAGAATTCCTCTCTTTCCTGAAGAGTCCCCATCTTCTGCTTAAGCCTTTTCCTGATCCTCCCAAGCGATAGTGTCCTCTATCTTCAAATTACCTTGTAGCTAATGATTTTGTATATATATAAACTTCAGAATTATACACATTTTCTGATGCATTTTCCGTCTCCCCCATTAGGAAGCAAGTCATTGTGAGGTGAGATTATTTCATCCTTTGTGTTTGCTTTAGTAGTTACTTAATATCGATTAACCGTTTTCCTTGGTAACAACGGGCACCAGTTTTTGATATGGACAGCTCTCTATCCACCATGGCATGATGTCTCTCATTTACAAATTATAAAAAAAGTAAGCCATCGGAGTTATTCTTCTCCTGTAGACCCGCCTCCCCTTCCCTTGGGCTTGTTCTGTTCTTCCAGAAGTCTTGGGCTTGGCAGCCTCCACAGACATGGCTGTTTGACATTTGAAGCTCGGTTTCAGGCAGGCCCAGTGTGGGTTGGGGGAGAGAAGAAGGGATCTGGAGGACCCCTGAGGCCTCTCTGGTGGGTTGTGTGCCAGAGGACAGGAGCCCAGGCCAATCCTTCTCTCCTGGAGCTGTTCCCAAGGCCCAATTAAGTCACGTCTGGGACCAAACTGGGCATCCTCTCTAATTTCCCCAAGGGAGGTTCCAGAGAAGGGAGGGGATGAGAATACACCAAACCCCTTTGTTTCACCTTGTTCCTTTTCCCTGACTCCTAGGGCTGATCATGGAGGTGGAAACCCCGATCTGACTCCCATGGGAGGCCAGTTGCCCTGAGGACAAGAATGCAACTTTGCCCATCTAGGGTTGGGCCTGTGATCCCCAACAGAATGGGGGTAACTTGTGGGCAGCAACTGTCTTTCCTTATAAGACTGAAAATAGACAGAGACCATATGTCCTCCATCAAATTAGGAACACTGGAATTGTATCTATAAGACACCCAGGGACCTTCAGATAATTTTTAAAAATGAATATTTTGCTAAAATATTTTTGCTAAATATTTTGCTAAAATACTTTGTTAAAAAAAAAAAAACTTTCGTGACAGTGAGGAAAAAGGCAAAGGAGAAGGATGGGGAGTCCAATCCAGCCCCTGGACACAACTCCTCTACTCAAACCCTACCTGGACAGGGATAAGAGGCTCTTTGTCATCGATGTCGATCAGCACTTCATCTCGGGGAGTCAAGATGCTAACATCATCTGCAGGGAGAGGAGAAAGACAGCCATCAGATGGGCCGCCAGCAGGTACCATCCCCCCTGAAGACCAGAGCTGGAGGACTCAAGAACCAGCATCAAACCAGAGACTTGGGGGCTCTGCAGGTAAAACTTAAGGATGCTCTCACACTCCTATTATGCCTCTGTTCAACACATGTTTCTTTCCTTCTCTTTTCTCTCTTTTTCCATTTTCCTCTCTCCCCATCTGGATTTTGGTGTCTCTCATCTGATCTCTCTGACTCTGTCTCTCCTATCTCTGTCTCTTATCCCATCTATACTTTCTTTATCTCTTGTTTCTCTTTCTCTTTTCTTTCTCTTGATTCCCTCCTCCTCTACTACTTTGTCTTTCCTTACCTCTTCTTTATCTCACTCCCATCCTCTTTCCTTCTCTTTTTATTATCCCTATCTTCTTTCTCTTTCTGTCTTTCCCTCTCTTTTTTTCTTATTTTCACTTTTTCTCCCACAATCTCTCCATCCTTCTCCCCTTCTTTTCTCCTTCTCTGTTGCCTTTCTGCTCTTGTTCTCAATCACTCAGCAAACCTTTCTTCCCAGGGGCTCATGGATGCTGATACATAGCAGGAAGAAAAGGGGCCTTTTCTGAGTTTGCATCTTATCTTTGTATTAGATTACAAGTTCCCAGCATTATATTTCACCTTCATACTCACGGCCCTGGTGCCCTGCAAGTTAGGTATGTGATAGATTGGATTATAATGTTTGTGAAAGAAGAAATGCTCTCCACCCTCAAGGAGCTTACAGTCTAAGAAATAATGTGCAAGTTAGGGGAGCCCTATTGAGACTGTGGGCTAACAAGAAGATGGGGTTAATAAGGCTATCATCTCACTTCTCCACTGCCCAAGATGCTCCCACTCTTTCCCTCAGTCCTCCATGGCCTCCCAGACCAGGACCCCATCTCTCCATACCAGAGCCCATCTCGGGAGAGGGATTCTCAGGTGAGTATGGATCACACAGAAACTGCTCCAATGAATGGATTGTACACTGGCCCACCACAGGCCGCCGTCCAAACTGGCGGTTGTCAATGACCTTGATGATGATGGGTGGGCAGTATAGCTCCTCCCGAGGTAGCCGCTATCAAGGGGTGAGAGAGAGAGACAGAGGGGGTGATCACTGAATATTCTCCTAGAAGCTCTTCTCAGGAGGGCCCCAAGTCTTCTTCTTTGGAATGAACCTACATAGAGATCTATTTGGAGACCCCATTGGGTCCAAGACTTTGAGTGTGAGGGAAGGTGGAACAGAACCTGCTGCTTGCAGGCTTACACTTTCCTTATAATAATGATAAGAACTTTAACATAATATTATCTCCTTTGAAACAATGAACAACACTATCCCTGTTTCACAAAGGAGATTTAGAAAGAGCAAATGATTTCCCTCAGGTCTCAGAGCTAGGATCTGCTCAAAAAAGGATTTGAACTCAGGTCTTCTTGATCCTAGTCCAGAGAATTATCCACTTCCCAAATTTCCAAATGAGAAAAATTGAAGCCAGGGATTCAGTGACTTCTCCAAGGTCACACAGAAAGTCAGAAATAAGGCTGGAGACTCAAAAGTCAGCCTCCTGATGCCCAGATATCTAAAAGTGTCCCACTCATGGATCCTAGGGGAGGAAGGATGGGGTTTCTCACCACATCCATGAAGAGAGTGCTGATGTCAAAGTTGGGGTTCTTCCTAATGTTCTTGATGACACAGGACTGCACAACCTGGTCCCCACACTCTACTACCAAGCTTGGGGACGTGATGTTCGACAACTGGTAGCTCTTTAGATTCCGAAGGCCCCAGGCCAGGATCTGTAAGGGCAGGGGTGGACAAGAGCCATGGGAGAGGACCTGGGGCTTGGGCCTCCCCACCACCCTTGCACTTGCCTTCCAAACCCCAACTCACCTCAATGGCTGTCCGCTGAAGAACTGGTTTGATGCCTTGGGGGACCATGTAAACATTGGTCTCTCTCTGGGGAGGAGGGTATGGCAGGTCTGTGTCTCCAGTCTACAGAGAGGGAGAGAAGGGGGAGACAGAGAGATAAAGAGCAGAGAGACAGAAATAAAGACAGAGACAAAGAGAGCAATGGAGAGACAGAGAAGAGAGACAGAAATAGAGAGGGAAACCAAGATAGAGAGAAAGAGAGAGATTTTCACATGTAACATAATAATTGAAAGACCTAAAAAAAAAAGTCATCACTGAACAGCAGCTAATATACCCAACCCTCCCTCTGCTGCCTCTCCACCCCCAGCCTATCTCCCACCTTCCAGAGGCTGAGAATTTGGACCTAAGCCTCAGCCTTATGACCCCAGCACTTAGAGGAAGCTACTAAATCAAGGGGTTGATTTGGAATGAGAAGGGCAGAAAACAATGGAAGTGAGCAAATAGGGCAGATAGAACACTATAAATTCAATTAATCAAACCCAAAGCATTTATTAAGTACCTGCTGTGTGCCAAACACTATCCTAAGCATTGGAGACATGAAGGTAAAAAGAGCCCCTGCCCTCAATGACTCCCCTTCTACTTTAGATATCAGTATATAAATAATTAGGTCCCTTCAAAAATAGATAAAAGATAGAAAAAAGGAAATATGAGAGAGGAGGGCATTAGAGTTGGGTTGGGACTTGAATTGAGTCCTGAAGAAAGTCAAAGAAGTTGTGAAAAGAAAGAAAAGAGTATTTCAGAATGGGGTGGAGGGGGGTACAGCCAGGGCAAAAGCCTGGCATTGGGAGATGGAGGGTGGCATGTAAGAATCAGCAGAAAGATCAGTCTAGCCAGATGCATGGAGTCCATGAAGGCAAGTAAAAGACACTGGGAAGGGCTTTAAATGACTGGGAAGATGATTCTTGAAATACTGTTGGGAAAGTATGAAAGTCCCATAGTTCAAGGCTATCTCTATCTGGATGTCCTCAATTGCTTGCATGCCACCTCCCCCACTAGAATGGGAACTCCTTGAGGGTGGACTCCTTTTCTGCTTCAATGTCTGGCTCAAAGTAGGCACTTAACAAACATTTATTGATTGATTTTATTGATTGGTCAATAACAAAGTTCCCCGCACGTAGTAGGAGGTTAATAAATGCTGGTTGATGGAGACATTTTATATTGTAAAATAAGTCTTCTTCCCATCATAAATACAGAGGTCATCTTCTAATCCAACCCCCTCAGGTTACAAATAAAGAAACCGAGACTCAGAGTGTTCAAAGTAAAACTAACAAGTGGTGGAAAAAACCATTAATTAACCAATTCATAATTATTCCTGTACCAGGAAGGCTGATAGGTGGTGCTATAGAGGATAAAGCACTGGGCCTAAAGTCAGGAAGACTCATTTTCATGAGTTCAAATGAGCCCTCAGATCTTGGGCATGTCACTTTACCCTGTTTGCCTCAGTTTCCTCATCTGTAAAATGAGCTGGAGGAGGAAATGGCGAACCACTCCAGTATCTCTGCCAAGAAAACCCCAAACGGGGTCATGAAGAGTCGAACACACTAAAAAATAACTGAACAACAACCACCAGTGTGTAAGGTACTGTACTAAGCTCAACTCGCATTTGAACTCAGATCCTCTGGCTCCAGGAGCATAAGGTCTCCCAATGAATACTATTTCTCCACCTCCTGCTCCAAAAATATAAGCACTGGATGTGGAAAAATGAAAACTGATGGCAAAGGACAGAACTGGGACCAGAGAGGACTGAAGTCAAGAATACTTTTAGTAATACACTATACTGGATGATGTGTCCATTCCAAATTGTCTCTTTTCAAATTCCCTGGGACCTAGAATGGGAAGGGATTCTTGTCCCCACTGGACAGATGGGGAAACTGAGTCTAGGGGAAGTGATCTACTCTCTCCCTCTTGAAATCACTTTGTTTTGATTTGACTTTCTGGTTTTGGTTTTGGTTTTTCAGGGGAGGGGGAGTTGGTCTTATTTCAACGGTGAAAAACCTGTCCAATAAGGCAAAAAAGCTACTCATTTATAACAAATTCTCCTGGTTGTTTGTGATTCTCGTCCAGAATCTTACTTTGCATGTGTGGGCACTCCCCTTAGAATGCCGGCGGCTCAAGGGCAAGAATGACTGCATTTGTGACTCCACTGGCTAGCCTAGGGTCTGGCTCGTGTTTGAGTCGCTGACTTCTGTTTATTGAACTGATCCGAAGGTTTAGTCACAGAAGACCGGTTGAGGGCACTGAGTGGTTAAATGACTTAACGGGGTCAGTTGGGATCTGGAGCCAGCCAGAGGTCAAAATGGACAGTCAGGCTGGGAGTCAGGAAGACTTACTGCTTCAGACACGGCTGCATGACCCTGGGCAACTGCTGTCTGCCTTAGCTTCCTCATTTGTAAAGTAGAGGGCTAACAATGACGGCTGCTTCCTAGGGTTGTTAGGAGACGGTTGCTGTTGTTCAGCCAGGGCCGACTCTTTCTTGGCAAAGACACCAGAGTGCATGGCCATCTCCTTTTCCAGCTCATTTTGCAGATGAGGAAATTGAGGCAAATGGGGTGAAGTGACTTGCCCAGGGTCACACAGCTAGGAAGTGTCTGGGACCAGATTTGAACTCAGGGAGAGTTTTCTTGACTTCAGGCTACTGTACATGGCTGCCCAGGTTGTGAGGATTAAATGAGATTGTATTTGTAGAATTCTGAACACAAGGTGCTACATAAATGCTTCCCCCCAACTCTAAGACCATCTCTCTAAACGCACCAGGCTGCCCTTCTAACTGTATTTATTTGTATATATTTTGCTTAATTGAAGTGTATAATCCCCCATGGGGACTATTTCTGTACCCCAGTCCTGGCTGGGGTTCTCTCCAGGGTTCTAACTCTTTGCCCATGGGAAAAAACAAAAGGACAGGAAGCAGCTGCCCCCTAAGCTGCTCCAGTGAACCAGGGAGTCCCACGTACCAGCTTCTTTCCCACAATCTCCCATGAAACTTCCAGAGAAATCACAATCAGACAGGACTTGGTGAATTCGCCCATTTCCCAGCCACCAGAGTTCTCTCTGGGTCCCTACTCTTATTGGCATCCAGTCTGGTGCCCATATCCATCCTCTTCCACATCCCAGCATCCCTCCCTTGGGGTCCCCTGGGGACTGTTACCCCATCAGCTCAGGAGCAGCAGGGTCCCTTGAGAGAGGAAGCCCCCCTCCCCAAGCACTTTTAAAATCTGCTCCACTTTATAGAAATTCAATGGGTACCCAATGTCTCCGAAATCACAAGTGTGGGCTGGGGGGGGGGGGCAGGGAGGTAGAAGAGGGTGAAGGAGAGAAAATACCGTTTGGATGAGGCCCTGGAGGAAGAAGGCAGGTGCACACAGCTGTGGAGAACCAGGCCCAGAGAGGAAGGAGGGCAGGAGAGAACAAGCAAAGAAGGAGGTTAGAAAAAGCCCAGGGCCCACCGGCATCACTCCCAGGGACCCAGAGGCTTCTGGGAAACTCCCCCGTTTCTCTTGAATGTTTCAGAGACCTTCTTTTCCTGATTCTTCCTCTGCAAAGATGAGTGTTGGACTGGATGGTCCAGAGGAGGCATTTCCTTATTTCTCACAGCTGATGAAATTAGGTGACTTGGCTCAGGTCACACAGCTAGTCCATCTTTGAGGTAGACTCAGATCCCAACCCTCCCTGGCTTTGAGGTCATCTCTCAACCCACTTGTCTACACCCAAGCTTTTAGTATTTTTTGACCTGAATTGAATTTGCTCTTTACAACATCCTCTCTGGCCTTCCTGACCCAAGTCCTTCTCCTTCCACCTGGCCAGACTCACCTGTAATTCAGACCACTTTTACATCCTCTGCTCATATGGTGGCTCCCAATTGTCCTCTCCATCAAGTCCAAATCCCTCTGCCCATGCTTCATTGCCCTCCACAACCTGGTTACTTTAACTCTACAAGAGTCTGTTCCAGCCAAACCCATCCCTTCACCATCCTCTATCACTCTACCCTCTGGCCGGCTGGCCCCAATAGTGCTACTACCCACTATCTGATACCAACAGATCCTGATACATCCCTCAGGTTGAGCTACAAGAACTTATTATGCACCGATTATTTTTACATCTCTGCAAACTAGAGATAAAATGAGGTCATTGTTTTGTCCTTCATTTCTGAAGAAAACCACAACATCAGGGAGGTAAGGCCACGACAAACACTTGAATTGGATTTGGGGGGGGGGTGGCTGTGCTAAGTCACCAGTCTCACTTTCCCTTCCAGAGTCATCTGGGTCCAGTGGCCAGATATGGATCAGGATGACTGAGATGGTCCTGGATGCCCAGCAATCAGGGTGAGGTGACTTGTCCAAGGTCACACAGCTAGTAAGAGTCAAGCATCTGAGATGGATTCAAACTCCCATCCTCCTGACTCCAAGGCCACATCCTGAGTTCAAATCCAACCTCAGACACTTGATACTTATTAGCTATGTGACCTTGGGTAAGTCACTTAACTTCATCGCCTTGCAAAAACCAAAAAATCCATAAGATTAGACAAGGAGATACATAGTCAATGTACCTAGAGTGAGGCCCAAAGAACAATTTCATAGAGATAAAAAGGAAAAACTGAAGTTTCTCAAGGAGTTTATATTCCACTGAGGGAAAACATGAAATAAAAGAGCAGTGAGGAAGGGAAAGAAGGAATAAAAATTAGGGGGATTAGGAAAATCTTTCCATTGTAGAAGTTGGAATTTGAAGGATGCCAAAGATTCTGAAGGACATGGATAAGGAAGAAATGGACAGCCAGCATCCAGGTCTGTAGATTCAAAGGCAAAAAGGAAGCCCCAGTTTGGGAAGCAGAAAGTTTGTCTGGAACTGAGACTCCACAAAGGGCAGAGATGCCCACAGTCTCAGGTGGGCACCAGACAGGGAAGATCTGAACGGCCAAATTAAAGTATCTAGATTTTATCACAGGGGCACTTGGGAGCCACTGAAGATTTTCTAAATAAGTAGGAAGAAGCAAATCGCTTCAGGATTCTTTGCCAAGAAAACCCCAGATGGGGTCACAAAATGTTGGATATGACAGAAAATGATTTAACAACAAAAAGTACACTGGTCAGACATGCAGGGAGTTGTTTCAAGAGTATTATAGAGAATCAATTGGTCAACAGAGAGAGAGACAGAGACAGAGACAGAGAGAGAGACAGAGACAGAGACAGAGACAGAGAGAGAGACAGAGACAGAGACAGAGACAGAGACAGAGACAGAGACAGAGACAGAGACAGAGACAGAGAGAGACAGAGAGACTAGTTTAGCCGTAGACAGTCAAGAAGAGATGGGGGTTGGAACCAGGGTCACAGCGTTGTGAATAGAGAGGAGGCGGCATCTCCACCTGGATGACCTCCTGCCAGCATTTCACCAATGTGATATCCAATAACTGACTCATCATCTTCCCTCACCCCAACTTCTATAAATGGCACAACCATTCTTTCCCTCATTCAGGTTCAAAATTTTGAAATCATCTTTACTTTTTTTCCCTATGACCTATGGAGTAAGAGTTGATTTTGGCTTTCAAGGCCCTCCTCAGCAGAGTATCGGCTCCACTGTCCTACATTTTTTTTCCAGGCAATGGGGTTAAGTGGCTTGCCCAAGGCCACACAGCTAGGTCATTATTATGTGTCTGAGGCTGGATTTGAACCCAGGTCCTCCTGACTCCAGGGCCGGTGCTCCTGTCCTACATTCAGGCTGCTCCTCTTGATATTTTCTATGTTCCAGCCAAATCCCCCAATCTCCATTCTCACCCACTTTAGGGCCTTTGCTCCCACTCTTCCCCAAGCCTGCATCTGTGATGGCATCCACCCCCAGTTCACCCCCAACAGCTCCCTGAGGGCAGAGACTGGACTGGTCTCCTTTCTAAGCTTCCCTTTGCCTGGCACAGTTCCTTATATAAAGCAGATACTTCTTAAGGTTTGCCAAATTGAATTGTCTTCCCCATTGACCGTGAGATCTGAGATTCCACAAGAGCAAAGACTTTCTCCACCAAACCAGGGTTGACTTGAGGGTAGGGCCCATGTCTCCCCCATCAGAGTCAGGGGTCCCTGAAAGTCAGGTCAGTCAACAAATACCTACTCTGGGTTGGGTGCTGTGCTGACGAATGGGGAGCAAAGAAAAGCTAATTCCTGCCCACAAGAAGTTCACAGGCTAATGAGGAGACAACATGGAAACCACCATGAACATTAGACCAGGGGCCACCTGCTACCTCCAGTCCCAGATCAGAGGATCCCTGATGTCCAGGTCTCCACTAAAGCAGACATCATGTCTACACTATTACTCTGGGGGGACCCTTATGCTCTTGGTCCCCCTCTTTTGTCCCTATGTCTAACCACAGCTCTGCTCACATCAATGGGGGCTGGCCAGACCCAGTGAGTGGGGAAGGAGGTAACCACTGCCTAGTTACTCAGTCCTGGTCCTGGTCCCAGTTCCAGTCCTGAAAACGGGGGACCTAGGCTGGACTTTAAAGGATGGGGGCTAGAAAGAACACCCAGAGACACCAATCTCTGTGTGCCTTGGCCCAGAATGATTTCCTAATCGTGGAAATTGTTCAAAGATGGCATGGGGCATCTTCTAAGAAAATGCCTTCCCCAACATGGAAGGACCCCAAGTAGTCAGATAGCTACTTGTTATAGGTGACGCGATGGAAAGAGGGTTAGGGAGACCTGAGTTTGAATCTTTATCAGTCTCTTATTAGTGTGTGATTTTGAGCAAGTCACTTCATCTGTTTGTCTCAGTTTCCTTCTCTGTAAAAATGGAGAAAATAACAGAACCAATGTCACAGAGTTGTGAAGATCAACAAATAGTTTAGAATTCTAAAGAACTCTAAGAATAATAGTTAGCGTTCATTTGTCAGGCCCTAAAGGTTTGCAAAAGGTCTCCCTAGCCCTCTTTCCACTGCCTCACCTATGACAAGTAGCCATCTGACTGCTTGAGGTCCTTCCATGTTGGGGAAGGCAGTCTCTTGAACCATCCTTGAACGAAATTTCCACAATTAGGAAATCATTCTGGGTCAAGACACACAGAGGTTGGTGTCTCTGGGTGTTCTTTCTAGCCCCCATCCTTTATCTCTCTATACAAAGATATGTTTACAGATATGATCTTAGTTTATCCTTACATCAAAGCAAGGAAGCCCATCTAAACAACAGAGCTAGGAGACCTCCACTCTTTGTCCCCTTGATGTTCAGCCTTACAAACTAGTTACCTTGTATAAATCATTGTGCATACCTTAAAAACTATATAAATGCTAGTGATTTGTAGTACATTACAGAGGATTTCTACTCAGCTAGAGGTAGGAAGACCCTTCTAAGCCCAATGAGCAGGACTTATCTGGCCATCTCCAGGGACCTGTTGACCATCCCGGTCCTGCTTCCCGCCCTCCCTGGGCTGCCTCTTCCAACAGGGCAAGCTCTCAGTTCAGAAACAATGTGGGATGTTGCCTGGTCCATAGATCTTGGATCAGAAATGGTGGGGGAGGGGGCTAGGTGGCACAGTAGATAGAGCACCAGCCCTGGAGTCAGGAGGACCTGAATTCAAATCCGGCCTCAGACACTTCATAATTGCCTAGCTGTGTGGCCTTGGGCAAGTCACTTAACCCCATTGTCTTGCAAAAACTAAAAAAAAAAAGAAAGAAATGGTATGGGAGTATTAATTGGTCCATAAGACAAGTTCTCAGACCAGAAACTAGGGGCTGTGTTGGTCAGTGTAAATTTAATATTCAACAATGATGCTGAAAGAGTGGGTTGTAAATAGGGATGATACACTTTTCAATTTAATCTTTTTTTGTTTTTGTTTTTGTTTGAAAATTTAATCTTAATTATCACTATTTTCCCATCACTTTTTTAAGTTGACAATCCACAAAATAACAAATGAATCCCCGATTTGCAGTGTGCCAATTTCTGAAGTACAGATGCTCACGATGAACGTTTAACAATCAGTTCCCAGGGTTCTACAGCCAGAAGGTATCTCCGAGGTCGTTTAGTCCTGTATCCTTATTTCATAAATGAGAAAACTGAGGCAGAGGGAGGGGAGCTGACTCCGGGTTCTTCTAATTCTCTTGTTTGTATATGAAGAATCTCTGAGATTAAGTGACTTCCCTGAGATCACACAAATAGCTTAGAGGAAACAAGATTTGAATTCAAATAAGAGTCAGGAAGACTCATCCCCATGAGTTCAAATTGAGCCTCAGACATGTGCTAGCTGTATGACCTTGGACAAGTCGCTTCACCCCATTTGCCTCAGTTTACTCATCTGTAAAATGAGCTAGAGAAGGAGATGGCAGTATCTTTGCCAAGAAAATCTCAAATGGGGTCATGAAGAGTCAGACAAGACTGTAAAACAACTGAACACCAACTTCTAATTGCAACTTGTCGGGTGCCCCAGGCTGCCTCGGAACAAGCCAGATGGCCAGGAGACTCTCCCTTCTGAGGGAGCCCCCAACGGTGACCACCACCACAGTGGGCAGGACCTAATCTGAACCACAGAGTCTGGAGACCTCTATTGTCTGTCCCCATCATGCTCTGAGAGCTCATTAGGAATAACATGTTGCTCTAATTACACTTCCCAGCAAAAACAATGTTTTTTAAATTAAAGCCAGGGTTGGGGGCAGGGGAGTGGGGGGGCTGGGACCCAGGGAGATTTTAGCAACTTATAAAATAAATTGCCCGACTTTCTTGTGGAATTGTGGGGGGAACAGGTAGAGCAGCCCCTGGCAAATTTCCTGAAAGTCAAGGTCCTTTCCCACTTCTCACTTGGGGAGACAATTCCCCAGTGGACCTTTGCCAGCATCTGGACCACCTCCCCCTTCCTCCCCCATCTTGGCAGGCAGAGGGAGAAGTAGAGACACGCCAGGGGGATTCTGTCCCTTTTGGTGGAACCCAAGGGGACTGGATGCTGCTCTGCCCCGTCACCCTCACTATCAGGAGATGGACCCAGGAGGCCAGACCTCAGTTAAGGCCACCTGGTTGCATACACTCTCCTTCCTCCCTGCCCCAGGACACAGTCACCTCCTTTTCCAAGCCCTGGGATGAGAGCTAGGGGCCTCTTTCTCCACCACACTTTAGTCCCCTTCCCAGAACACACAGAGGCCTCAGGAAACCCCAAATTGAAGCTTTTTGGAGTTTCTTCCCTCTGGTCATGGTGCCCTGCTTTTGTTTCTTGAACAAAGAGGAGACAGGAGAAGAAAGAGTAGAGAAAAGAGGGGAAGTGAGCCAGAAAAGAAACAGAAGGCAAGAATAAGAACTCTTTCATGTTACAAAATTAAAGGGGCCTTCCAGGTCAGCTATGGTCCCTTCTGGGGACAGTGGGAAAGGTAGCCAAGTTTTCAGTTCGAGAGACTGGGTTCTGAGTTCAAATTCTGATACCTATGGGATCTTGGGTGAGTCACAATCTCTCTAGACCTCAGGCTCATTCATAGGATCATATTTCTAGAGTTAAAAGGAACCTTAGAGGTCATCATATTCAATATTTTTAATTTCCAGATGAGGAAACAGACACAAAGAAGAGAATCTGAAGGGGCAGCTAGGTGACGCAGTGGATGGAGCACTGGCCCTGGAGTCAGGAGGACCTGAGTTCACATCTGGACTCAGATACTTAATAATTACCTAGCTGTGTGGCCTTGGGCAAGCCACTTAACCCCATTTCCTTGCAAAAAAATAAAAATAAAAAAATTTTAAAAAAGAAGGGAATCTGAAAAGTAGATCATAAGAGTTTCCAAGCTGGGAGAGACCTTAAAAGTCATCTAATGGATTTAACAGATGAGGAAACTGAGGCTCAGAGACACTCCTTTTCTCTCCTGGATTCCCCAAGGTCAGTCAGATGAATAGCAAAGTCAGAACTTGAATCAACTCCTCTGATAGCAAATTCAAAGTTTGATTTTTTTGTAATTGTTTTTTTCTTTGTATCTTACACTGAGGGAGGGCTTACATTTCATGGATGGCACAATGGCTAGAGAGCAGTAGACTTGGAGTCAAGGAGATTCATCTTCATGGGCTCAAATCTGGTCTCATACATCTTGTGACTCTGGTCAAGTCACATCACCCCTGTTTGCCTCAGTTTCTTCATCTGTCAAATGAGGTGGATAAGTAAATGGCAAAGCTCTCCAATATATGTGCCAAGAAAACCCCAAATGGAGTCACAGAGAGTCAGACTGAAACAGCTCAACAATAAAAAACATGTCATGAATGGGGGCAGGGTGACCTGTGTGAAGTTGTGAAATAGAATACATGAAAGGGAAGAAGATGAAATAAAGCCGGAAAGGCAGGAGGAAATCAGATCTAGGCCCAAATGCCAGGTGAGAGCTTGTCTTCTGTCCTTGAGGCACTGAGCAACACGACCCAGTCAGAGTTGTGCCTTAGGAAGGGCTATTTTGTCATTTGGCTGGAGGCTGGCTTGGAGAGAGCGGAGGTGACAGCCCATCAGAGACTGCCAAGGACCCAGAAATGATATAATACAGACCGACCAGGGGCTCCCCCAAGGGCAGGAAACATGTCTCCCCCCAAGTCAGTTTCTCCCCCAAACATTCAGCATCAGGGTCTGTCCGGAAAGATCTCTAGAGGCTGCTTAGATCCTCTCCAACCCCACTGGAAGTAAGTTTTCTGAAGGCAGAGATTCTTGCCTTTCTTTGGATTACAGAACTTGGCACAGTGGCTGGTATCATTTAGAATTTAATAAATATTTATTGATTGAATGAATTAAATGTTGGTTAAATAATGATTATACTCCCTTTTTAAAGGTATATAGTGAATTCATTCCTTCTGGATAATAAAGGTTATCCCCAAGACTGGACTATCCAAGACTATAGCAATTCAGTGTCAGAAAGGACCTCAAGTACTACTTAATCCAAGCATCTCCCTTAAAACACCCCCACCAGAGGCTTGATTGAATCTCTTTGATTAAAAACCACTTGGATTAAAGACCGCCAGTGAACGAAAATTGTCTTCCATGGTGTCCCAATCCACTTGGAAGTTTCTCCTTTTGCCAAACCTAAATCCTTGCAACCTCCACCTAATACTCCTAGTTCTTCCCTCTGGGGATTAGCAGAATCAATCTAACCCTTTCCCCCATGACAGCCCCTCAAATACTTGAAGACAGCCATTAGGTCTCACCTCTCAAGTCTTTTCTTCTCCAGTTCCTTAAATGGTTCTCCTAAGGCATGAGAGTCAAGGACCTGAACCAACCTATTTGCCCTTCTCTGAACACTCCATTTTTCAATTTCTTTCCTAAAACATGGTGCCCCAAACTGAACACAATACCCTTAGTATCTGCAGATCATGCATCACCAGATACCTTTTGGCTAATATCTCAAACTCAGCACATCCAAACCTGAACTCATTAGTTTCCCCCCAAACAACCCTCTCTTCTTTTCAACTTTCCTATTATTTTCCAGGCCTCCCAGTCACCCAGAATCACAGCCTCAGGATCATCCTCATCACCTCCCTTGCTTTGCTCCCACATTTCAATCTGTTAGCAAATCTCGCTGTTTCACCACATCAATCATACATGTCCCCTTCTCCACATTCACACACACACAGCCATCACTCTAGTTCAGACCTTCATCTCCTCACTCCCAGGTTATTATAATGGCCTTATGATTGGTCTCCTTGCCTCCAAGCTCTCCTTGGTCCAGTCCATCCTCTGTTCAGCCCATAGTAATACAGTTAATATATAGACCTGTTCACTGGTGGAAAAGATGACTTTTCCTTTCACCTTTCACCCCAAATTCTAAATATCTTTCCAATTCCAAACACCCAACACCCTGCTCCCTGCTCTCTCTCCTTATGCCCAATACCTTCCAGCTCTTCTCCACATCCTCCTCATCCCTGGCCAGAAGAGAATCATCCACACCTCCTCCAGATGCTGTTCCTACCTCTGAACTTGGGAAAGTGGGAGCCCCACAATTTGGCTGCTTATGTCGCTCTGCAGTGTTTTCTAATTGCATATGTGAACCTCTGTTATATGAGTCGCTTGAGGTTAGGGGCTTTAACTGCCCCTTTCCTCGTGTCTCCAATGATACAGAGCCCAGGGAGAAGTGCTGTACCCAACCCCTCCCAACGAGGCAGGCAGCTTACCCAGAGCAGATCAACTCACCTCATCCACAACGCCAGGTAGCTCATTTGACTGGATCACATGGATTGGTTTATTCCATTAAAGCCATTTGATTTTTAGGAAGGGGAGAAAGAGGGAATCAAGACAAAATAAATTCCCCATTAATAATCATTTATATGCATGGATCATCTTACTTCATAATGAGCTTTATACACATGATTTCATCTGAATCTTATAACAACCCATTGAGGTAGGATAAGAAGTGCCTCAGATAGATGAGAAAGCAGGTTCAGAGTGATTTGCCTGGGCTTACTCAGTTGGCAAGTACGAAAGACAGGCTTACAATCCAAGTCTTCCAGGTTTCATGTCCAAGTCACCAAATGGAACTATGCTGCCTATTGGCTGGCATCTCTGATGTCTCCCTGGAGAGAATGCAAACTATCTAGGGAGGACAGGAACCCTTTCCTTTTGTTAACATTCTAAGCATTCAGTAAATATCTCTATTTTTCATTGACTGATTACCTAATGGGAATTCTATCCCTTCACAGACCCACAATCTAGATAACCTAGATGTCAGAAATTAGCTCTCCTAAATTGAATAAAAGAAGGAAGTTCCTGATCATAAGAAGAAGGGGACCTTGGCAAAGGCTTCCAAGGCTAAGAGATGTGGGTGAGTAGTATCACACTCCTGCTTTCTGTTCCCTGGATTGGCTGTAACTATCACCCTCTAAGTATTCTATTTAAACAGCAGCCTTGGTACATAAGATTATGGAAGTGCTGATAGAAAAGGAACAATTGAGCATTAGCTAGGAAGAAACTCTACAAAGGATATGTATGTGTAAGGATTTTTTTAAATGGATTTGGAAGATCATTTCAATTTACCTCCCTGGGTCTCAATTTTCTTGTCTGAAAAATAGTGACAACAGTATTCATAGTACCCATTGCAAAGGCATAGTATGGAAGAAGTATAAGGCCTACCTCAAAACCAGGGATGTGATGGATCGCCGGCTGTGAGGAAAAAGAGGAACGTCATTCTTCCCATTTCGTAGATAGGATTTATAAGATACTTCTCCCAATTTCCCCCCCTTCAGTGAAACCTTTCCTCCAACCTCCCCATAAACATCCTTTCTATTGGTCACTTATCTGACTCTCTTCAAAATACTACTGAAATATTCTTTCTAGAAACCTTCCCTGATGAGGTCTACCCAGCTGACATATGGATCTCCTTTCCCAAATGAGAAGAAGCAACCATGGCCTGAGCTATCCTTGGCTACTCCAGGGCCCCTAGGGACAGACCCAGTCAACTTGGCTGGAGGGAAAGGAGCCCAGCATACAACATCTAAGACAGGATCTCTTCTCCTGCTCTGCCGCTCCCCCATGGCCAATATCCCACCTTCTCCCTTTGGATGAGTTCAAAGGCTGCAAGCAACTCCCCAGCACGCCGGCCTCCCCTTGAAATTGGGAACCAGGTCAGTCTGGGTGCCTGCTGCAGACTGGGTCGGCAGATGCAACGCCCGAGGTACTCATCAGCACCCTAGGAGAAACACAAAGGAATCCAGTTTCACAAACTATGCTCTGAGTTACTGAAAAACCATCTCCCTTCTCTCAGCACCAAGGTGAGGGACTATGGGGGCAGAATGTTACGTACATTGTCAAATACTGTCATTGGATGAGCTGCTTTTTAACTATTTTTCTTTATTATGGGGAGGGTTCATTTCCAGGTAGGAGTGGGGTTTGGTAAGAAGTATATACAGCAGCTAGGTGGCACAATGGATAGAGCCCTGGCCCTGGAGTCAGGAGGGCCTGAGTGCAAATCTGATCTCAGACACTTAATTGCCTCACTGTGTGACCTTGGGCAAGTTACTTAACCCTTTGCCTTAAATAAATAAAAATTTTTAAAAAGAAGATATATATATATATATACAGAAATGAGAAATATAATCTTATCTTCACAATAACAACCCTGGGAGTAGATGTTACCATACCCCCATTTTATAAATAAGGAAACTGAGGCTGAGAGGTAAAGTGATAGGTCTCAAATCAGAGGCAGAATTTAAAATCCTCCTGACTCTAAGTCCAGTATCCTAACCACTGCCCCAGACTGCCTCCTTCCTACTACTTCTTCATGTTGCTCTGGGTTTGGGCCTAGACATTTGGGTGAAGTGGAGGAACCAGAGGAAATTAGACTCACATAGGTATCATGATCATACAACTCCACCACAATACTGGGAGGGTTCTCTGAGACGGTCTTGGGGTCCCCAAAGATCTCGATCTCGTAGAAGATGAGCGTCTGGTCCCAGGTGGGATTCAGTGTGTTCTTAACCACCACTGTCTTCTGGCTTTGGTGGAGGAAGGAGACGATGGCGTATGGGTCTGGATCAGGCAGGTGAGGGAGAAGAACAGGACAAAATAGTTAGAAGGCAGATCTCTGGTCACAGTGGAAATGAGTCAACCCAAAGGCTAGGACTCACTGAAGAGAACCTGGTCTTTAGTCTCAGGACCTGCCAATCATCTCTGCAAATGAAAGGACTCGAGGAAATCAGAATTAGGGAAAGGATTCAGATGCTGGTCCTTGGAAGTAGTTGCTATGATACAGACCCAGAAAAGGGAAAAGATATCTGCCATGCTAGACCTGACCAGGAACAGCTCGGACATTTCCTAACACAAATAATACTCGCTAGCATTTATATTGTGCTCTAATATTTGCAAAGCATTTCACAAATATTATCTCTTTTGATCCTCACAACAACCTGAGAGGTAGGTGGTGCAATTTCCCCCATTTTACAGATGAGGAAACCGAGGCAGACAAAAATGGATTGGGTTGTCCAGAGTCATACAGCTAATGAGTGTCTGAGGCAGGATTTGAACTCAGGTGCTCCAGAGAAACAAAGAAACAATGGGAACCCTTCTCCCCTCAGCTCACACAACTCTCCAGTTCCCTTGTCTATATGAACTCCCCCATTAGCATGTAAGCTCCACGAGGACAGACGTTTTTGCTAATATTTATATCTCAGTGTTTAGCACAATATCTGGTAAAATGTGAATACATAATAAATGTTTTGTCTAGCCATAATAATAATCCTTTGCATTAATGCGGGGTTTAAGGTCCACACAACAAAGAATGGAACTAAGATGGCAGAATAAAGGCAAGGACTCACTTGAGCTTTCCCCACTTAAGAACTTAAAAGAAACACCTCAAAATGAATTCTAGGGCAGTAGAACTTACAGAAGGAAGGGGTGAAACAATTTTCCAACCCAATACAATTCATAAGGTCATCTGTCTCAGCACAGCACAGCATAGGTTTCTTCTGACAAGCCAGAAGTAGGGTTTGGGGGTGACTGAATCGGGGTGGAAACTTCCAGAGTTCTCAGCCCATAGAAGGGAAGGGGGCTGGACAACTGATCAGAAGGAGATTTCAAGGGACTCTGCTGGCACTGGGAGCAGAACTCTGTTGTATTGCTCATTCACAGTTCTGGATTACATTGTCAGGGGTCCCGGGTCACAGTTCCAGGGTGGAAAAGAGTGTGTGGGGTCATGCACAGACCAGAACACTTCTCCTTAGATCATACCACCTTGGAAGGACTGAAAACTTACAGACCCCCAGAATTAGGTCTGAAAAACATCAACAGAAAAAAACTGAAGCTTGGCATAATACCCCCTTCATCTCAGAAGAAGAGCTCGACTTTAAAATAAAGGTCAAGAAATGGGATATAAGAATGAGCAAATAATATCAGGGGCAGGAAAGATCAAAATATAAATTCAGAAGGAGATAACAGTGCCCCAAAAGCTATATCCAAAGCCTCAGAAAAGTGACCAGTTCTTGGACCTCAAAAAAAAATTCCTAGAACTCAAAAAGGATTTTTAAGATCAAATAAGAGAGATAGAGGAAAATTGGTAAAAAAAAAAAAAAAAATGAGAGTCATGTAAGATAATCATGGAAACAGAGTCAACAGTTTGGTAAAGGAAGCAGAAAAAATACAGAAGAAAATAACACCTTAAAAAACAGAATAGATCAAATTGTAAAAGAGGCAAAATAATTCACTGAAGAACACCTTATAAAAATTGAATTGGCCAAATGGAAAAGGAGATACATTGGGTTACTGGAGAAAATTATTCCTTAAAAATCAGAATTAGACAAACGGAAACTAATGATTCCATAAGACATCAAGAAACAATAAAACAAAATCATGAAAAAATAGAGGTAACTGAATCAAATTTATAATATAAATCAATTGATAAATGGTCAAAGGATATGAGCTTAGTTTTATGAAAAATGTTTTAAATCACTATTGATTAGAGAAATATAAATTAAAACCATTTTAAGAAATGCAAATTAAACAGCAATCTCATACTTTATCAGATTGGCTAAAAATGACAAAAAAAGGAAAATGACAAATGTGGGAGAGGATGTGGAAAAGTAGAGATATAAATATATTGTTGGTAGAACTGTGAACCAATATAATCTTTCTGGAGAACAATTTGAACTATGCCCAAAGGGCTATAAAACTGTACATACTCTTTGACCCAGTAATACCACTAAGTCTGTATGTCAAAGAAATTGAAAAAAAAGTAAAAGGACATACATGTACAAAAATATTTATAGAAGTTCTTTTGTGATGGCAAAGAATTGGAAATTGGGGGGATGCCCATCAATTGGGTAACAGTTAAACGAATTGTGATATATGATTGTGATGGAATGCTACTGTGCTAGAAGAAATGATAAGCAGGATAATTTCAGGGGAAAAAAAACACAGAAAAACTTCACATGAACTGATGCAAAGTGAAGTGAGCAGAACCAAGAGAACATTGTAGATGATAGCAGCAGCACTGTACAATGATCAAAGGTGGGTGACTTAGCTATTCATACCAATACAGTGAACCAAATTAATTCTGAATGACATGATGAAAAATACTCTCCATCTCCGGGGGCAGAACCAAAAGAGGATGGATGCAGATGGAAGCGTTCTTTTTGGGGTTTTGGTGGGATTTTGGGGGTTCTTTTTAGGGTTTTTTTTCCCTTTTTTTGCAAGGCAATGGTTAAGTAACTTGCCCAAGGCCACACAGCTACGTAATTATTAAATGTCTGAGACTGGATTTGAACTCAGGTCCTCCTGACTCCAGGGCCGGTGTTGTATCCACTGAGCCACCTAGCTGCCCCCCAAAAAAATTCTTTTTAAAAAAAACTATTTTTCTCTGGGTTTTTTGGTCTTTTTTTCTTTCACAACATGACTAATATGGAGATGTGTTTTGCATGACTATACATCTATAACGTAGATAAAATTACCTGCTTTGTCAATGAGGGAAAGAAGGAAAAGAAACTGGAGCCCAAAATTTAAAAAACAAATGTTAAAAAATGTTACATGAAATTGGAAAAAATAAAATAATTTTTAATGGGTTCACAAAACAGTAACAACTCATTGAACCGTCAGCAATCTGAGAGGGAAGTGCTATTATTAGCCTCATTTTGTTGAGGAGGAAACCGAGAGAGTGAAAGACTTGCTTCAGGTCATACAACTGGCAAGCGGTAGAGGCAGGATTTGAACTCAGACCTTCTTGACCCTCACATCGCGGCTCTGCCCATTCTGTGCCCTAGTTGCCTAGCAAGGGTCTTAACTTTCTGTTCATTCAGCAGCGGATTCGGAAGCTGAAGGCGGTCAGGGGATCATTTAATGGGGAAAGGCAGGATCGATTGTATCCAGGGCCAGACCAAGATCAGCTCCCCACACACACAAAACACATGTACACAACACCTATAGACACACAGGCACACATACACACCTGTAAGCACACGTGCATGCCTGCACACTCAGACACACCCTCATACACATACTCACACACACACAATATCTGTATATACACACATGCAGGCCCACCCACTCCTGCACTCACAATACACACACACACACACATTCACACACACACCATATATAGCATACATACACAACACATACACACACACACACACCTGGATGCACACACACACACAAACACATATACAACTCCACCCCACCCCATATACACCCACGCACCCCCATACACCCCACCCCCACCCTCATAAACCCCGCACCCCCATATACCTCCGCACCTCATACACCCACGCACCCCCATACACCCCCGCACCCACACACACCCCCGCACCCCCACACGCCCCCCGCACCCCCACACACCCCCACACACCCCCCGCACCCACACACACCCCCCGCACCCACACACACCCCCCGCACCCACACACACACCCCGCACCCCCACACACCCCCCGCACCCCCACACGCCCCCCGCACCCCCACACGCCCCCCGCACCCCCACACACCCCCGCACCCCCACACGCCCCCCGCACCCACACACACACACCCGCACCCCCACACACACCCCCGCACCCCCACACACACACCCGCACCCACACACACACCCCCGCACCCCCACACACACCCCCACACACCCCCGCAGCCCCGCACCCACACACACACCCCCGCACCCCCACACACCCCCGCACCCCCACACACCCCCAGCACCCCCACACACACCCCCGCACTCCCACACACCCCGCACCCCCACACACCCCCGCACCCCCACACGCCCCCCGCACCCCCATACACCCCAGCACCCTCATACACCCCACCCCACAACCCCATACACCCACACCCCCATACACCTCCGCAACCCCATACACCCCACTCCGCACTCCCACACACCCCCGCACCCCGCACCCCCACACACACCCCCGGGCCCCCACACACCCCCGCACCCCCACACACCCCCGCACCCCCCACACACCCCCGCACCCCCCCACACCCCCGCACCCCCGCAGCCCCGCACACACACCCCCGGGCCCCCACACACACCCCCGCAGCCCCGCACCCCCACACCCCCCCGCACCCCCGCACCCCCGGCCCCTCCTCCCCCCGCAGCGGGGGCATCAGGAGCCGGCCGGCCCCCCTCCGGCCCCCGGGTCCCCCCGCGGCGTCTGTCCGCCTAGCGGAGGCCGGTCTGGCCGTGATATCATCAGCTGGGGGGCAGGAGCCGCTCGGGCTCAATGGAGCCTCAGTCTGGCGGCGGCCTCCCCTCCAAAAAGCCCCTTTTGTTCCGCCCCCCAACTTCCCGATGCTTTATTTTTATAAGCCGGAGGCCCCCGGGCCGCCAGCCTTGCAACAAAGATCACAATCGGCCATTGTAGCCGCGGCCCCCCCACTCCGCGCCCCCCACTCCCCTCGCGCACCCCCTCCCCCGGGCCGACACACGCACGTGGCCTCACCCCCGCCCCCAGGGAGGGGGCACCGCGCAGCACACCCCCCCAGACCCGCCAGCACAACAAAGGCATTGTGGCCTCCAGACACTGTGGGGAGAGACCCAGCAAAGAGCCTCCCCCCAGGAGGGCAACTGAGGCCGAGGGGTGCACGTCGCCCCAGAGGGGTCACATGGGGACCAGGGGGTCTCCCAGCCTCATTCCATCAGGAGACAGAGAAGCCCCTACTATGTGCTAGCCCTCTCCTGGCAGAGTGGGTGACATAGGTCACATGTGACTGGGTCCATTGGGCCAGCTGCCCCCCATTGATGCCTCCAAACCTAGGTTCCCTGACTCCCCCAAATTCGACAAAAATGTGAGGGGGGACTTTAGTTCTTTCTAAAAAGGGGAGAAGGGAGAAAAGGGAGAAAGCGGCCAGGCTGGAGTCTTCCCTGGCTCCCCCTCTGCTGCCCCCTGCCCTAGACTGCTACCCAGAACCACCCTGAGGGACGTGGGGTCCTCCCTGAGCCGGCCCCTCCTCTGAGGCAGATCCACAGCTTGTCCATCACGTCGAGTCTGAAAGTGGTGACCCAGGTCAGTATGGGATAGAAGCAGTCCTGGACCCCAACCCCAGCCCTCTACCCACCGAGCCTCAGAGGCATTCCTCCAATCAGCTGCTGGCCTACAGGCTTGCCAGAGTCACCTTCACTTAGGGAATCTCACTCAGGTAGACTGGTTGGCAAAACCTCGCTCCAGAGGGCAGAAATGGGCATTATGGGGAGACAACTTTCAATCCCACGCTGAGGACTATGTGGATGTGTTGTGGGCAGCCTTGAGAGGGAGTGAGCTCCCCATCCCTAGCAGAATTCAAGATACTCTTCCTGTACAGATAGAATCAGGTCTGTCTTGGAGGCGTCAAAGGCCACGAGGCTCCCCAAATGTGACCTGAACCAGATGAAAATGCCATTCCCATAGGAATTTAATATGTTGACATATTAATAAAAGAAAAATAGAAGTCCATCTGTGGCCCGGGGCATTCTCATGTTCGATTTAGTGGCCCCCATTTCTACTTGAGTTGGCCATCCCTGATCCAGATGCCCTCCAAGGACATTTCCAAATGGAACATTTCCGGAAGTCCTACTTCACAGGCTCAGGGTCCGAGGCTCTGTCAAATGTGCCTCTTCTCTTCTAAGGTCCCACAGAAATGCCTACTCTAGGACCATCCAATCCATCTCCCTAATTTTACCTCAGAGTAAACTGAGGCTTCAGCAAGTCATGGGACTCAGTTAAGATCTTCATTTGTTTGCTTATTTTCCTTCCCTCCTTACTTCTAAGGTCCCAAAGAGATTTCACAACACTCTTTGAGGTAAGCCAAATAAATCATCATTGGTTTTCCCCAAGACAGATGGGAAAATGGAAGCTCACAGAGGTTGGGGGACTTGTCCAAGGTCATGGGACATATGAGGAAGGTTGGGACAAACCCCTTCTGCTACATCCCATCCCTTAGGCTTCTGGTTCAAGTTTGGAAGGGAAAGAAGGGTGACATTCCTTTCTTTTAAACTAAGCTAATTAAGGACCCAATCAATCAATGACTCACGCCTAGGGAAGGTGTGATTTAGGAGGTTGGGGCGCAGGGGGAGAATCTGTTCCATTTAGGTTGTTTTTTTGCCCTGCTCTTGAAGAAGACGCTGTCCAACCTGGGGGGGGGGGGTGTGCTATCAGGCCACAGGAAGGTCAAAACATTTGAGTTTTTCCTGAGTCAAATTTCATAGGTCAGTGTTGTTGATTTGTCTGAAATGAAACTCCTTAGCACCCCCCCACACACTTCAGGGGCTGAGTACTCCCTCACAGGAGACATAGCCTCACCCCTAGAATGAAGATGCCCTCCCCACTAAGATGAAAAAGCTCTGATCTGAAACTTTGGATCCATCAGAAAAATCTCCCCCAGCCCTCCCTGCTCACTGGCACAGCCACCCCAGCCCCAGTATGTTAGGGGTTTTTTGAGGGGGTGACTGGGGAACAGCCCTGATTTAGTGTTTGGGAGTGAAAATAAACACTGGAGCTTTTATGGGTTTGCCCACACTGGCCCCGGCTTTCCTTTCCAGCGGCTACTCAATCAATTCTTTCATTCACACCCGACAGGGAGCCCCGAGGAAGTTTGCCTGGCAAAGCCCCCAAAAGTTCCCAGAGTGTTTATCTGGAGGGGAGGCCGGGGAGGGCAAAGGGTGCAGAATGGAAAGTGTGACATTTCCTCTGATTCCCACCACATCACACCTCCCACTTCTGAACTCTAGGGCCAGACAGATCTAGGTCAATCACTCTTCCATGTGTCACTCATGTCCACAGTCCCTCCCCACCCCCAGGCTTCTCTTCAGGCTTCCTTCCCTCTATGCTCCTATGGTATGTAGCTGATGTCCTTCCCATGCTGGTCATCCTTTATAGGATACTGCCCAGCTTCCCAATACCCTCCCTGAAATGGGTCACACTCCACCACTGTGGTCTGACCAGGGCAGAGGTCATGTTGACCTCCAGAGGAGCCTCTTTCAGGTCTGGAAGCTATGACCTAGTCTCAAATACACAGCAAGCAGCACGGGACTAGAGGACGGGGGAGTTAGTTGTGCCTGGCCCAGAGGCCCAGGTCCCTCTTTCCAACTCTCTCAGCTTCTCCCTGGCTCCCCAAGGAGTCAGCCTTTGCTGCCCATGGCAATCCCTGCTGGGCCTCCCCAACCATCAAATTGAAGTCACTGGGAGCCTATAGGGGATTGAGGGAACCGGCTGCCTTGTCCACTTTGTCCAGGTCTAGCCAGGACTCTTCTCACCCTGCTTCTGCTTCTCCAGAGTTCTGAAGACTAAGCTGGGGCCCAACTTTTCCATATGTCTCACAACTGTGAGCCCTGGCTCCTCTACTCTTTTGAATGAACACACACACACACACACACACACACACACACACACACCACCCTGGTGACGGCTCATAAATCTCCAAATGGGCCCAGGGTGCTGGAGAGCGTGCTCAGGGCCAAGACAGCAGAGGGCTAATGGGATCATCAGTCACAGTCTGACAGTTCCCGGGCTGATGAAATATGGCTCAGCACAGGGGCAGGGGAGAGAGGGCAGGCGGGCAAGAGCCAGCAGCTCCCAGGAACTTCCTCCAACTGGGACAAAACTTTCTCTGGGCCCCCCACCCTGGGGTCCTGAAGGTTGTGCCACTGGACCAACAGCCCCTTCCCTCATTTTCCCTTCTGTGCTCCAGCCCAGTCCCTACCAAAGATGCCAACTCTCTGAGTTAGTCGCAAGACAAGATCTCACATGAGTCCAACTGGCTGTTCCCCGTCTCATCTCCCCTTCTCTTCTCCTGCTTGTGACAAAGCCCCCCCCCTATTCTCAATCCATACTTCACCCAAACCCCAACAACTCCTCTTAGAAGTCTGAAGGAATAAAAGACTAAGTGGATGGAGAGAAAGATGGAGGAAGGGGTAGATGGAGAGAGGGATGGAGATAGAAAGGGATGGATGGAAGGAAGGGAGGAAGGAGGAATAGTAGGAAGGATGGAGGGATGGAAGGAGGGATAGAAGGAAGGATGGAGGGAGAGAAAGAGGGAAGAAGGGATAGATGGAAGGAGGGAGGGAAAGATACAGGAAAGGGATGAATGGAGGGAAGTAGGAATGAATGGACAGAGGAATGGATAGAGGGATGGAGGGAGGGATGGAGGGATGGAGGGAGGGATGGAGGGATGAATGAAGGGAGGGACAGAGGAAGGGATGAAGAGAAGGATAAAGGAATGAGGGATGGATGGATGAAGGGAAAGCTGGAAGGAGGAATGGAGGGAAGGATGAATAGATGGTTGATAGACTCACTCTGTAGTGAATTCAACTGGCCTTCCTTATCTGATTGTACCTGTCACCTGTATTACTGACCCATACTGCTTGCATGTGTCCCACATATTCATTCATTTATCCTATGCCTACTCTGTCCAAGACTCTCAGTGCCTGTGACTCCATGTGTCTTATTTATCCATCCATTCATTCACTTATTTAATTAGCATTGACCAAGTAGCTACTATTCCAAGGCACTGACCTATGCCCTGTAATCTATTTGCTTGCTGGTAAATAAAAAAGCAAGGCAATCCTTGCCCTACATAATAGCCATTAGCAAACATGAATATAACACGAACATAGCATGTTTTCAGCTTTGCGAATTCATAATCCTAACAACAACCCTGAGAAATAGGGGCTGCCGTTATCCAACTCCATATTCCACAAGTCCAAATATCCTAGGATGAGGTTACTCTGTTTGAAACTGGGGGTGAGCGCATGACCTCCAGAAAGAAACAAATATTCACAAGTGCCAAACTTTTGGACCACAAGTAATCCTAAAAATTAGGCCAAGACCTGAAAAAAATTAGGTTAGATTGAAAAGAAACATATATCTTGTTTCCTTCCCTCATAAAAAGCAAATTCCCCAGGACCTCTCTTAGAGAAAGAGGTCCAGCATATTAGATCTCTTTATCATTTGACCTCCAAGAAGACATCTCCCAGAAGGATTTCGCTTCCCAGAGTCCCCGTTCCTTCATCCCCTCAGCCTACATGTACATACCAGAAAAGCTGTCCTTGTCCATGGCAGGCAGGTCTCGTGCCTGATACATGTAACAGCGGAGATGATAACGATTCCCATCTTAATAGAAGAGGAAAGAGAGGGAAGTTAGGATAAGTCCCTGGGTATGGCTATTGGACTCAGGTTCAGAGGGTTTGGGAAGTGAGAGGGAGACTCAGGTGGGACTTGGGTGCCCCTTCCAAATCTCTAATACTCTAGGGTTCTCTTGATAGAGGGAGGAGATGCCATGGCTGGCTGGAGTAAAAAGAAAGACTCTTTGAGTCTTATAAAGAGATTGTTATACATAAATATACCCTATCCCAAAGATTCATAGACACATGCATCCACAGATGGACCACACAGATACATAAAGACACAAATATTAGACATAGAGACACAGTCATCCACATCCACATGCAGATACTCCAACAAATGGACAAAGACATGTTCATCCAAATAGACAAAGACGCATAGATACATTCATAATCATCCCCTTACATTACAGCGACACAAAAACTCAGGGTACATCCCTCCACTCCAAGGATAGACTGATACACAGACCCAAGGGACCCCATCCCAGCACCTCTCGGCCCTTCCCCTTCAATGTGCACGCGGCCCGAGGTCACTCACAGTCAAAGATGCAGGAAATCGTTGGTCTGTTGACACCAAAACTCAAGGTGGATACTGACTTGGAATCTTCACTCTTGTCATCCACCACACCACCCTATGGGGGAGGGAGGCAAGAGGGGAGGAGATGAGATATGCTGAGCCCTCCGGGAAATAGACCAACTGCTTTTGGGGATTCCAATCCAAAAATAGACCACTGTCCCAGAAGAATCCCCAAAACTCAGTCAGAAGGGATCTCAGAGACCACCTTGTTCAATCCACACCTGAACAAGAATCCCCCTCTGTAACATCCCTAAAAAGTGACCACCTAGCTTCTACTTGAAGACTTCCATCCAGTACAACCCCAACATTTTATAGAAGATAAAACAAGACCAAGGCAAGTTAAATGACTTAGCCAAGGTCATACAGCAAGAAAGTGTCCAAGCCAAGACTTGAGCCCAAATCACTAAAGTGATCTTGGGTTGCCTTAAGAGAAAGATGGCTTTCAAGGATGGGAAGCTGGCAGTCCTATGGTCCTCTGATTTCCCTAGACCTCCTCTGGAGATGTGATCAGAATTGGAGACCACAGTTTCAAGTGGACATTAATAAGTTGAAAAGTGTTCAGAGAAGGGAAAAGTGTTCCTAGAATGATAAAGGGCCTTGAATACATTTCATATGAGGATCCATTCGAAAAACTAGGGTTGCTTATCAGGGAGAAGAAAAAAATGGCAGAGGGAGGGGAGGCAGTGGGAGGAAACAGTAGCTGGATTGAATTATTGGAATGGACTTGTCTTTTGAAAGAGGGTCAGATTTGTTCTCTTGGTCCCAGAAGGCAGTCATGTAGACCTAAGATCAGGAAAATCTTCCTAACAATGATAGCTGTCTGATAGGGAAATAGGTTACTTCCAGAGGTGATGAGCATCTGCTCCTTGGAGATCATTCAACAGAAGGTGGAGGACCACTTGTCAGGTGGATTAGAATAGATGCTGCTGAGGTCCTCCCACCTTCTGAAGTCTGTGTTTCAGTTTCCTAACCCCATGTCCTTCATATTCTTCTCCAATTACTCTGGGTCCACAGGGAAAAAAACCAAAACCACAGAATCTGAATGGATATTATGTTCACATTTTCAAAAATTTTCATATTCTTTTCCTTCCTATTTCATGTTTTTTTCTTTTCCCTTAGTTCTAATTCCTCATATACAAAATGACTAATATGTAAACATGTGAAATACAAATGTACATGTTCAATGTTCACTAGACTGTTCTCTGCTGTGGGAAGGGGGGAAGGAAGGGTGAAAGAAAATTGTGTAACTTTTTAAATATGCAATTAGATGAATGTTGAAAAACTTCCATAATGTCATTGAAATAACAAAATAAAATACCAACCAAATTATTCTGGGTCCCATCCTACTCTAACCTCTGACTATGGCCTTTTTGTTGTGTTGATCCCCTGCTCACTGTTACCTATAGCAAAAAGAAAATTCATTGGCCCTGCATCAAAGCCTCTCCCCACAACACAATTCAGTACCAGTCTCCTTTCCAGATTCTTCTTCATGCCCACCTTCACATACACTCCTCAATTCAGGCACCTCATGAACAGTTTTATTCCCACCTCTAGACTTTTGCTTTTGAATGGACCTTCTTTTCTGCCTACCCAACACCTTATTCATCTTTCCAGATCCAACCTAAGTCCCATTTACAAGAATTCTTCTCTTACCAATCCAATTAAGAGGATTTTCTCTCTTTCCTCTGCCTTCCAATCATTTTCACCTGAACCACACAACTCACGATGACCTGGGACTGATCCCTAATGCTTCATGGAGTCTCATTGCTCCAAATGTGAAATTTCCCAAGGATTGGAGATAAAAATCACTTCTCCTTTCCTCTCTTTCACAGGTCCAAGCATACAATAGGTACTCAATAAAGATTTGTTATATTGATACAGATAATCAACTTCAACTAAGAAGGAGCTCTTGGTCTGGTGGAATCTATCCAGAAAGTTTAATGGGGGGTGGGGGAGACAAAAGTTGCCTCAAAGCTTTCATCTGTATTGGGGACAGCGTAGATCTATCTTCAGGGAGTCCCTGTTCTGATAAGGGAGACAAAGAACCTTCCCTCAGGTTTAATGTGGGAGAGTCAACTCTTCCTTTAGGGAGCTTCTGGTCTGATGGGAAAGACTACATGGAGCCCTGGTCCAAAGTTACCTTCTGCCCACAATGAACTCACTCTGACCTGGCTGGGTCCCAGCTCAGGAGTCGGAAAGTCAGAGAAGGTTATTCTGGAAGAGATCTTGGAGATGATGTCGTCCAACACCCTCCTTATCCCAAGAAGGAATCGGAGATCCAGGCCTTGGAAGCAAAGTCCAGGGTCTCAGCCCAAGGCTCTTCCTCCTTCCTGAGAAAGGGACCTCCAGAGGTGACCATCTTGACACACATCTCATCGCACAGGGCTCCATTCAATGAAGAGTCTGACAGCATTGCTCCCCATTTTTTTGGAAGGAGGGGGAGCCAGTCCCACCCTAGGCCAGCCAGGGCTATGTTGGAGGCCGCCCGGCCCCACCAACATCCCGATGGGAGCACTAAATCTGTCAGACTAATTACCTCCGGAGCACGCCAGGTCAACCCAAGCCAACTCTCCCTGGCCGGGCCCGGCCCAGCCTCTTCTCCATTCCCTACTGTGGTCCTGGTGTGTGGGCTGCCTCTGTCTAAGTAGAGAATGGAGGAGATGGTGGGGGCAGGGATTCAGTCAATGCTGCCAGGCTCCCTGAGGCCTAGGAGAGATGGAGCATCCAATCTGGTGGGGGGTGGGATACTGAGGTCCTCACCAACCTGCCCCCCTCCTATACTAGGCCCAGGTAGATGGTCAGACTCAAGAGGTGCCAGAGAGAAACAGCTAGAGGTGGGAGGCAGAGGAGGGTCCAAGAGGAAGAAAGAGGGAGAGACTGAGGACAAAAGGCATAATGGGAAGCTTGAGTGTGACTTGTTCATCACTAAGGAGTAACAGGGAGGAGAGAGAGGATGCATCTGGCTAGCGGGACCCAAGCGAATGTAGGAGGGAAGGGGAAGAGTGACAGTTTGGACCCCTCCCCCCAATACCATCCCTATATTTCCACATTTTCTATGAAGGGGATTCCAAGCCATTGGGGGGAGTGGGAAGCTAGAAGGTGCCTGCTCTGTGCTCCAAACCCAGCCTTCCAGAACTCACATTTGGAAAGACGTCCTAGGTACTGTCCACCCACCCATGTGCTTTCCCTATTCCCACATCCCAATGGTTTTTGTCCTGTCTCTCTCCAGAGTATCTTCTGGTTCCCTCTCTATGCCAGATCAATAGGTCTTCTGGAGGTAGGGTCGGTTTTCCACTTTGTCACTGTATGTTCAGCTACCTGGACTAGATAGATGCTGAATAGATGGATTCAGATGATTAGAATAGAGTGGCTTTGTTTCAAAATAATAATGAAGCTAAATTCTGAAGAGATGCTTTGGGAGGGTCTGGGGGGCCCTACCTATCTCTCTCCCTCTATCCTTATCATTGGCTACTCAGTTCCTTTCTCCTGTTCCTTTCCAGGTTAAGAAGAGCAAGCCAAAGCGGGTGGCTAGGTGACGCAGTGGATAAAGCACAGGCCTTGGAGTCAGGAGTACCTGGGTTCAAATCCAGTCTCAGACACTTAATAATGACCTAGCTATGTGGCCTTGGGCAAGCCACTTAACCCCATTTTCCTTGCAAAAACCTAAAAAAAAAAGAAGAGCAAGCCAGGAGCAGCTAGGTAGTGAGCAGAGAGAGCACTGACCCTAAGTTCCAATTCAGTTTCAGACACTTAATAATGACCTAACTGGGTGACCTTGGGCAAGTCACTTAACCCCATTGCCTTGCAAAAAATGTTTAATATTCAAAAGAAAGAAAACTATGATGAAGAAGAGCAAGCCAGCATCACCACTCACTCAGCCTTAGGAAACTTGTGTCTCCTTCCATTTGGTTCAAATTTTCCCCAAGGAGCCAAAGAAGTGTATAAGTGTATCATTTTAACAGGACTCTTCTTGCAAGATTATCCTGAGTCTGGGGTTAGGAGTCTCCCAGTTCTTATCGAGATGAATTGGGGACTGAGTATTAACGGGGACAGTGTAGAGTTAAGAGAGGAACAATAGGTGGTGGTGATAAGTTTAAAGCTTATATTCTATACTATAGTATATAGAATAGATTCTATAGAATACTATAGAAAATTTAATTAAAGATAACTTAGGGCTTGGGACAGGAGGATGGGGGAAGATGGTCATCATCCATATAAGTCAGTTTATGTTACAGAATTTCCCTTTAGAAATCTGGAACACTAATACATTGTTGGTGGAGCTGTACACTAATCCAACCTTTCTGGAGAGCCATTTGGAATTATGCCCAAAGGGCAACAAAAATGTATATACCCTTTGATCCGGCAATACCACTCCTGGGTCTATACCCTGAAGAGATGATGAAAAAAGGGTAAAAACATCACTTGTACAAAAATACTCATAGCAGCCCTGTTTGTGGTGGCAAAGAATTGGAAATTAAGTGAAAGTTCATCAATTGGGGAATGGCTTGACAAATTGCAGTATATGTGTGTCATGGAACACTATTGTTCTATTAGAAACCAGGAGGGACGGGAATTCAGGGAAGCTTGGAAGGTTTTGCATGAACTGATCTGGAGCAAGATGAGCAGAACCAGAAGAACATCATACACCCTAATGTGGACTTGCTCATTCCATCACTGCAACAATCAGGCACAATTTTGGGCTGTCTGCGATAGAGAATACCATCTGTATCTAGAGAAAGAATTGTGGAGTTTGAACAAAAACCAAAGACCTTTAATTTTAAAACAAGCCATAATCTTATTATGTAATTTTGCTATCTTATATTTTTACCTTTATTTCCTTTATTTCCCTTTCCTTATTTCCTTTGTTTTTTTTCCTCTCTCAACACATTCAGCTTAGATCAATGTATTGCATGGACTGCCTTCTGTGGGGGGAGGGGAGCAAGATTAGGGGGAAAAATGTAAACTTCAAAATAAATAAATTTAAAAAATTAATTTCCCCTTACAAAATCTGAACTTCAAACTTATGGTATTTTCAGACTGGTATTAGATGGAAGATAGGAAGAAATGCCTTTTCCCTTGTTGTCAGAGGACTGTGGCTGTTCTGCTTTTAGGAACATAGCTCCACCTGCCCCTCTACCCCATCCCCTCCTTATTCTTGAATAAGAATAATAGCTTCAAAAAGCTATTCTGGGTGGTCCCTTCCAAAGGAAACATACACGTGCATGGACACATATAGAGAAATAAAAGATAAACATTTGTAGATAGATAGATAGATATAGATAGACAAATAGATATAGATATAGAAAGATAGATAGATAGATAGATAGATAGATAGATAGATAGATAGATAGATATAGATAAATAGAAATAGATATAGAAAGATAGATACATAAATACATAGATAGATAGATGATAGATACAGATACATAGATAGATACATAGTTACATAGACACATAGATATAGATATAGATAGATATAGATAGAAAGATAGTTGGATAGATAGACGATAGAAAGATATATAGATAGACAGATAGATAGATAAATAGATATAGATATAGAAAGATACATACATACATACATACATAGAGATAGATAGATATAGATATAGAAAGATAGATACATAGATAGATAGATAGATAGATAGATACAGATACATAGATAGATAGATACATAGATATATAGACACATAGATACATAGATACATATAGATATAGATAGAAAGATAGATGGATAGATAGATAGGTGATAGAAAGATAGATATACAGACAGACAGACCGATAGATAGATAGATAGATAGATAGATAGATAGATAGATAGATAGATGATAGATGATAGATAGACAGACAAAAATCTACAGAGGTACTGTGGCTTAGGAAGCCACTCTCAGCATCAGAAAGTCCTGGGTTCAAGGAAGGAACTGATGGAACAAGCATACATTCTTTGGAACCCTGGACAATTCATAAAACCTCTCAGTGTCTTAAAGAACTGCACTGGTCTCAGATAGAACTGCATTGGGAGAGGGGTTTTTTCCCTGCCAGCCTAGACTCTCCATGAAAACATGAAATGGATCTCTATCAGAGTGCACTAAGCTGAGGTGGGCTGAGTCTACCTGTCCCTAGCAGGGTTTTAGTTCTCTTGCCTTCTCAGTGGTTGCCCAATTTGGGCAGAGATTTATGGCTGTGAGGGTATTTGCCCCCAGATGTTCATGAGAGTGGCTTACAGGTATTAGAATGTAAACCCCCTTAAGAGTAAAGATCAGGGAGCAGCTAGGTGGCACAGTGGATAGAGCACCAGCCCTGGAATCAGGAGGACCTGAGTTCAAATCAGACCTCAGACACGTAATAATTGCCTAGCTGAGTGGCCTTGGCCAAGTCACTTAACCTCATTGCCTTGCAAAAACTTAAAAATAATAAAAGAGTAAAGATCATCCTGTTTTTGTATCCCTGACCTCTGGCACAATGCCTGGTACCCAAAAAGGGGAATGAATAAGTGAATTAATTGATTAATTGATTAATAGGAAAAATGCCCCAGAGTCTGCTTCAGTCATTTTCGCTGAGGAGATCATCTCTTCACAGTGGCACCTTTAGGTGAAGGGTAATATTGCAATACAGCTTTAAGGACCAAAGCAAATAATATGGGGGCAGCTCGGTGGCTCAGTGGATAGAGCACCAGCCCTAGAGTCAAGAGGACCTGAGTTCTAAACCAGCCTCAGATACTTAATAATAACCTAGCTGTGTGACCTTGGGCAAGTCATTTAACCCCATTGCCTTGCAAAAACAAAAAAAAAGTAAATAATATGGACAAAAATGGAGGGGAATCTAGATTCTTATAGTCAGAAAGAGCAGGATATGTGCAGGTGAGCAGCATGCAGTAACCATCAATCAATCAATAAACATTTATAAAGCCCCTACTAAATGCTAACCTCTGTAAATATTTATGGAAAAACCTCAAGAAGTTGCAAAAATGCTCAGCGCTCTATAAAACCAAAGCAAGCCCTCATCATCATCATCATCTTAACTCTGTCCTCATCAAAGGTTTTCAACTGAATCTATTGTAAGAGACATATCCTGTGTAATTCAAGAAATGTGCATTGCAAAGTATTTATTATGAGCAAGACCACCAAGTGATTCTGGTAGAAAGCTAGAGATAACAACTGGGGAACATCGTTTGACTTCCCCCCACTAGAATAGGGCTACCCTTAGGGACACAGGAGGCCCAGCTCGCATCCTCAGATCCAGGACTCAGTCCAGAATTGAGTCTATGAACTGGGCTAGAAAGAAGTTGGGGATTCAAAGAGATTCACGCCTCCACTCATTCATTCACCAGGCTTTTCCTTCCTCCTGGCCATCCCCTTCCCACCTGAGACACCTGAAGCACCTGTCTCCTGGCTCCCTTGTAAGTATCTCTGCTTCAGGAGGGGCTCTACATTCCCTTCACACATGCCCCAAATGACTCTCGGACTTCTCCCTCCTCAGAGTCCTTCATTTCCAAGCTCCCCTTTCTATGCTGTTCGCTCTTCTTAGAATGTAAGCATTCTAGGGGCAACCACTGCCTAGTTTGTTTGTTTCTGTGGCACTTAGTATGGACCATTGACACATGGTCTTGAGGCACACTGGACTCTCTAGAGAAGTCTTTCCTTCGTAACCAGTGGGTGAACCCTTGGCAGCAATGTCCTACAAAGAGATTCTGATCAGAGTAAGAGGTAGTTAAGATGACCTGGGAGTCTTTGTGGACACAGAAATGTGGAAGAGCCTGGGGTCCCAGTGGTCTCTGGGGAGGGGGGACTCTCTTAACCCAAGGGAGATCTTTTTAGACACACTGGCTTTCCTTTTCAGAAATGAAATAAAAAAAGCCAGCCCTCCATTTTGCCAGAGCAGACCCAGTAGGAGCTGCCTCAGTGTGTGCTCCAGAGTCTGTTTCTGGACTGAGGCCTCTGGATACTATCCTTCACCCCTCCCCAACCATGGCCACAACCACAAATTTTCCTCCCTGCTCCCTGCTAAGCCTGTGGTAGAGAATGATGTCAGGGGCAGGGAAGGAGAATTGGAATGTGGGACCCTAGCCCAAGAGGACCAAAAACAGGCATGAGGGCCACAGTCCTAGAGATCAGTGTGTAGATATGTGTAGATCTACATCTATGAATATGTATATACACAAAGACATATATATTTAGGTATGTAGATGTTGTAGCATTTAGGTGGTGCATCAGTCTTGGAGTCAGGAAGACCTGAGTTCAAATTCAACCTGAGATATTTATTAACTGTGGGACTCTGGGCAAGTCACAACCCCATTTGCTTTAGTTTCCTCAGAGAAAATAAAAGCACCTAACTCCCAGGGCTGCTGTGTGGATTAAATAAGATGATAATTATTAAGCACATAGTCCAGGGAGGGACATATAACAAGCTATATAAATGTTAGCTAAATGTCAATAATGTTGAGGGTGTAGCCATATGTGTCTGCCCTCTACCCCAGATGCCCACATTCTATCCTCATCCTACATTCCTGCTAAAAGTATGGATTAGACCCCTGGACAGAGGATAACCCAGAGGGAGGAAGGAAACGTGGCTTCCATCTTGGGAGGAAAAACAGTCCTTGCTCTCTGGAATTCTTTACTCAAATGGGAGACACACAGTTCATGCCATCAGAGAACCTCTGATCTGGTGGGGGAAAACCCAGCCCCTGCCCTCAGGAAGGCTATGATCTGATGGACCCCATAGTCTCTCACCTCCTAGTCTTTCCACTATACTATCTGGTAGCATAAGAGGAAAAAGGAAAGACAACATTAAAGATCCAAGCAAAAGGAGAACCACATATAATTAGGGTTTCCAGAAGCACAAGAGACATTCCCATGGCCAAGGAAAGGACTGGAGTGTGATATCCAAGGGAAGATCCTATCTCTGGGACAGGGTTCCAAAAGGAACCAAGGAGGCAATGGACAAAAAGAAGGGAAGAGGAGAGATCTCAGTTTCCAATATGATTTGGGAGGGAGGCCCTTCCCTGCACCCCAGTAAGGATCTATGTTTCCAGAAGCCTTGGTGACCCATACAAATCAGAGCTTCTTCAACAGTCTTGCTCTTCTGCCAGGCCCCCTACCCACCTGTGAACACAGGCTGATGGACTGAACTGAGGTCTTGATAGTGGGAAGCCAAAAGCAAAAATTCAACCCATGAAAAAGGGAGGACAGGCAAAGGATACAAACAGGAAGTTTACAGAAGAAACCAAAGCTATCAACAGTCACATAAAAAATGCTCAATTGACCTGAGTTCAAATCTGACCTGACACTTGAGGTCACTCTGTGACCTTGGGCAAGTCACTTAACCACACTGCCTTGCAAAAAACAAAAAAAAATGCTCAATCACTATTGATTAGAGAAATGAAAATTAAAACAACTCTAAGGTATCACCTCACAGCTAGCAGATAGGTTAAAATGACAAAAAAGAAAAATGACAAATGTTGGAGGGGATTTGGAAAAACTGGGATATTAATGCATTGTTGGAGTTGTGAACTGATCCAACCATCCTGGTGAGCCATTTGGAACTATGTCCAAAGGGCTATAAAACTGTGCAGACCTTTGATCTAGTAAAATCTCAATTAGATATGCATTCCAAAGAGCTCAAAGAAGAGGCAAAGGATCTATTGTGCAAAAATATCTATAAACATTGTTTTTGGGGTAGCAAAGAATTGGAAATTGAGGAGATGCCCTTCCACTGGAGAATGGCCGGACAAGTTCCAGTATATGATTTTGATGGAATATCATTGTGCTATAAGAAGTGATGAGTAGGATACTTGCAGAAAAACCTGGAAAGATTTGCACAAACCGATGTCAAGTGAAATGAGCAGAACCAGAATGTATTGTATACAGCAACACCAACATTGTACAATGATTAGCTGTGGAAAGTCTTAGCTATTCTCAGCAATACAAGGATCCAAAACAATTCTGAAGGAGTAATGATGAAAAATGTTGTTTATCTCCAAAGAAAGGACTGAGAAACTTTGAGTGTCAAATACAGGAGTCTTTTTTTACATTTTTTGCAACATGGCTAATTAGACATGACTGTCTAATGGGTATCATATTTGCTTGCCTTCTCAATAGGTGGAGAAGGGGCTAGAGAGAAGGGAAACATTGGGAAATCAAAAAATTGTTGAGTGAATGCTTAAAAACAAGTTTTTAGGGGCGGCTAGGTGGCACAGTGGATAAAGCACCGGTCTTGGAGTCAGGAGTACCTGGGTTCAAATCCGGCCTCAGACACTTAATAATGACCTAGCTGTGTGGCCTTGGGCAAGCCACTTAACCCCATTTGCCTTGCAAAAAGCTAAAAACAAACAAACAAGAATAAAAACAAGTTTTTAAAGAAATGAGCCTATATAACCTCAGAGCAGCTGCTAAGACGACACAGTTTGAAGGAGGATCAGGGGAGCCTAGATTCAAAGAGCTGGAAGGAAACCTAGCCCAACCCCCCTCCTTTTTACAGATGAAGAAACTGAGGCCCAGAGATCAGAATTCACCTCCCAAAAATAAATGAATAAAAAAATTTACAGATACAAATATGCATTCTCACATTCTCTCACATTCTCCATTCTCACAAGCACACAATTCATGCTTAGTAATTGTACACACAGAAATTTCTCAATAAACACACTCCATGCACATACATACATGCCCCTCACACACAAATGGACACACATATTTCCCATAAACCTTTATGAACAGGCAGTGGCACATGTGTACACACACACACACACACACACATACTTCCTTCACCCAAACTTAGGACAGTCCCAAGTGTTCATGCTCTGGCTCCAAGTCCAGGCCTTGCTTGGGGATGTTAGCAGATGCTCTGAGGCTCAATCATCTCCCTCCAATTCCAACAGTGACCCCTGAACAGATGCCTCTTTAATTTTTTTCTCTCTTTGTAACTAGTTCTCCTCTGGCTCAGCCTGAGGCCTCCACCTCCTGGGCAGGTCTAATGCAATCTCCCTGGGAGAAGAGAAGCCTTAAGGACTGAGTGACCCAGAGCTCTGCCTCCCTCCTGGCCTCAGTCCTTAGCACCTCCTCATAGCCCCAACACAATCAACTCTGACTTTACTTGGGCCCTGCCCCAGAAGGAAGCATGAATGTCCTTTTAAAAGAAGCAAGAAAAAGTCTCACAAGGCTACTTTGGAGTATGTGTGATTCCCAGAGCTATATTCATCCATTTTCCTACCCAGAGCAAGTAGCCTCAATTCAGATGTGGTTTGGGAGGGGGTAGTAAACCTGATCGTGAAAGGTTTTCACCTTGGCAGGGAGATGGGGGAAGGGGGCAGAGGCAAGGCAGACTTCCAAAGGACATAATTGCTTCTTCCATCATGTCTTTAGTCCCAGAAATCACGTACTCGATTGATTAGCAGACTAGGGGCTTTAGAACCAAAGTCTCCCCAAAGTCAAGGGTCATAGCTTTTCCGAGGCAGAGCAGATCATCTTCCTCCAGTGAGGGCCACTTACAAGCCAGGTGACCCTGGACAAGTCACTTCCCTTGCAGAATGAGCATTTGGGCCTGATTGGACTACTTCAGCTCTTGGCCTAGGGTCCCTATAACATCTACTCTAGGGCTTCCTGGAGATGATTGAGGATGGAGAGGAGAGAGCTGGTTTTCCTCAAGCGACTTGGCTCAATTATATCCTCTGTTCCATTCAGCAAGACTCTGATCCTAAGTGGGCAGAAGGCCCAGGAGAAGGACAGGGGTGTTGCCCAGGACTCTGGCTCGGGCTTCCCCATAAATGCTCCTGAGAACACAGGTTCCCCACCATCACCTCCCCTTCTCTCTTTGCCCAAGCCCTTAGTGCCTCAAGAAGCTATTCTGAGACGTCCCTCCCAGTCAAATGGGCCAAGAAATGAGGATGGACTCTGGAAAAATCCAAGGGCATGGGAGTTGGCCGGAGCCAAAGAAGCCAGTCTCATTCCGTGAGCTCATCCAATGCAGTCACTTGCTTTGACTTTCCCAGGGAGCCCTGAATGTCAACCAGAGGGGCGGTTGGGTGGGAGCTGGAGGGAGAGGAGGGGTGTGGGGAAGGGGAGGAGGAGACGGGAGGCAATTTACTATAATAGAGGCTTTGTGCTCCACTCCTGGGTTCTTTGGGAATGCCAGGAAGATTATGAAACCCGGTGTCTTTGGGAACGCCAGGATATTAGCTGGAAAAAGAATAATACTCAAATAAAATAATGCTCGGGATGGAGACTGCAGACGATTACCGTTGGCCCAAGGCCGGGAGCCAAGGCCTCCTGCTCTGTGAAGGGAGCCAGTAGGGTGGGGATGGATGGGAGGGGGGAGAGGTTGAGGCGGCCTGTACTAATTACCAGACAGGGGCTGCCTTCCAAGGCGCTGTCTTCACAAGGGGACAGGAAGAGCCAGCCCCAAAACTCTGCTCAAACACTGAGAGAGAACTACATGCTGGGGGGGGGACAAGTCACAAAGGGCCAGGGGGGCACCAAGAGGCCAAATCTGTCTGGGACCAAAGCCACTGGCCAGTGTCCCCCATCAGACCAGGGACACGGGAACCCTAGGGAAAGGCAAGTGAGGGATGCTTATCACTAGGGATCAGCTAGGGATGAGAAGCAGCGGCGGTGAGCCCGAGTCACAACTGCAGAAAAAAGAAAAGAGGTCGAATCGCTCCCCCCGAACCCCAAACAGACAAGACTGTACGCACCTCTCTGTGAGTGCGCTGTCTGAGACACGTCCCAGGCCTCGACTCCTCATTGAGGAGGGAGTGAAGGATCAACAAGAACAAATCAAGGGACAGCTAGGTGGCACAATGGATAGAACACAGCCCTAGAGTCAGAAGGACCTGAGTTCAAATTTGACCTCAGACACTTGATATCACCTGTGTGACCTTAGGCAATTCACTTAACCCCATTGCCTTGCAAAAACCAAAACCAAATCAAGAACCCCCTTCTTTCCATCCCTATGATCCCCAGCTGAGTTCAGATCCTCAGCAGCTCTCATCTGAATTTTCCCAAAAGATTGTTTCCTCACTGTTCTCCCTACTTCCAGTCTCAACACTTCCTACGCCACCCAAGCTATCCTCAAGTGCTGGGCCTGCAATCGATATGATCTGAGTTCAAATCCACCTCAGACACTTACCAGCTGTGGGATCTGGGCAAGTAACTTTACTCAGTTTCCTCAACTGTAAAATGAGCTGGAGAAGGAAATGGCAAACCACTCCAGTATCTTTGCCAAGAAAACCCCAAATGGGGTCGTGAAGAGTAGGCTATAATTGAACAATATGGCCATAAACTCCTCAGCCAAGCTTTGAAGGACCTCCACAGTCTAACTCACACCTAATTTCCAGATTGATTCCCCACCACCAACCCTTTACCCACTTCATGCCCCAGACCAACTGGCCTGTTTACCCAACACCACCCAGTCCTAAAGAGTCGTGTGAATTTACACAGATCAGGGGCAGCTAGGTGGCACAGTGGATAGAGCACTGACCCTGGAGTCAGGAGGACCTGAGTTTAAATTTGACCTCAGACACATGATAATTGCCTAACTGTGTGACCTTGGGCAAGTCACTTAACCCCATTGCCTTAAATAATTTTAAAAAATACAAAACAAAAAGATTTACACAGATCATCAGCTATTTACTACCTCTGTCACCTTGGGTAAATCATTGAATCTCTCTGCACCTCATTTTCCCCAAATACAAATTAAGTAGGTTGAACCATACAACCTCTTAGGTCCCTCCCAAACTGACATCCATATCACCTAACCTGAGACTCAGTTTCCTCATCTGTAAAATGAGAAGTTTGAAAAGATAGTGTCCTAAGCCCCTTTCACTCTAGATCCATGATTCTAAAGAAAGAAGCATTATTGTGCCTCAGTTTCCTTTATCTGTAAAATAAGAAAGTCAGACAAGAGGGTGTTGGATCTTCCAGGTCTAAAATTATGATCCAATATCTGTACCTTGACTCTGAGCAAGTTACTGACCCTCATTCAGCCTCAATTTCCTTATCTGCAAAATGAGAATGATTACAGGTTGTGGCGAGGCCTAAGTGACAAAACAGGCAATGTGCCTCAGAAATGTTCAAGTGTAGCTTTTGGTTTTCCCATTGACTGTGAGCTCCTCAAGGATGGGAACCTTGGTCTTTCTTTGTATCCTCAGTCCTTGGCACAGATAGTATCTAGCCCACATTAGGGGCTTAAAAATGTTTATGGACTAATGGACTGAGTGATGAATATCAGTAAATATGAGCTTGTGGAATGACATTTGTTTAATGGTAGGGCCAAAGGCTGCAAGCCTTTCTTAAGGCCAATACAAAAATAATTTTGTCTTTGTGTGTGTGTGTGTGTGTGTGTGTGTGTGTGTGTGTGTGTGTGTGTTTTCAGATTCTGATACATTAGTCAAACTTTGGATATATTAGCCAGATTGCAGACATTAACCAAAAAGTTTACTAATCAAACTTAATTACCCAGAAAATTTAGAGAATTGTGGGTAGGAGTGAGGAATAGGATGTAGGGTTAATTGATGCTTACCCAGAAGACATTTCAATTTTAACCTTGCTGAAAATCTTACTGAAACCTCTCCCCATATCAAGCTTCCTTGACTGAATAAGTCTAATCTAATGGACCTTCCTTGAGTTTTTGAGTCTCAGAAGATGGAGGAGGGATGGTGGTTGGAGTAACCATAGTAATTCTGGATAACTTATCTGTACAATTCATAACTTCATAGACAGTCAGAGTTGGGAGGGTCAGAGCTAGGAGGAGTCCTGGACCATGGAATGTCAGAGCTGGGAGGGCATCATATCTAATTACTTCAGATGACAAAAGAGAAATTGAGGTATGGAGCTGGAAAGTGACTGCACAAGATCTCAAGAAATAGTAGCAGAGAGAAGACTTGAACCCAGAGCTTATGATTCAACCTCAATAAACATTTGAGGAAACCAAGGTGCAGGAAGAGTCAATGTTTTTCCCAAGGTCACAAACACAGCAAATCAACTTCATTGATTCCGAGTTCAAAAAGCTTTTCACTAAACCACAAAGTCCCTGACCCTTTTTCAATCCCAACATTTGGAGATCAAAATACTCCAACCCTCTCTAGAGCTGAAGTTGTTTTGGGTTTTTTTTTTTTTTTTAGGTTTTTGCAAGGCAATGGAGTTAAGTGGCTTGCCCAAGGCCACACAGCTAGGTCATTATTAAGTGTCTGAGGTCGGATTTGAACTCAGGTCCTCCTGACTCCAGGGCCTGTACTCTATCCACTGCGCCACCTAGCTGCCCCTAGAGCTGAAGTTTGGAAGGCTTTGGTAACTAGCTTGAAGTCACAGACCAAGTTTATGGAGAAACCAGGGTGAAAAAACCAATCTCAGAAAACCCATTTTACAGATCTTTCCACTTTCTGTGCCTCTGGGAAGTTTCTTCACTGTCCTTATTTGTGACTGGGTTCCATGGACAATTTGCACTTTTGCCTTAAATTGGAACACAAGGAGAAGCTCCGGGAATTGAATACTCCTGTGACAATTGAACCCACTGAGCCCTGTAACTGCCAGACTGGGCAAAATTGGAAAATCTAACCTTTAAAAAATTTAAATTTTAAAAATGATTCAAATCCCATCGGTGTAACCTTTGACTTCACCTCAGATCCTCAGTTTCCCCATCTGTAAATGAACTAGATGACCTCGGAGGTGCCTTTCAGCTCTCCTAACCCATGTTCTATAGTCTAATTCTCCTTATGCTTCTCAGGGCTGATATTCCACCTTCTAAGGTCCCTGCTAACTCTAATGTACTGTGCTCTAATGTCCCTGCCAATGCTGCTTCTGTTTTCATTTCCCAAGAGGTAAGAGCAAAATCAGAGGGTTCAAATTCCATATCCTTGCTACTGTATGAATAGGGACAAGTCCTTTACCCTGAGACTCAGTTTCCACATCTGTAAAATAGTGATAAGAAAAGTCACTTCGTAGGGTTGTTATTTTACAGACTTTAAAGTCTACCCAAATGGATGTCAGTTATAATAATCAATAATGGGATTCCCACCTCTGATCCTCATTTTTCTCCTCTAGAAACGACTAGATGGTCATTAATTTAGATGGTGCCTCAACTGGATTAGATTGTGGATAGGGCACTGGGCCTGGAGTCAGGAGACCCTAAGTTCAAATATGACCTCTGATACCATCTGTGTGACCCTAGGAAAGTCCTTTACCCTGTTTGTGTCTGTTTCTTCATCTGTAAAAATATGAGCTGGAGAAGGAAATGGCAAAAACTCCAGTATTTTTGACAAAAAAAAAAAAAAACCCAAATGGGGGTCATGAAGCATTGGACACAACCACACTTTCTCCCTACAGCATGGAGCTGTCCTCTGGCCATCCACCTCACCTTGGAACTATCCACCTACCAAGGCTCCTTCCAGGGCAAAGACAGCCGCAGCTCCAGTCCTCTCCAGGGGCTCCATGCGACGGCGCCATCGACGCCGGCGGAAGGCATCTGTCTTTCGATACTCCAGATGGAACTTCCAGCCAAAGAGAGAAGCATATTCCCATCCCTCACCCTCCGACTCTGCCTTTCTGTGCTGTGGGGGATGGAAGGAAGAAGAAAGAAGGAAGTAAAACATCTGTGAAATGGGTGCAATACAATCTGATCGCTCAGGTATTCACCTATTCTCTTCCACTATCATGGTCTTCTTCCAGAAGGAAAAGATAAAGAGCAATAACAGCCATAGTGCCCTTACTAGGACCAGATATAAATGACCTTGAACCCTTTTCCTGGCTCCAACTTACTTTTTCAACATGATTATATATCACTCCACTCTATGGTCCAGTCAAACTAGCTTTCTTGATGTTTTCACTCATAATACGCCATCTCCCATCTCTATGTCTTTGCCCAAGGCTGTACCCTCTATCTCCTCACCCATAGAATCCATTGCTTCCTTAAAGACTTAACTCCAAGGATACCTTGGAGATATTTTCTGATTTCCCCCTGGTGAATAGTAGACCTGGGTTCAAGTCTTCCCTCTGACACATCCTGCTCCAATTAACTCTCTACAGCTCTAAGCTGCAAGAAGGTGTCAACCCATATTGGAAAGAGAGTTTCCTTATCCAGGAGGGACAGAACAGTAGGCAAAGAGGAGGAGGAGGAGGAGGAGATGAAGATGAAGAAAAAAATTAGAGCAAAGTGGAAACAAGACAACTTAAGAGTCAGAGAATATGGGTTCTAAATTTGGCTCTTTGATCTTGGACAAGTCATTTAACTTCTCCAAGCCTTACTTTTCTCCTTTGTAAAATGAGGCTATCTGTACTACTTCCCTCACAGGACAAATGCTTATTCAGTCTTGAAAGGTTTAAACATCTGGAGTCATTATAATGATGCTCTCGGGCCTCCTGTGGCCCTGCCCCACACCCCTTTTCCTAATCTCCCACCCTCCCAATTCCAGGTCCTGTGGAGACATCAAAAGGGGTGAGAGTCACAGCACATGCCCATCTCACTCCTATGTCCACTGCCATGACCTTCACAGAAGGAAGGTCCAGAACAGAAGAAGACCCGGCACCCCACAATCAGGGAACAAGCACTTATTATATTCCTACTGTGTACTAGAGAGAGGTTTTGTGCTGTAACAGACAGAGTTCTGGTACCAAAGCCAGGGAGCCCTGGATCTGAATCACATATCCTGGGAGTATAGTCCTGAATAGGTCATGAGCCTTTTCCATGCATACTCTGGAGGGCTCTTGGAAATGATAAATTGCAGAGAAGGTTCTGACCTGCCTTGGTAGACAGAATTCTTCACTGGAAGCTTCCCTACATTATTTAAAACCAGAGTCTGGCTCTCTTTGTCTCTCTGTCTCTCTGTCTCTGTCTGTCTCTGTCTGTCTCTCTGTCTCTGTGTGTCTTTTTCTCTGCTTCTCTGTCTCTCTGTCTCTGTCTCTGTCTCTCTGTCTCTGTCTCTCTGTCTCTCTGTCTGTCTCTGTCTCTGTCTCTCTGTCTCTGTCTCTGTCTCTCTGTCTCTGTCTCTCTGTCTCTCTGTCTGTCTCTGTCTCTGTCTCTCTGTCTCTCTGTCTCTGTCTGTCTCTGTCTCTGTCTCTCTGTCTCTCTCAGTCTCAATATCTCTTTGTCTCTCTCGGTCTCTCTGTCTTTCTCTCTCTGTCTCTCTGTCTCTGTCTCTCTGCTCTCTCTCACCCACATATCTATAAATATAGATATGCATGCACATCCATATGCATATATGCTAGGTAAACCCTGACCTCAGGGAGTTTACACTCTAGTGAAGAGCTGCTCTATCTTCACAGGTAAGTAACCAAGGGATAGAAAAGAAATACACAGTGACAAGGGGTAGAGGAAACACCCACTAAGGAAGAGGTCCTGGGTCCAGAAAGGGAGAGAGTCCCAGGGGCCCTGTTTTCTAAGCCTTTATCCAGGGAAGAAGGAGCAGCACTGTCTCCAAGTCCTGAATACTGATGCATCCGCAGTCTGACTTCTGGGACTCCCAGCCTGGTGGGGTTTTCCTGGGTCTTCCCAGCACCAGTTCCAGCCCCAGGAACATTTGGTCCCAGTGGCTGCTGGGGTGAGGAGGGGCAAAGTGTCTGACTGGAGGCTGGCCTAGCTTTAATCTGGCCCTTGGCCAAGCCCTGAGAGGAGGATTGGAGGCCTGGTCTGGCCAGCCTCCGCCTCTGCCTCCCTGTATGCCCCCCTCAAGGAAGGAAGTTAGAGCCTGGAGAACCCAGACGCTCTATGTGAAAAGTGTCTCCTCAAACCTGCCCTCTCTAACTTGTGGTTGTCATGTCCAACTCTGTGTGACGCCATTCAGAATTTTGGGGGCAAAGCTACTGAAGTAGTTTGCCATTTCCTTTTTCAGGTATTTTTACAGATGAGGAAAGTGAAGCAAACAGAGTGAAGTGATTTGCCCAGGGCCACCTACCCAGTGTATCTGAGTTAGTGAGTCATGATTAAGTGTCTGAAGCTGGATTTGAACTCCACTGCATCACCCAGCTATCCTTCCCAACCACCTTGGATATAGCCTCACTTTTGTACCTATTATCTCCCCTATAGAGTGCAAGCATCTTAGGGCAGGTACTTGGGTCAGTCCATTATCTATGTTGGATCTGTCTATGATCTGTCTCATTTATTGATCCAACTGTCTAGCACCTATCATCTATTGATCCATTTATATATGATCCATTTTACATGTCTCATTTATTGATCTTTATCTATGTACAATCTATGATCTATCCACTATTTATTTCTCATCTCTCACTTAATGATCCATTTATCTATCATCTATTTATCATCCATTACCTATGTATGATCTATAATCTATTATATATCTCTCTCATTATAGTATATGCCACCTCTAATTTATCTATCATCTATTTATCCATCATCTATTCAATTATTCATCCATTTATCAATCTATCCTTTATTTATCCATTCATTATTCATCTATCTTTCTACCCAATTATCTATCTCTGATCTATCTCTCTTTCTCTCAATAACCATAGACTCTCTGAGGAGTATAGATCCTCAAAACACAGGAAGTTCATTCCCTTCTCTTTCTCTCACCCTGTGATCAATATGAGAAAACTGGATTTGACATGATCTTTCCAAGTCTGCCAACCCCAGGCCCCCCCCTTTGACTCACCTTTATCAGTGCCTCCATCTGACTGATGTCTCTCCTTCGAAGACGTACCCAGCGACGCCGGCGGCTGGTGTGATACATCTTCTCGGCTGGAACCCAGTGCTTTGGCTTACGGTCAGGAGGAATGGTGAGGCCGTATTCCCAGCCTGGGAGAGACCAGCACCAGGTGACTTACCATTTCTCTCAGTAGGGTTTTTTTATTTATTTCATTTCAAGCAATAGGGTTAAGTGACTTGCCCAAGGTCACACAGCGACGCAGTTATTAAGTGTCTGAGGCCAGATTTGAACTCAGGTCCTCCTGACTCCAGGGCCAGTGTTCTATCCACTGCCCCACCTTGCTGCTCCTACAGTAGGGTTTCTCACTACCCCAGTGTATGGGGGGAAGAGGGTCACTGTGGACCTTCCCCAGGGAGGAGAAAAGCTTTAGACTTTGGATCTCCTGATCTGGTCATCCTTGTGGGTAGGGATTGTTCCATTTTTTCCATTGCATCCTCAGCACCCAGGCTTCCATTAGGTGCTTAATAAATGCTTGCTTAAGTGAGCTGGGTTTCCAATGGCTTGCCAGGGTTTCAGCACCTTAATCAGCACCGTCATCCAAGGTTGAAGAGACTGGTCTGCTCACCCCCAAAAGCCAATGGTGTTGGTATTTTCCCATGCAGTGAAGCCAAAGAGTTCAGTCAGAACAGGACTGTCTCCTGCAGGCAGGAAGGGATCCTATCCTCCAGGCAATTAGACCCACTCCACCCCTTGCCATCCCTAACCATCAGACCATCCTACCTAGTTCATCAACAGCTCTGTTGAGATCTGTGGACCATTCTTCATCTTCCCACTTCCACCCCACAGGACAGACGATGTCATCCTTGGGAAGCACCTTCTCTCCATTCTAAGGGAAAGAATTGTGGGAGATAGAGATAGCAAAAGAGGAGAATGAGAAGGAAGAGAAAGAGGGAAATGAGTAGGACAAAGATGGGGAAAAGAAAGAAAAGAACAGGTAAGAGAAAGACATGGGAGAGGGAAAGGGAGAGATAGGAAGAAGAGAAATGGATGAAGATGGAGGAGGAAGACAAAGACAGAGGTGGAGAGAGAAGGAAGGAGAATGGGGAAAGAGAAACAGAAAGGAAGAAAAAATAGACAGTTAAGCAACAGTGATAGAAACATGCCCAAAGCCACAAAGAGCCAAGCCCCAGACTGTGTGACTAAGCTAGTGTCTCAGCCTCTCTGTGCCCCAAACCACCCCCTCTCTAACCTGTATGAGAACAAGGACATAGCCCCAGTCCCAGACTTTGCCTCTCCATCCCCAGGGCCCTTCCTCACCACATCTGTGTAGTTATCACTCATATAAATCCACTGTCCTCCAGGCAGTCGTGTCTGATTCTCAAATACCTCCTCCACAAAGCTCAGGTGACCAGCATCCACATCATGGAGCAGCCTGGGCCACGAAAAGGGGGTTGGTCAGAAGAGTGGTTAGAGTCTCCTTCTAGAGCTGCTTATTTGAGAAAAGTTCTAGTCCCCTCCCACAAGGAGTCTGCCCACGGGTCACTGGGATGCCAGGGTTCAGATGGGCATGGCCCCTGACAGACAGAGGGTGAGGCAAAGACAGAAAGAGAAGACAAAATGAGAGGAGACAGAGGAGAAAGAGGGAAGGGAAGAGAAGAGAGGAGAGAAGAGGAGAGGCAGATAGAGAAGAGAGAGTATAGAGAAAGACAAAGATAGACAGGGAAGAGGGAGGGAGAGATGGTGAGATCATACATGCTGATCAGAACCCCTGCTGTCATTCAACAATCCCTACCCAGCCTGCCAGCCTGACCCAAGCCCAGACTCACGTTTTCTCAGGACTCACAAACCAGTCCCCAGCCCAGTCCCAGCCAGCAGATGGACGGAAGCTGTCCTTGGGCAGTTTGATCTTGCTGGTGACATCTGAGAACTTAGGGTAGGTGAGTCCTACAGTCCCCCAGGTCCCCATCAAGGCCAGCTTTGTCTGGTTCTCATACTAGATGAGAGGGAAGAAAAGAGGGGAACTGAGTCTAAAAGGGGAGAGGATCTATAGTCCAGGACTGTGACCCAGCCTGGAAAGGAATGGAGAGGGAGAGAGAGAGGAAGAAGAGGAAGGGCAGTTACTTACGGTCTCAGCAAAGACAGAGAGCTTCCCCTCAGCAAATTTGTTGAGTTCCTTCTCATCCACTGAAAGACCCAACCAGAGCTGGACCCGGATCTGGGCTGGCATCTTGGAGCCCTTTACTCCCTCCATCGGGTACTAAACACCAAAGAGGAAGGCAAATAAACTGAGGACCCCTTCCTTCATCTCTCAGCCCTCAAGCAAGATGGACCCTCATCTCCCCTTGATCTTAAAGATGGTCCTGGCTACAGATTTATCCACTGATCAAAAATCTAATGACTCACTTGAATCCTTCACACCATCCCATTTCACTATGTGGCCCTTGGTGAAGACACGGAACCATTGGCCATTCCAAAACCTAGCAATCAATGATCATTTATCAAGTGGCTCCCACGTGCTGGGTTGTGGATCCAAAGATGAAAGGGTAATGGTTCCTGCCTGGAGGACCTTACTTTCAACTTGGATGAGAGAGGATCAACAGAAGGGAAATGGCCCGGTGTCATTTCTAGACCCAACCATCTATGTGTTATCCAGCAAACCACATCCTCTCTCTGGTCCCTCATTTAACCAAAATGTATAAAAGAGAACCAGGACTTGGTGGAAAGGGCACTGGGTTTGACAATAGAAAACCTGGGTTCGAATTCTGACTCTTGTACTTGTTGCCTCTGTGACTTTGGATAAGTCATTTAAGCTTGACAGGAATCAGTTTTTTCATCTGTGAAATGGGAAAGCTATACGAGATCAGCTGTAGATCTATCACCTAGCTTTTCTGCTCGGAGATCTCCAAGCAGGAGGTGCTCGCCCAAAGTCAAGGCAGCCCACTGTGGGGGCCGTGTGTCCAGAGGAGGGAAAGAAGGAAGGGCTAACTTTCAAGGACAGAAAATTTCCCCTGACATCTAGCCCAAACCTACCCCTCTCCGCACCTAGATAGAGAAATCTGATAGAGAAAGGGTGACCCCTCTCCCCATGGGTCTGAGAATGACGGACCTTTTATATATCAGATCTGAGAAATGGAAAAATGTTTAGAAAAGAATAAAATGCTATGGTCGTATGAATATTAGTATTGTTATTAATCCAATCCATCATTAAATGCCTACTGTGTGCAAATAAACGATGATGATGTTAATAATGGTGGGGATAATAATAATGTAGCATTAACTATCTGGAGCAGCTAGGAGAGAGCCCTGGGCCTGGAGTTAGAGGGACAACTCTTCCTGAGTTCAAATCTAGCCTTAGCCATTTAGTAGTTGGGCAAGTCACATAACCCTGTTTGCTTCAGTTTCCTCATCTTTCAAAATAAGCTGGGGAAGGAAATAGTGAACATCTCCTGGATTTCTTCCTAGAAAATCCCAAATGGATGGGGTAGCTAGGTGGCACACTGGATAGAGTACCACCCTGGAGTCAGGAAGACCTGAGTTCAAATCCAGCCTCAGATACTTAATACTTAGCTGTGTGACCTTAGTCAAGTCACCTAACCCCACTGTCTTGCAAAAAAAAAAGAGAAAATCCTAAATGGAGTCATGGAAGAGGACAATGACTGAAGACTACTGAACAATTTTAATAATTATATTTATAATTATAGCATTATTTATTAATTATAATTCATTTTAAATATATATTCTTATATAATCATCTAAATATATTATAATTTTAATTATTTGTAATTAGTTAAATTACATTATTCACTATATATTTATTCATTATAAAGATATAATAACAATGTAGTTCTGTAAACATTACAAAGTGATTTATAAATGGTATCTCATTTGATCCTCATGCCAACTCTGGTGGGGGGGAGATACTATTATTCCCATTTTGCAGATGAAGAAACTGAGGCAGTCAGAAGTCAAGTGATTTGCCCAGGGTTTCACAGCTAGCACCTAGCTAGTAAAATCCCTCAAGGAAAGTACATTCTATGGAATGGAGGCACACAGGCACTGGTCAATAAATATTTATTATGTGTCTACTCAGACACTGCTAAGTGCTGAGGATGGTAGTGGGTGTCCTTCATTCTCAAAAAAGACCAAATGACATCACTGTGTCTGGATCAAGGTTCAGCGTGTCCAACTGTGTCTGGTGGACCAAGACGAGCTGGGAATGCTCTTCTCCAGGTCAGGCACAAATAGTACATGGGAGCAACTGAGTCTTCTAAATTTGCACCTCTCGCATTTCTTTTGAGCCACAGAACACTCACAGAGTACAGTGCCATCTTTGATGTGGGTACGCCATGCTGGGCAGACCTGTGCTAGTATCTCCTACAGCTCATGATTGATTCCAAAGATCTTCAGAGAGACCTTGAGAGTGTCTTTGTTGATCCTGTTCTCAGTGCCGATGATACAAATATGATGAAAAGAAAGCCAATCCTTCCCTTCAGAAGCTAACAGTCTACTGGGGGAGGGGGGTCCACACACAAAAGGATAGAGGTGGGGAGGGAAGGTTCCCAGCTCCCGGAGCAGGTGGAGAAGTCAATGAAGCTGCAAAGGGATGCAGCCTTGGGAAATGAGGAGATGGGTGCAGTCTCCCCCTCTCAAATGTGAGCTCCTGCTTCTGTTTCTTCATTGCATTTTGGCACTTGGTAAGTAGTTAATAAAGGTCATGGGCTTGATGGCTGAACCTTCTCAAAATTAATTTATGATACTATTTTTTTTAGGCTTTGGCAAGGCAATGGGGTTAAGTGACTTGCCCAAGGCCACACAACTAGGTCATTATTAAGTGTCTGAGACTGGATTTGAGCTCAGGTACTCCTGACTCCAGGGCCGGTGCTCTGCCCACTGTGCCACCTGGCCACCCCGATAATACTATTTTAATGGAACCATTTGAGATTTCTTAGGCTACTTTAGGGGAGACAAATGATTAAGGAACCACTGACCAAAAGTCCATCCCATTCCCTAGACTGTCCCCATCCCTGCAGCCATTCTGCTTTCACTTAAGAGGAAGGAGAGATGGATAATCCATTCATTTTTAAGAAAAATGGTGCAAGAGAGGGTCAGTAGCTTGGAGTGCTTTAGTAAATTGCTTTCTCTCCCTGTGGGCCTGAGTGTGATCTCGGTCCCTTGACTGGCCACTGTTCCCAAGTCTTCAGTGGCTCTTGACCCTAACCATCAGAAGCTCTGAGGACCAAAGCAAGAGCATAATGCTCTAGGCAGAGTCCAGAGCCACCTCCAGGAAGATGAGACGTTTAGTCCCTAATACCAGTGTGGTTTAGCAGGCAGAGGTTCTGATTGCATATCCCAGTTCTGATGATCTATGTGACTTCATTAATCTGTGCCTCAGTTTCCCCAGTTAACAAGATGGGCCAGGAAATCTCTTAAGACTCCCTGCTCAAAGTCTTATGATTCTGTGACTTCAGTGAAAATTAGTTTATTGGAAACTTTCTTCCTAGGACACCTAAGTAAGAAAAAAATTTAGGATCAGGGCTCAGAGTAGGGGACCCATTGTTACCAGGCAATAAATATCAAGTGCTTCCTGCCTACTGGGGAATATAAAATGGTCCCTGCCCTCAGGGAGCTCATAATCTAATGGGTGAGACAATATATAAAAAGTCAGGAAAGAAAACAAACTTCTCTAGCCTTACACTTTGCAATGTGTTTATTCATTTATTATTCATAATCTCTTAGTAGCCACTCACTACCTATGTGACCTTGGACAAATCCCTAACCTGGAGGGAGGGGGCTCCTTAGTTAAGAGAGGCAGTGTGGCATAATGGTAAGAGCCAGGTCAGAGGCCCCAAGTTCAAATCTCTCTTCTTCCCTTTAATACCTGAGTGAATTGTGGGTAAAGCCTTAACCTGCTGGGCTCTAGTTTTAGACCTGCCAAGAAGGGGTGTGCCAACCTACTTCCTCATGACCTCACCTGGTAACTTCCCAACCAAAGTACCTTGGTCCCACTCCCCCCATTAGCATGTAAACTTCTTGAGGGCAGAAGCTTTTGTATTTCCATCACTACAGTGTTGGCCATTAGCAGGTGCTTAATAATTTTTGTTTTCATTCATTCATTCATTCATTCATTCATTCATTCATTCATGAGAGGTCTGAGTTCGAATGACCTTGGAGATCCTAGATGGCTATAGATTTGTTCTTAAATGTTATTCCCATAAGTCTAAGAGCTGAAAATTTTACATCATGATCTGATTTAATTTGCAAAATGACCCTATGAAGAGGCTAAGCAAGAGGGAAACTGAGGCATATTGCCCCCAAAGTGGCAGCTAGTAAGTGATGGAGTCAGATCTCGAACCCAGGTCTTCACCCCCACCCCATCCCAGGTCTCTTTCTTCATACCCTACCCTCATCCACCCCCCGTCAGCCTGAATAACACTTGCTTTCGCCTCATCAAGGAAGGGAGAGGCCGCTGGCCCCAGATGTTGCCCGCACCCCCCACACCACAAACCTCTGACTATGGAAATATCCCCCCATCACTCATTCTCTCACTCATCACTCAGCTGTGTCCTCTCCCTCCTCCCCCCTCCTGCCTTCTCTGCCCCCCCCAAATTGAGACAGCTGGAATTCCCACCCACCACTGGGCTCCCTGGGGCCTGCCCCCCCAGCCAGCCCGCTCTCCCCAAAATAGCTCTGACAATTGGAGAAATGTCTACTTTGGGGTTCTGCTCTCTGGGCCGCGGATCATTTTTTCCGACCTCGGCTGAAGTGGAGAAACACCAATGTTTTTTTGGTCTGTGCTCCCGGCCAACATTTTTTCTCCGTTTACTCAGGACACTCTGGAGAAGCTCATGAACTGAGTGGGGAAGACTCGAAGGAACAATTTTCTCTCTATTTTTTTTCTCACACTTGGAGCCAGGGTAAATTTTCAGCTTAGATTTCCCTGACGCTGTGGGGTCTGGGGGTCAGAGCCATAGCCTGGGTCCCTGCCATCAGGATTCACTTCAGAATCCCCTTCCCCAAATGAAAGGCACCTTAGAACATTTAGTCCAACCTCCACCTCCCATTTGACAAAGGAGGAAACTGAGGCCCAGAGAAGGAAAGGGCTCATGCCACTTATAACCAAAAAAAAGGACAAAGTCAGAATTGGAATCTAGAACCTCTGATGCCAAATGGATCAGAACCATAGCCTGGGTCTCCATCATCAAGATTCACATCAGAATCCCCTTCCCCAAGTGAAAGAGATCTTAGAACATTTGATCCAACCTCCCCCTGCCACTTGACAAAGGAGGAAACTGAGGCCCAGAGAAGGGAAGGGCTCATGCCAGTTCCAACAAAAAAAAAGGAAAAAAGCCAGAATTTGATCTAGAACATCATATACCAAACTGGGGGGGGGGGAACTCTTCCTGCTCCATGATGCTGGCTCTGACTAACCCCCAGTCTGCTTTTTGGGGAAGGCAGTGAGGTCCAGAAACAAACGCTGACTCTAGAATCCAGAGATCCACAAGCCGGTCCCACCCTTCTGAGCTGGGGGAGACTCTAGGCAGGTCCTTGCATCTCCAGGGAACCTGGTTTTTTCCCTTCATGGAATGAGGGGCTCCTTCCAGCTGTTCCTCTTATAAGGAAGTCCCCCAAGACAGCTCCTCTCCCTTCTTCCCCTCCCGTCCCCCTACAAGAGCCCGGGGATTCTGGTGTCGAAGGCCCAGCCAACAGACCAGCACCATGTCCTGACCACACGCTCCTGGGGCCAAACTGGCCTCTGATTTTTCTCCAAATTAATGAGGTATGGGCGGCCCATAGAGAGTGTCGGCTCCAAGGCAGCTGACCCCAGCCCTGAGCACCTGCTCCCCTGCTAAGTGGCCATGCAGACCCCTCCCCAAGAGGGGTAGAAGGATATAGCCACGCACTAGAAACCCTGAGCTGAAGAGGATGGGAGCCCAGGGCTAGACACTCCTGAAGGAGAGGTCTCTTCTCAGACCACGCAGCCCTCTTTTTCCCATAGTGGAGGACTTTGGGGAGGGACCCACACCCAAGCCAGAAAAGGTCTGGAGAAACCCCAGAAGGCAGAGCCTGGTGGACACCAGGGATGAGGTCTGGTCCAGCCCTGCAGTCTCAAAGATGGTACCAGGAAGGACCCCCTGTGATCAGGAGACACCCTCAAAGAGCCCCCCAGAAGGAAATAAGTAGTCCCTCCCCTGAGTGGGACCATTAAAAAAACTGGCTTTGGAGTCAAAGGTCCTGAATTCAAATTCTGACGCTGAATCTTTCTATTTTTGTGACCTTGGACAACTTCCTTGCCTGAAGAAATTGGACTCCATGACCTCTAAGGTTTCTTTCTTATAGGTACAAAGTCTAGGATTCCTTCTCTGGGCCTTGGTTTCCCCAGATGTTACCAGGATTTGGACTCCACCATCTCCAAGGTTTTTTCCATCTACAGTCCCATACATAAATAGAAGCCCCAGATACAACAACACATGAGATGCTTGGGAGTCAGGGGACCTGAGTTCAAATCCTGGCCAGGCTGCTCACCGCCTTGTGACTTGGGGCACATCTGTAAAACGAGCCTGTTGGATCTGATGACCTTGGGGGTCGCTTCCAGCTCTAACTCTAGGATCTCCCAACAAGGCTCCAAATCTTAGACCTGTTCTTTATTAGCTGTGGGATCTTGTCCAATCATCACTCTCCTTGCCTCAGTTTACTCTGTAAAAGAGGGGGCAGGATTAGATGAGATGACCCCCTAACTCTATATCTAAAAGGTCACAGGAGCTTATTGTCCATTGGACCACATCTCAGCTCCTCGACTTTGGGGTGCTTTGTGGGGGGGTAAGGGAGGAGGAGGCTGTTTGCAGTGGGTTCTCCCTTATTCCTTGGGTTTCTGTTTTCTCCCCAGGCCCGTGGACTTCCAACAGGCCAGGAGGAGAGACGGGTTCTCAAGTCAAGGGAAGCCAGGGGAGTGCTAAGCCACCGAGGACCCCCAGGGGGATAGAAAGACTTACTTTCAAAAATACTGTCTGTAGTTTCCCACAGTTCTTGCCACAGCAGTTGGCCCCAGTCCTGGAGAAGAGGATCTCGTGGGCTGGCATGCGGTGGTAAGCCACGCGCTTGTCCCCTTGTAGCATCCAAATCACCACGTCGGGCAGGCTGTTCTGAGGCTGGGGGGATGGGGGGAGGAAGAACAATGGACCCCAAGGTGAGGGCTGCGGACGGGGTACCCTTCCATCCCTCCCCAGCCAGGTCCCCACAGCCCATCAGATCACAGCCCAAACACCAGCCCAGACATCCTTGGCAGTCAGCCTCCCGCGGTCCGCCACGCCAAATCCCAACCATCCTGCAAGGTCTGGTTCAAATCCCACCTTCTCCAGGAAGCCTTTCCCATGGAGCTCATCACACCCTCCTCCCCCCCAAAGTCTAGACCACAGTCTGGTCCCAGATCTGCCCTGCCTCCATTGTCCTTTCATGGCATTTCTGAGACTGGAAGGGCCTCGAGGGCAGGAGTTGGGTCTTGAACACCTCCATTTGAGGAAGGGTACGAGACCCACATTAAAGACTTGGAAGACATCCCATTGATTCCTGTTGGCCAATGAAGGCTGAATTAGAAGCAGTGGATTGGAAGGGATGGGGGGAGGCAACGATTAGGCTCTATCATAGGAAAAGAAAACTCTTGGAGGAACAGGTAATAATGATGATGATGATGATGATGATGATGATGCCAATAAAAACTAACATTTACATAGCCTGTTTTGTACCAGGTACTAACTAGACTGGGATTTGCAAATATTAACTCATTATTCCTCACAACAATCTTGGGAGGTAGGTACCCTTATTATCCCCATTTTATAGATGGGGAAACTGAGGCAAGCAGTTTAAATGACTTGCCCAAGAAACATCTGAGGCTGGATGGGAACTCATGTCTTCCTGACTCCAGGCCCATCCCCTCTATCCTTGACTGCACATGAACTCTCCTCTAAAACTCTGTATTCCAAACAAACTGGAATTTGGGGGATCTTGGGGAATTTGAGGAATTTGGAGAATCTGACCATTCCCTCTAGATGCCATCCCATCTCCCACCCCCATGACTTGGTAAAGGTAGTTTCTCATGCCTGGGACACCCTAATTCATAGAACCCCAAGCTTCCTTCAAAGCATAACAAAGATCCTTCCTTCTACAGGAGGTGGATCAGGGGGATGGACCCCTCTTTCTGGATCCCTCTAGCCATAAGTGCTCTCCCTGAAATTATTTCTCTATATACTTATATTAATTATGTATGAGAGAAGCTGGTTATCAGACTCACAACCTGAGCCAGATTGAGATGTAATTGGGAAATGTTTAACTAAATAAATAAAAGCACAACATAGATAGCATTCAATTGTGGTTTTCTAGGTCAATCTGGCAGTCCTAGAATGTATAGCCAGGTGGCCTTGATACCAAGGAAGGCCCGCATTCAAATCCTGCCTCTGATACACATTGATGGCATCATCCTGGCCAAGTCACCTAATTGCTTGCCAAGAAGGTACTGATTGGCCCTGGCAGAGGAAGGTCCTGGCATGGGCTTACCTGTGAAATCACAGACCCAGGCAAAGGAAAAATTAGTTTGCATGTACTTAGTTCTGTCCATATAGCCCCTCCCCCAGTCAAATGGAAACTCCTTGAAGGCAAGGACTCTTTGACTTTTTGTCTGCGCATTCCCAGTCCCCATCACGGTATTTGGCATACAGATAGCACTCAATAAATGCTTATTGGTCCAGGGTTCATTAAGGTTCAAATTGTACCCCAGAATAAATCTATTCTCTAGTAGAGAGTCAGGGGAAATTCTGGAACCAGGATGAGGGGTCCATTTATGGCCAAGATCAGGGGTGTCTGACTTTTAGGAGAACGAGGATATGCATTTATATACATATATTGTATATAGTGCCTACTATGTGCCAGCACTTTTCAAAATAAATATTGCTTCATTTAATCCTCAAAAAAACCCCGAGGCACGATTCCCATTTTATATTTAAGGAAACTGAGTCAAGAAAAGGCTGGGTTTTTTTAGTGACTTGCCCCAGGTCACCGAGCTAGGTGGGGGGAAGAGGGTATCAGTTTGTGGTCACAGAAGAGTTTTCCTCTGTCTAACTATGTGGCCCAGACAGAGACTAAAGCCATAACCTTGGCCTCATTAGAAGCAGGCTCTAACCACTGAGCTAACAAGCTGCAGGCTTGAGCTCCTTTTCACAGGGAAGAGGTCCAAAGTTAGCTTTAGAGGATGAATGTTTCTGGATGCCTTCCTTCTGCTTTGGAATTCTCTCTACTTCCAACCCTCCCCAGTCTTTGGGAGAGCTAACTCCTCCGGAAATTCTTCTCCCCAGCCTTCCCCTTCCCTTTATCCTCCAACTCTCTACCTCAGCATGGACTGTAATAAATCAACAGCTTCTACCGCCACCACTAGCCCCCAGCCCACCAACCTCCCTGCGTGGGGTCTCTAGCCTCCCTCCAAAGGGAGGATCCAACTCTTCCCCTGGTCCCATCCACCTCGAGGGATATCGTGGGCAGTTCTGGTGCCTGACCCTTCGGGGAGGGCTTCAAGCTCTGGGCCTCAGTTTCCTCACCCACAAAATGAATGGGGCTTGGACTAACTGCTGCAATTCCCCTGCAGCTCTCATTCAGTGGTCCTCTAATCCCAGGACGTCCATGGGGCATTCTGGCTCCATTTCAGTCCTAGGATAGTAGATTCATGTTTACTCAGCAAGTCTGATCTAATTAGGCGTCATTTTAGAAATCCGAGATTTCTTCACCCTGCAACTGCTCCTCTCTTCCATCAATTCTCAGTCCGTAAAGCCAATAAATAGGCACCACGAGGATGATGCAGCATTTAGAGATTACCAAAAAAGAACTAACTCCTTCCCTCAGAGAGCTTCTGTTCCCTTGTGACTATCCAGCCCCTCTAAGGGCCAGTGTCCCAGAGAGGGATGGAAGAGTGGATGTTGGGTTAGCCGGGAACCTAGAAAGCCTTTAACACGTCAGCAGAGACTGCCAAGTAGCTACCACCTAACCTTCTCATAGCTTTATTAATTTTTGAATTTGAAAATATTGCCTTGGGAGATGCCAGCATTATGGGACCATTGGTACCAGGGAGGTTCGCTCTCATCCTTAGTTTAGGGACTGGAAGCTTAGGGCCCAAAAGGAGAGGGGTCTGACCAAGTAACTCCAAGAAGCAGAGTTGAGATAGAAAGGACCTCAAAGGAAATCTAGATCCCGAACCCCCAACCCTCATTATAGGAAGAGGCAGAATTGGGTCATCTTCCAGTTCCGACATCGATTGAGGGCCTCGAGGCTCCCGACCCTACCCTACCTCATCGGCCAGGGCCCGCAGTCGCAGGAGCCAGTCTTCCGCCTGTTCCAGGGCAGCGGTCAGATCCTCACCGGCGCTGGCATGCTTCAGCTCCAGAGCGGCGTGCATGATCTGGGTCAGGTTGTTGGTTCGAAGTCGGTACAAGTAATGGTCCAGATGTGTGGCCGAAGGTTTCTCCCTAACATCCACCAGAGGCTGGCTGTCCATGGAAGGAGAGACAACAGACACACGTGGGATGCCAGGAATAAACCTGTGTCCTCCCTCGCTCAGCAAAGAGGTGGTGGATTACAGGAGCAGAATGAGTCGGATGGGATGCAGTCGGGAAATGACAGCAATGTCTTTAAAAAGTATTAATAAAATACTTATTTTGTACAAGGTTTTACAAAGTGCTTTCTCAATCAAAACAGTGGTAAGTCATGTAGTATTATTATCCCCATTTACAGTTGAGGAAACTGAGTCTCAGGAAGTCATTCAGTATTAATATTCCCATTTACAGTTCAGGAAACTGAGGCTCAGGAAGTCATAAAGTATTAATATTCTCATTTACAGTTCAGGAAACTGAGGCTCAAGAAGTCATAAAGTATTAATATTCTCATTTACAGATGAGGAAACTGAGTCTCAAGAAGTCATATAGTAATAATAATACTCCCATTTACAGATGAGGAAACTGAGTCTCAGGACCCTGAAGGGAGACTCTCAGTGACATGGCCAGTGGGTGGCAAGGTTGGAGTCTGAACTTCCATCTCTTAACCCCTAGTCCAGTTGTCTTTCCCCCACACCCCACCAAGAGGCCTTTGTGGTAGGGCAATGAACCCAAACCAGGAATAGGTGGGTTCAAATCACACATGGTGGTGTGACCCTGGACAGGTCGCTTCAACCCCATCTATAAAATGAGGATAAAAATTACAGATAGGATTTATAGATTTGTATTCCTAAGACTGAGCACAAGTCTCAGCATATGGTGGGTGATGAATAATTGTTTACTGATTAGTCAATACTTACTATATATGCTCTCTACTTAGCACTTTACAAATATTATCCCATTGGAACTTCCCAATAATCTAGGGATCATTATCTCCATTTGACAGTTGAAGAACCTGGGCAAAAAGCGGTCTGTTGACTTGCCCAGGGTCATACAGCCAGTAAGTGTCCAAGACCAGATTTGAACCCTCAACCTAAGTGAGCAAAGGGCTGGTCATGGGGTAGTCAAGCACCTACCTATAAATGAAAGTCTAGGTGGTGCAGTGAAGAAAACATTGGCCCTGGAATCAGAAGGACCTGAGTTCAAATTCAACCTCAGACACATACTACTTACTTAGCTGAGGGACCTTGGGCAAGTCACTTAACCCCATTGCCTTGCAAAAAAATAAATGAATGAATGAATAAATAAAAGAAAGTCTAGTTCGACACTGAATTGATGGGAGTCCTGATAAGCCGCAGCAGTCAGACTGGGAAGATTGATGGCCAAAGAGAGCTTCGTATTGACCCCCTGCTGCCCAATGTACCCCTCTGGTCATCGCTCTGACCCCAAGCATCCTCAGGAGGAACCAGAAACAAAGATCTCACAAAGTGCATTAGAGGGGTGACTCCAATGGAGTGTTGATAACTAAACTCCCCAAACAGACCAGGGAACTCCCTGAAAGGGAGATGGAGAGGTATTTGTCCCCTGTTAGAATAAAGGTTCTCTCTCTGGGAGGGGCACCCCAAGTCTGAGGCCTAGCCTTGCCCCCCAAGTCCTCTGATCCAGTAGCCTTGCCCAGGGGGTTCCCTTCCAGATGAAGGGGGGTCCAAATGACTCAGATCCCCACAGACTGGGGAGTTCACCCACCCACTCCTCCTGAGCATCTCCAGAAGAAAGCCAAGGGAAGTTGGCACGCAAAGGGAAGAAAGGGACGGCCTGCCCCCACGCCCCCAGCCCGAGTTCGGCCCAGCCATCCCCAGTGACCGGCCAGCCAGCCAGCCGCCCACCCTGTCCCGTCCTGCCCGCCCTTCCCCTCCTGCAGCAGAGGCAGCAGCAGCGGCAGCCCTGTCTGGGCTCCCTGCTCCCGGCTCCACGCTGATTTATTTCTCTGCCAATCTCCCCAAGCTATGCAGAAGCAATTACCGCCCGAGCGGCACCAGCGCCTGCCCGCCCGCCCGCCAGATACGCTGCCTTGGCAGCCTTCAGCCTCACGACATTTTTCCTGTTATTTTTTTTAATTGAATTTTGAAGGGGGGTGGGCAGGGAGGGGGAACCAAGCGCCAGCTCCATCTGAGGGAAACCTAAGCCCCGGGGCCTGGTTCAGGTCACGTAGCACAGCCCAGCCTGGCCAAGAGGAAGCTCTGCTGCTTGCAGGGGAGGGTTGAGGGGGGCTGGAGGTGGGGGGCCTCTCCATCGTCCTGTCTCGGCAGTTGGGGGTCCTTCCCAGAAGGGGCAAAACAGGAACCCGGGACTGGCTAGCCCCGGCCTGCCAGTTGGGGAGCAGGCCCCAAGCCCTGGACTGAGAAGGCCGCTGTGCTGATTTATGGCTCCAGCTAGGGGACAGCGGCTGGGGGCGGCTGGGAGACCCGCCACAGGAGGGAGGTTTGCAGGGAGGCCACGAGCCCAGCCAAGGCTCTCTGAGTGAATACCTGGCATCACCCCAGTCTGAGAAGAAACCTGGGCCCCTCCTGATCAGCAGGAACACTCCAGGGGGGTGGGGGGTGGGGAGGGCCAGGACAGTCAACACTCAGTTATCCACCCAGGAAGATGGGGGGGCAGATACTGCCAAAGGGAACGGCGGCCCCCAAAATGTTCTGTCTGGCTTTGGAAATGGGGACAGGGATTATACAAAGGATGTGAAGACACCTCAAAACGATCCCAGGAAGAAATCTGGGCCAAAGCCACAGAGTTCTCTACCTCTACCTCTCAAAATGAGCCAATACAACAAGCATATGAGTGAGGAGACCCAGCCCCTGGTTTCAGGCACCCCTTAATAAGGAGACAAAAGCCCCTCCTAGCAGCCTGGTCTGATGAGAGACAATGACCCTGCTGTGAGGGAGACCCTGGTCTGTTGGGGAGACATAGGCCCCTGTCCTTGGGGCAGCCTGGTCTGATGGGGAAACTCAAGCTCTGTCCTGGAGGTGTCACTGGTCTGATGGGGAGCCACAGGCCCTGGGGTGTCACTAATCTCATGGGAGGACCCAGGCCCTGTCCTTGGGGTGTCACTGGTCTGATGGGAAGACCCCAGGCCCTGTCCTTGGGATGTCACTAATTTTGTGGGACCTACAGAAATACAGAAAGTATTTTTCCCTTAACTCTTTAGAGTTTCTGTTTCTGTGTCGTTTCTTCCTACCCATGCAGGGTCCTCGTGGCAGGCAGAGTGCAGGAGGCATAGATGGGGGGCAGGCAGGTCATAACCTCTCTGTTAACTAGGGAGATAGTCTCAGGAAGCTCAGAGAGGCCAAGTCACCTGCCTGGGGTCACTCAGCTAGTGTCTGTAGCGATGGAACAAGGAATTGTTGTGGGGTGGGAATGAGGAACTCTTGCAGAAGAAGAGGGGGAGCCAACTGCACCCAAACCCCAAAATGCCACATCACAGACAGAAGAGGCTGTTTTAAAGAGAGGGGAAACAAGCCTCAGAGAGGCTGTGACTCACAGAGGAAGGCGACTTCAGCTCAGTGAAATGCTGGTTGAGTTGAAATGGAGCCCAAGTCCTAAGCTCCCAGAACTGAGAACTGGATGGATGAGAGGCAGGGTAGCATAACAGATAGAGTGCCAGACACAAGTTCGAATCCCGCCCCATGGGCTTACTGGCTGTGAAACCCAGGGCAAGTCATTTAAGTTTCATTTGAGCCCTCTCTTCTTACAGTAGTGGAAACAAAGCAAAGATCCAGGTGTCCAAACTCCCTATTCATTTCCCACCAACCTCTGCTTCTCCGGACTTTTTCATCATGGTCCCCTGGGTCTCTTCTGCCTCCCCCTCCCCACTTTTCAGCTGCCCTTTTAGGGGTTGTCTCCTAAAGAATGTAAGGTACCTGAGGACAGGAGCTGTCTTTCTTTTTTCCTGTATTTGTTTCCTCAGAACTTATCATAGTGACTGGCACACAGTAGGAGCTTCATAAATGCTTACTGATGGACAACAACCAGATTGTTGACATTAAACCTCCATCAAGGAAAGATGGAAGGAAGCACCCCAGGCCCGAATGAATGCAGCTCCTCATCCCATCCATCAGTCAATCAACAAACATTTCTTAAATGGCTTAACATCATTTCATACATATCCTGGGCACTGATGATGATGATGATGGTTGTCCTTCATTCTCGAAGAAGATCAGGACATCAGGGAGGTGATGCCATGACAAGCACCTGAATTAGATTTGAGGGGGGAGCGGTGCTAAGCCCCCAGCCTCATTTTCTCCTCCACAGACAGTCATCCTGACCAGGGATGGCCCTGGATGGGAGGCAATCAAGGTCAAGTGACTTGCTCAAGGTCACACAGCTAGTTAGTGTGAAGTGTCTGAGGCTGGATTTGAACTCAGGTCTTCCTGACTCCAGGGCCCATACCCTATCCACTATAGCATAATAATGTCAGCACCTTGAGGACAGGGTCTACTTAGGTGTTTTTATCTTTATAACTGAATAAGGTGATGTGATGATGTGTCACTAGACACAGAGACAGAACCTGGAGCCCCTGCCCATCCAGAGCAGCAGCTGAGAAGTGGGGGGGGGGGCATCAACAAAGGGAACATTTTCCCGGAGGAGATTGTCAGCTTCCTGAGGGCAGGGATGGCTTGCCCTCAAAGCCCTATCATGTGTAAGCATTTCAGAAGAGACAGATCTGTGGATCTGCGTGTGTCTTAGGGCATTGACTGTAGGATCTTCCAGGGTGTCCCAAGGCTGGCGTCTTCTGCTCCAGGACGCCTCCCCAGAAGTGCTTAAGATAATCAGGGGCCCAGTTTCCAGTCCCATCCCTGCCTGTTGCTAATTCTCCTTCTAAAAAAATAACAGTTCCCTCAATAAATCTTCCTTGAATCAGCAAATGAACGAATAAGTGAGAAGAACATGCTTTGAAGCATTTGTCGGACCATATATTTTCATGGATCGTTCTGGGCCAGGGTCTCTTTCCATCCTGTTCTGCCTCCTCAGAGGGTGGGGGAGATGATTAGGGACCTGACACACACACACACACACACACACACACACACACACACACACACACACACACACACACACTGGGGGGGCTCCTCCAGGAGCCCATGGACCCAGTGGATAGAACCATGGGCTGGGCATCAGAAAGTTCGAATCCTACCTCCGGCCCATAAAGGTCATCACCGGTCATCCCATTCTCCCTTATCATCTCAGCCCTACCAAATCAGACTCTTGAGCCCTAATCTAATTGGATTTTGCTGACACTGGACTCACTTCCCCCCCTTCACTCAATTCAACAGGCAAAACCCCTACCTGTCAAGTTGCTTTCCTCGGAGGTATCTTGGGAGGGGAAGTGGAGATCAAGGCTAGAGATCATGGGGGACAAGGAGTGGCTATGAGCTTCTTCTGGAGATCCCATCAGGGGTCCGGAATGAGAGACACAATGCTGCCCATTCAGGTGGGCCCCAGGACAGACTCAGCCCAACAGCAGCAGCGGCAGCCAGGAGATTTATGATCTGCTCTAAGTATCACCTTTGCAACTTCGTGCTTTGGCTCGGAAACCTCTGAAGGCAGTGGGCAGCCAGCCTAGCCAGCACCCCCTTCCCTCCCACTGAGGGCAGACTGAGCATCAGGGATGATGGAGGAGTTGGGGTCGGGAAGGGAGAAGAGGTGAGAAAAGAATAAATACCTGCAGTCAGAGATGAGGTTGTCGATCACCTGAGCCACCAGATTATCCAGGTCTTCCACAGGAAACTGAGCCTTGAGAGCCACATGGACCTGATTCAGGCCAGATTCCTAGAAGACCACCCAAAGAAGGGCAAAGAGACAGATCAAGGGAGTGACCATAGGAGGAGAGACCTGGAAGCCCCTTCCTTCTACCCACCCCAATCCTATTTCTCTGCCTTCACCCAAGCACAACCCAGTTCCTCTTTTGTTTGGACCCTTTTTTATAAGTCTTCCATTAGATGGTGAGCTCCCTGAGGGTAGGGATCACATTTTTGCCTTCTTTTGAATTATTAGTACTTGGTGAATAGTAAGTATTTAATAAATGAATAACTAATAATTGATTAATAATTAAAATTCAGAATTGTTTATTGACTGATTTATGAATAAATTCTACTTTAATAAAACAGAAGACTCCTATACCCCCCAAAAAAAGTCAAAATCCAAAAAAAGGCCTCCAGTGCATTTCTATTTTCAAACTACTTTTTGTAGTAAGAGAGAGCCAGAAGCCAAATAGCTACCTGGAGAATGACTAAATATATTGGGGCACATGAAGGTAGCAGAATATTGTGGCATGTTAGTTCATTTTACCAAACTGATTTGTTTTCTCTACATTACTCATCCTTATGAGGGTGGCTCTCTGGGAGAGGGCAAGGAGAAATGTTCAGAATGTAAAAACAAAAGATAATAAACCATTTTGAAAAGAAAAGAAAGATCCACATCCAGATGTAGAAAAAAACTAAACAAAACTACAGAATCTGAATGAACGCTATGTTAGCTTTTTTAATTTCACTTTATTCATATCCCATGGTTTTCTTGCTTTCCCCTTAATCCTAATTCCTTACACAGAAAATGACTAATATGTAAACATGCTAAGCACAAATGTACAATGATCCCCAGACTATTCTCCGCTGGGGGGTGGGGGGGAATGGGAAGGGAGGATGGAAGAAAATTGTGTAACTTATAAATATGCATGCAGATTGTTAGAAAAACTTTCATAACAAACATGCAATTGGAAAAATAAAATATCAATTTTTTAAAAAGAAAGAAGGCAGACTGACTAAAGCACTACTGTCTCCCTCTCCCCTGCCCCAGTCAAGAAATTTCAATGGCTTCCTATTGCTTATTTTAGAATTAAGGTCCATCTCCCTTTGCCTGGCATTCAAGGCTCTTCAGAATTTGATCCCAACCATTGCTACCAATCAACTGATGATTCTTCCAATATTTCCAGGTTCTTTGGCCTCTCTCTCTTAAGACCCTCTCTCCTTGGCTTCTCTGACCATCCTCCCAGTTCAATGATCCTCCCTTGTGGCTCTCCTCCCAAATTCTAAATGTAGGCAATTCTTCCCAATGGCATCGGCCCTCCTCTCCTTCCTCTCTATATTCTTGCTCTTGGCGATCTCATCTATTCCCAGGTTTATCACTGATCTCACCCCCTCATTGTATGGGGTAGGAAACCAAGGTTCAAAGAGGCTAATGACTGAGCTTAAATACGCTTCTTAGGCACTTCTCCCCATTATCCATAGTTTGGGGGCCAAGGAGAATAAGACTAATCCTCTCTCCCCTAAGAGATGCCCCTAACAATCAGGGCATCTAAGTGGATAGAGCACCGGCCCTGGAGTCAGGAGGACCAAGTTCAAATACAGTCTCAGACATTTAATACTTACTTAGCTAAGTGACCTTGGGCAAGTCACTTAACCCCCAAAATTATTAATAATAATCACAGTAATAACTTGCATTTCTACGTATTTTAAGATCTGTAAAAGTATCGTATCATTTTATCTTCACAACTTCTCTGGGAGGTTGGGTAGCTATCATTACCATTTGCTCCATCCACTAAGAAATCTAGCTGCCTCTCTGAGTCTTCTCTTCTCAGTCCTGCACAGATAGGAAGGGCAGGGGGTTTGGGGAGGCCGGGCCGTAGTCGCTGCTCACCAGTTGGTCCGCGATGCTCAGCAGCTGGTTCTGCGTGTCCGTCCGGTGGCTGATATCCTCCCAGTATGAGGACAGCACCACCACAGGCTTCACGTTGCCCCAAGGCAAATAGTAGTAATGACATCCTGGAAGGAAGAGAGGAGGAAGGGAAGGAAGGAGGCTGAACTGTGCATGCAGAGTGGAGGAAAGAAGGGTACCACACAACCAAATTCTGGGGTAGGAGAGAGGTGTCCTTTTTGACATTCCTCACCTCCAGTGAGGTCATCAGTGATCATCAGTAACCAAAGGAAGCTCCTTTACCTAGGCTTATTCTTCTGTTAGCCGCCCAATGGACCACTTATTTAACTGGAGGCTGCGCTGTCCATATTAGGGTTTCTTAGCCCATCAAAAGAATTGGCATACCAAAAAATGTTGGCCTTGGCAACAAGGGAGCAACATGAGCATAATCCATCCCTTGCCAGCCTTGACGGATGCCACAGATGTGGCCCAGGGCAACCTCCCTGGTGGTTTGGGCCAAGTGCCTGAGTCAACAATGGCCAGCTGGTTGAAAGTGCTCGAAGAACGGCTGCCCAGCTGTGCCCTCAACCCCAGCTGCAGGCTCCTGCTCACCCTGGTCAGGGAGGAATAGCAAAGGGAATTGGGGAAGGGGAGAGGACAGGACCCCATCTGGGAAAGTCCCTTGGCTTCAACTGGTGGGGACACGCCTGGGTCCTATCACCAAGGGGGAGAAAAACAATGGGATCCTATTAAAAATGAAACAGGGTAAGGATGGAGAGAAGAGGAGAGATTGGGTCAGGGGGCTGCAAAATGAAGGAACTGATGGATGATATTCACCATGACAGCTGCAATAGTAGCAACTGAGCTCTATAGAGCACTTTGAAGGGGCAGGGCCCTGGGTGTCCTGGGGTACCCCATCTCTCCTGGGCTCATGAGAGCAGGTGGTTAAATTTTCCTGATATTGATTTATTGCTCAGCTAATTGTCTAAACTTAAAGTGATGTAGAAAATGGTAATAATCCAACTTAAAATTTAATACTTGAATTTTCAGAAAATGGTTATTAAACATTTATCAGCATGCATTGCAAGTCAAAGGCCTTGGGGTCAAGAGGACCCATGTTGAAAAAATAAAATAAAATATCAACAAAAATTTTTTTAAAAGAAGACCCCAGTTCAGGTCCTGCCTCAGACCTACACTTGGCTGTGTGACTTTGGTCAGTCACTGAACCCTTCAGTGTCCTGGGTCATTTTCTAAGACTACAAGAGGAAGGGGGCAAGAAGGAGAGAGAGAGAGAGAGAGAGGAAAGGACAGAGAGGGAGGGAGAAAGGAGAAGAAAAGAGGGAGGGAGAGGGAAAAGGAGAAGGAGGAAGAGAGGGAGAGAAGGAAAGGAGAAGAAAAGGGAGGAGGAAGAGAAGGAAAAGCAGGCGAGGATGGAGGAAGAGTGAGAAAGAGAGTCAGTGGGAAAGGAGAAGGAGGGAGAGGCAGAGGGAAAACTCAAAAAGAACTGAACCCCTCTTAGCTTTGGGTTTCCCCGGTGGCTCTCTTGTCCTTCCTGTTCCCATCACATCTTGCTCTCCAAAGCCATAATTAGGGCAGACCACTCCAAGGTGCCAAATTTAGACACTGGAAGTTCATGTCAGTTCAATGAGTCTTTATTAAGCATGCTATTCTATGCTAAGACCTATGGATACAAAAAAAAAAAGGCAACAGATGCTCCTGCCATCAAGGTGTTTCCAATCCAATGAAGCCCTCTCGCAGAAGAAACAACAGAGCTGAGCTCCTGGTTAGCCAAAAGAAGTTAAAAAAGGAAATTCCAAATGGCCCCTCCCTCCTACACATGTCAAGTGGGCCCCCAGGACCTGCTCTCCCTCTTCCACCTCTGAGGGCCCAATGCTCCAGTTTGGGGGGGGGGGTCTCTTTCCTGCTAGGTTGCCCCATCACAAAGGCTGCCACCAGCCCTTACCATCAAAGACAGCTCGACTGTACTGGGTAGTTGAGGCCAGCGGGAGGCAGGTCATGTCAAATTTGTTCCCATAATTTCCAATGCTGACCTCAAACTGTATGGCATCATCAACATCCTGAAGCATGGTGGCCGAGTAGAAGGTGGCGAACAGGGAGTATTTCCGCCTTCTGAGATACTTCTGAGAGTAGGAAAGAGAGGTTGGGATGAGGATGCTTGACCCCAAACAAAATACCCGGCCTTCCTGGGCCTCAGTTTCCTCCTCTGTAAGGGGGGAGAGACTAGAAGAGCCCTAGGTTCTGAACTTAAAGTTGAAAGGGACCTCAGAGGACAACCAGGCCAGTTCGATCATTTTACTGAGAAGGAACCAGGTCCTGAGAGATGGTGACTTGCCCAAGGATGAGTGATGAGATTTAAATCCAAATTCTCTGCCTTGGATTCTTTCCTACTTTCACCCAGCACCCAAAGCAGAGCCTTCAACAGATCTGGACAGGCCCTTAAAGCCCATCAAGTTTGGCATTTCAATGACTGAAATGATGGGGATAGGGTCTGTATTCATTGGCATTGAGAAGTCCTTACCAAATACAAGTCATCCTCTTTTCTAAAATGTTAGGTCTTAAGAGACGTGTCCAAGGGCCCTGAGAGGTGAGGGGACTTGTCTGAACTCACATGGGTATCTAGATTTGAACCCAGTTCTTCCTGATTGCATTTTAAATCCTGTGTTGTTTGTCTGAAGACTAGTTTAGCTAAGTTCTGAAAACACTTATCACCAGTCAGTCACCAGGCTAATTCTTTCAGCCTTATCATTTTCTGAGACCATGGTCCAACTCTTAAGGGAGGGAGGTCTGCAGATGTGAGATGGAAGAATGGAAGCCCTAGAGGGTAGGAGTGGTTTCATTTCTGTCTTTGAATCCCCTGACCTAGCACAGCCCCTAACATTTATCAGGTTCTTACTAAACGTTCGTTAAATTGAATTGAATCTAAGCTTCCAGAAGACAAGGGATTGATCTGATTCACTCGTACACTGATATTCCAAGATTCAATGCCCCAGAAATGAAGATGGAAATCTCATTATTGAAAATTTGTCATGAGTTACCAAGAAGGAAAAATAATCCCTTTGCAGGCAGCATGGTGATGGAGGATGATCCGTTGTTGTCCCTACTTTCCACCTTTGGTGGGAGCGTCAGAGTGTATGCACTTTGGGCATAATCCTCCAAGAACTCAGTGGGCACTGCCATCCATAGTAGGACCATGGAGCATCTGCCCCTGATCATTTAAGAGAGGTTGGAGCACAGATCCTAAGCACACTGAAGCTACTCAGCAAAACCATATTGGCCATTATAATATTGCAATAACTACAGTGTGGTGTAGACTAGGTATGATACCAAGAATGTGGGTGAGGTTCCAGCCCTACCTCTGACTAGTTAGTTAGGGATCCCTTTGCCTCTCAGGGTTCCCCTTCAATATCTCTCTACTGGGAGAGAAAATCCCCACATTGCAGGTTCTCTGTACAAATTCAATCACAGGTCTAAGATGGTGATGTCAATGAAGATCATGATGATGACAATGATCAAGTTAGCGTGAGAATCATGAAGACCTGGGTTCAAGGCCAATGTCCACAAATACTGTGTAACTAGACATGTCTCTTAATCTCTGAATGCTCCAGGAAAATCTCTGACCCTAAATTCTAGACAAGAGCTGACTTGAATTAGCTGAAGGAACTTCCATTTTGGCATTCCCTATGCCAAATGAATAGTAGGTTTCTTTCACCCCCCAAAAAAAAAAACAGAATTATATTATTCTTATGTGACTTTAACATTCCTTGGGGCAGCTAGGTGGCATAGTGGATAAAGCACTGGTTCTGGAGTCAGGAGGACCTGAGTTCAAATTTTACCTTAGACAGGTGACCTTGGGCAAGTCACTTAACCCCATTGCCTTAAATTTAAAAAAAGCATTTCTCATATTTTTGCATCATTTTCCATTTTTCAAGATGCTTTAATTATCTCACTCAATCACCACAATGAGGCCAAGGAGATAGATAGGGTAGGGACTTTCATCCCCATTGGAGATGACAAGATTCAGAAGCCTAAAGTTGGCAGTGTCTTTAGAGGTCAACAGGTCAAACCTCTCCACTTGACAGATGAGAATGATAGGTCTAGAGAGATGAAGTCACTTCTCCAGTCACACAGGTAGTAAGCACCCAAGTCAGAATTTGAACCCAGAACCTCAGACTCTGGTGCCAATATTTCATTTAACAATACTAGCTAGGTAAGTAAATTGATGCCTAAAGAAACTCATACAGACTGATCTAGAAAGTGAACAGTGACTCTGGCCAAGGCCCCTTCCTCCTCCCTATGCTGGAAGGAGCCCCAACAGATCCCTCTTCCAGCACCATTACTGATACCTCCACCCGGAGGATGTCATCTGCGTGAATGTTGTCCACCCGCTGCTCTGTGTGTTCCACCAGCTTTGTCTCCAGGGACACCAGCAGCCGGCCACGATAGGACACACCTTCTCCCTGGGGAGGAGGAAACCGTATAATTTGTTCACTATTTAAAAAGTACAGAGAAGAAACTGGACTCATGGGATGCTGGAGGCACTAAGCTTAGAGGGCTTTTACATCATGGAAGTGAGGACATACTCATAGTTGAACATTTTTATATAGAAAATGAGAGAAACTAAAGACAAGGGAGAGGAATAAAGTCAATGAGGACAATGAGAGCCCATGGGCTCTAAGGACTAAGATACGGAGGGAGAAAGAGTTCCTTGGCCCAATTACCCTCCCCCCCCATGATTGCTATGTCTGTGTTCCAATTGACAACCAAGACTGGTTAATGTCCAGAGTGAATTAAGAACAATTAGCAAATTGGAGAAGTTATATAACCTCCTCTGCAACATGAGAGGGTCAGGCCATGTGGTCCTGGAGGTCCTTCTATATTTGTAACCCTATGATGTCCCTGTTTCTGAAGGTTAGTCATTGAAGAAGGGGCTCCTACCTAGGTCACAGCCATTAGCTAAAGATTTATGAAATATATTTGCATTTCTCAAGCCTTGCATCATACTTTTTTTAGGAGACCCAGACCCACACAAATATCCTCTCATGTGTCCACCATTTTGATAGATAGAAATCTTCACTTAAGGACTTAATCCTGCTAATTCTTCTTAGGGGCAAAGAAGAAAACCACCCCCTATCTAGGTTCCCTCTTGGCTACTCTATAGACGACTCATCCACTTTTCCGTATTTTGATAGTCAGGCATTATTTGTTGAGAGGAATAAGTTGGGGGATTTTAGGCTAAGGAATTAAAACCCAACTAAACCAAAGATAATATAGTGGAAAAGGAGGAGCAGCAGCCTTAGGGGAAGGGAAGGGGAGGGAAACAAGGAACTAGCTAGTGTGCACATCATGACTTAGACACTCAACTCAAACACTCTGAGACACTGAGCTCTGGGGTCCTTAGGGTTTCAGCCAGAGCAATAATCTGGATATTTAGAGAACAACTATGTCCTGAACATACAGGGAGGCGGGGGGGGGGGGGGGGGGGGGCAGGGACACCTATGGCTTAAGTCAGAAGAAGGATCAGGAGTAAACTAGGAAGGTAAGTCAGATTCCTCGGGGAGTCTAGGAAAGCCAGACTTTGGTCACAAAAGGACTGGATCCTGGGGTCCGATAGAGAGTCAGACCTAGGGGTCCCAGGAATCGATCTGTACATAGCCACCCCAATAGTATGACAGCACTTTGCACATAGGAAGCATTTATTGATTATTGAGTAAACCTGTATCACCCTACACCAGGAGGGAATAAGACTTAGGATTCTCAAAATGAACTATGTGGGAGGCCATTGCTAGTGATGGTTCAATATGTGAAGCATGAAACAGGAAGCAGCTGAGGGCAGGAGAATGACATCTGTCCCTGTCACCATGACTCCAGGAAGAAGTCATCTTCGGTCTCTTTTGTATCTTCCATGCTTGGTCCAATGGCTGGTAGGTGTTTAATAAATATTTATTGATCAATTGGTGGAAGAAGTCCGTCATAGCCAGGAATCAATGGATATATCCTAGAAGGTCAATTCATCTGTTCCCCCCCCTTGAATAGCACTGTCAGGAGCCCCTAAGACAGATCACCCCCACTACTTCTCCATATTTGACCCCACCTGGTAGCAGCCACAGCCTCACCTTGCCTAGGTTGAGTTCCTCATAAGGGTCAGGAAAACCAGTGAATTCCCTGGGGCTTCCGTAAAGATTCACATAGCAGGGTCCAAAGGTGGGGAGGAAACCCAGTCCATCATCAACTAGGAAACCACAGGAGAGAATCAGTTATAGGGGGTAGTGAGGAGAGCGACATAAAAGCCTGAATTTTTGCCAGGCTCCCATCACTGTCCAGCTTGGGGAACCTCATAGTCAATAATACTTACCCACAGACATTCCTAACTTGACTCTTAATTCCCAACCCTGATTCTTAGTTGCCAATCCCCATCCTTGGCCCTGAGCCCCTCACCTTCATCCTTGAATTTCAATCTCTAGCTTTAATTATTTTGTTCTAACCCCAGACCCCATCTGCTCCCTAAGGCTAAATTTCAAATGTTCCTTGAATCCTATATTAGTTATGGGACCGAGATTCTTCATGTTGCATCCCATCAAGGCTGCTTTGCCCCATGCACCCCATGCATGCCTCTCCATCCAAGACTTAGGTGTTGAACAATGGTCAAATCTAATTATGCCAGTTTCAGGCATTTAGTCCAGGTCCATCCCCAGGAGGACAATCTATGGGACTACATGGATAGGGGCCTACATAAAGACTGCTTCCTTCTCCTAGGGAAAAGGACCACAGGAGAAATGAAGGTACTCCCTAACCCTCAGGGTCATGGCCTCTTGCCCTTGAGTGAAAAGTGAGGAACAAAGACAAAGCTGTGTAACCTCACCATCAGTTCCATTCACTGGATACCATTCAGCAAGTTTTCAGTTTAGAAATAAAGTTGGAGCAAGGTTTAAAGATAAAGTAAAGATTAGGAACAGATATTCTTCTATATTATCTGATTGGCATTAATGCCAAAATTTTTCAACTAACATACTTTCAACTTTTTAATTCATTCATTTTCCAGCCTGGGGCTTTAGCTACAACATTCTAGAAGATTCTAGATTGTTATGAGAACAATCATAAGGGAAAAGCACTATTTATATCCCATAATTTATATTATCTGCCTCAAAGATAAAGAAGAATAGTAATTGGGACATCCCAGTGTAGATAAGGTTAAATGATGACTTCTCAAGGAAGATCTAAAGAAAATCTAACTATAGACCAGAAAGATTTCTGGTGAAAGTTGAAAACGTGATCTTCAGTGGTAAACAAGTTATTTTTTGTGCTATTATTATTATTATAACTTGCTGTTGCTGAGGAGGAAGCTGGCAGTGAAGGTTATAGTGATAGGAATCCTAGTCTCCAGATACCAAGAGTCGTGATGTTCTTTTAATAGGAAGAATCGGAAGGCAAAGGTCAGCTTTTGGGCAGGGCTAAGGAACTGTTGCTGAGTAGAGATTGATTTCATCCTGAGATCTAGAACCACAGTTGCCCTAACAAACCAAGAGCTCCCTAAATATTGAGACCAGGTCTACTCTCTCAGACCAGAGGTCTATTTAAGGGTGAATACTTTGCCACCAACTAATGGACAGAGGAAGAGGGAGGAGGACCTGAAGCAGCATGGGACACTATGTTTGAGTAAGACTTTTTTTCTCTGACCAGGAAACAGTTTGAGTCTGCTGACTTCCTTCGGCTCAACCTGAGATAGGTCTCTCCTGGTCTTCCAGAAGGGAATAACAACTGAGGCCCTGAAAAAGTCATTGTCAGAGGATATAGCTCAGCACTGTTGGCCATGACTGTGGAGTGAAAGATAAAGCTAAAGATGGGCATTGGGAGAGAGGTCCATAACCTCAGGAAGGAACTCAGTCCATGAAGATTGGTCAGAGCATTGTGGAGGCAGCCAGAGAGGGCCTAACTCATGGAAATTAATGTAACCCTTTACAAATATGAGCAGATCTCCATTCCCCAAGGATTAGTCACTTGGCTGCAAATTTGTAAATCCTACCCTATCTTCTCCTGCTCTCTCATTGCCCAGAGGCTATTCCAGCTCTCCCAGCCAGCCACTATGGTTGGTGACTGTGGGTTCAAGGGTGGAAAACTCATTTAATATTCATCTAGCCCCCCAAACCTCAGGAAACCAAATTCACCAAGGGAGATGAAAATTGGAGTCACCATAATAGATTGCAAGTGATTGGGGATTAGACACTGGGCCCCAGAGAAACAATTCTCACTTCCTTTCCTACTCTGAACCCAAGAGGATATTCCAGTAAATTGTAAGCAACTTGAGGGTCCAGAATTGGTTCACTTTGTCACTTTATTGCATTTGCCTCTGCCTCCAGTGTGTTGTGCGGTACCAATTGGACCAATGAACTGGATCTGCTACAGCCCCCTAACTAGAAAAAAAAAGAGGAAATGGAAGAAGAGAAGAGAACTGTTCTGCTAAAAGCAATTTCTACTTATTAATATACTTCTCTTCCCCATTGGAATGTTAACTCCCTGGGTGTAGGGATTTTTAACTATTGTATTTGTAGCCATACTCGGTACATGACCCAGAGTTGGCACTTAATAGATGTCCATGGTCCCTCTTTCTCTCTCAGTCCATCCCAGACTCAAAAGAATGCCACCCAGTATACCACCTGACCCTGAATCCCAAAGGAACCCCAGCCCAGGAACCCCTCCCTCCTCCCCATCAGGAGTCAAGCAACGTACGGTCGGAGGCACGGTAAGGGTTGGCCACACCGGGCGGCTCCTCTGAAGTGTAAAGAAATGGAGAAGAGGGTTAGCGTGGTCATGGAGGAGGCTGTCATCAGCGGGCAGGTTACATGGATGCATGCTTAGACAGACAGGCAGGTGGACGGGTGGACGGGTGGATGGATGGATCAATGGATAAACAGATGGACAGTCAGACAGAGGAGTAGGCCAATTTATCCATGGCTCCTTGAGCCTGTCAAAGACAACCCCACATTCCATTCCATACCCCAGCCCATGACTCCAGCACCTGCTCATTCTACTTAGACCAGATTCTTACAGCATCAGTCTGTCATACAGTAACTACTTAATAACTACTTTCGCCATCTCCACCCAATTGACCTTTCCACCACTGAGCAGCACAGTAATGAGTAAGGGGGTCTCTCAGGAAAGAAGCGCCTCTAAGGAGAGGAAATCTAAATTTGCCTTCCCTAAGCCTTAGGGTTTAGCCATACAGTTTTTCTGCCCATGTCCCTGGTTGGGTCTAAGGTTAAAAAATGAGTTTTCCAGTTGTCTGGAAAAGTTAAGTCTATGAGCCCGTGAACCTAAGAGATTTATTTCCCCATTGGGAGTTGCTTGAAACAGAGAACTCGTAACCCAGGTGTAGATGCCAGTACTGAACAGTAATAGCACAGAGGGGCTATGTTACATGCATGTTACATATATGGACCTACAAGAACCTGTGCAACTGAATATATTAGTTACACAGGTTCTTGTAGGTCAATCTGTATATATCTTGGGGCAAGGGTACACCCAGGTGGAACATTCTGTGTGTCTGAGTATGGTTCAGTCTGACTGCTTCTTCCTGTGGGGCATTCTCTAGCAAGGTGTGCCTAAGGTTCTATCTGTATTCACATGTGTGTGTGGCATATAATTGAGTGAATGCATACATGTCTATGGGTGGGTACCCATATTCACACAATAGCCCATATAATAAGACCAGGGTATCCAATGCCCCTTGCTAGTCAGTCAAGTGTGGCATTAATAAGAAGTCAGAACAATCCTAATAATAGCAGCAGCAGCATTTATATGGACTTTTAAGATCTCCAAAGACTTTATCAATATTCTCTTATTTGATCCTCACAATACCCCCAGGAGGTAGGGGTTAGCAACATCATCGTCATCGAACAGTTGAGGAAACAAAGGTGAAATGACTGCATAGCCTGTGACTGGATTTGAACTTGTATCGTCCTCATTCCAGACCTGCCACTCTCAGTACTGGGTGTAGTGTCTTTGAACCATGGATCACAGCACCTTTAGGTTCTAAAGATGGAAAGAACAATACCCCCATGAAAACAGAAACACCAAAGAGAGGGGTTTTACAAGGAGTTGCTGCCATCATCTGAAAATAATATTCAATCATACTGTAGGAAATCCTAATTATAATCCTAAATAATCAAATTATAATTAGAAATCATCCTTTTCCTTAGGATGACCCAGTAGAATGGAAGTTCCCTGAGGGCAGGACTTGTTGTTTTTGCTTCCTCAAACCAAGACCACTCCTTCCTACCTGTGTGACCTTGAATAAGTCACTTATTTTCTGTGACCAAATGAGACAGGACAATCTCTGAGATCCCCTTTGGCTAAGTCATTCTCCTTTCTTGAGACCTCAGTTTCCTCCCCGTGTCAAAGGAAGGAGCTGAGTCTCAAGACCTCTGAGATCCATTCCCATATTCTATGAAGCTGACTAGAAAGATTTGGGTAATTCCAGTTGCTTCCCAGCCGGAATGGACCTAGACATTGGCAATGAAACCTCTGGATGCCAAAGTTTAGCCTTTAGTTAGGACAGAGACCTGGACCTTTCTCCTGAACAGCAAGAAGGGGGCACATTAATCTGCATTATCCAGGTGATTTCTCTGGAACATTCCAACTTCTTCCCTCCCTATCTTCCTTTAAATCTCACCTTTTGGAGGCAGCTAGGTGGTGCAATGGATAGAGCACCGGTCCTGAAGTCAGGGGAACCTGAGTTCAAATCTGACCTCAGACACTTAATAATTACTTAGCTGTGTGGCCTTGGGCAAGCCACTTAACCCCATTACCTTAAATAAAAATGAAAAAAATCTCACCTTTTCCAAGAAGCCTTCTCCAGCCCCTACTTCCAAGGTCTTCCCTCTATTCATTCTTTCCTATTGATCCTGGCTCTACACAGCTGTTCACCCGTTTGTCTCCTCAGTTCCAGTGTAAGCCCCCTGAGGGAAGGGGTTGCCTTTAACCTCTTTTTTGTACCCCTCAAACTTAGCATAGTACTTAGTTAATACACAGTAAGCTTTTGGTAAATATTCATGGATTAAATGAAGGAAAATAATTTTAGTGACCCTGAAGAGAGAAAGCATTTTTTGACCAAATATTCCAGACCTTCCAGACCATTTTCCTGACTTCCACCCTACCCCACACTCCTTTGTTTGGCATGGTTTGTGGTGAAGAGATCTGGTTCAAGTTCCAATTCTGACTCACTAGCCTCTCTTAGTCCAGGTGAGTCAAGTCTTGGGGTCTCAGTTTCCTCAGTCATAAAATAGAGATAATTACTTGCATGTATCATGTAACTATTATGGAGTTTATACTTTTTAAATCCTATAGAAGGGAGAGTGATAATTATTATTTCCATCACTAGAGATGAAGAAGGAAAAAGGCAACACCGCCATGATGAGGGAGGCATGTTCATGTTCATCTCAATCCCAACAGGGCCAGATCCATGTCTGTATCCCCAGCAACACTTCCAGTCTATAGGACCGCAGAACTAGGGAGTGGGGGTCTTGGAGGTCACCTAATTCATCTTTCTTCTTTTAGGCAAACAGAAATTGCCTAGAAAGGAAAGTTAACTTAAAGTCGAAAGTGACAGAAGTCCAGGATTCAAACCCAGATTCTCTTCTCTTCACTATACCATGCAGATCATCTAGTTCTACCTCTTCCCCTTCATTTCATAGCAGAATGATGAGGGCTAAAGAGATTAGGCAACTTGCCCAAGGCCACAAAAGAGCCAGAATTCAAACCCAGCTCCTAGGACTGTCATTTCTATGGCTTTTCCACATCTCAAAGGCAAGGAGAGTTGGAAGTAAACAAAGATAGTGAAGTCCAGAAGTTATAACTTCTGTGCTCTGGACCCTTCCAGAAGTCAGTCCAGTAAGACCTGGGGATCCCTCATGAATGCATAAAATAAAATCCACAGGATTACCAAGGAAACCTAATTCTATGGAAATACAGTTACAAAAATACTGGAAAACAAGTTCAAAGCCCCCTGGGCTGGTCCAAGCATCTCATTTCACAAATGAGGAAAATGAGGTTTCTAAAGGTTAAGAGTCTTCCCTGAGGTCTCTAGGCTGGGATTCAGGCTAGACTTTCCAGCCAATGCTCTCCATGTAGAAGCCTAGTCTTTATTTTAGAAACGTGTCCCAGGGCAGCTCTCACCAGTGCATTTACGCACGTTTATTGCTCATTAACTGGGCAGGGATGCTGCCCAAGGAAGGCAAGGATGGTTCAAGGTAGAGGCTGCTGCTCACGTCAAGAAATGAGAAGCTATGACGAAGCAACTTGGAAATGAGGGTCATGAGTCACTCGGAAAATAGAATTCACTTTACCCAACGTTACGTTCATTCTCCTCCCAATCTGGCTCACTCAAGACTGTGATAGCTCTGAGAAAAAGAGGGCAAGGAGTCGGAGACTCAGGGTCTGGAAAAGTCACTTCCCTTCCCTGGGCCTCAGTTTCCTCTTTTGTTGTCAAATGATACCCCATTCAGGGGTTCTTAACTTGGTGTCCCAGAATTTGGTCTTTTTTTAAAATTTGATGCTTGAATTTCTACATAATTGGCTTCTTTGTAATCCTATTTAGTGTATACATTGGAAAACATGATTCTGAGGATGCAAAGGCTTCAGAGACCCCTAAGGGGTCCATAGCCCCCCAAAAAAGTTAAGAACACCTTAATGCTTCACACCTGGGTGTCCTGAAATAATTCCTGTGTTCTCATTGCATTTATTGTTTCTTGTCTTTATTTTATATTTGTTATTGGTAGATGGTGACAAAAGTCCTTCACCCAAGACAGATCAGTAACTGTCCCCCCAATAGGTTTAGTAGTCTCTGGCAAGGAGAGGTTCAGTGACTGGCCTGGGGTGGGGAGGGAGAGGGAGAGGGAGAGAGAGAGAGAGAGAGAGAGAGAGAGAGAGAGAGAGAGAGGATGTATGTGGCTGTTAGCATGTAGATGTATGTATCTCTGAGTCAGCATTGTATGAGTGAGGATGTGGGTCTATATGTGCATGTGTTTGTGTGTGTGTGTGTGTGTGTGTGTGTGTGTGTGTGTATGTGTGTCAGAGATGGAGACTGAAGCCAGGTCTGATTCCAAGGTACAGAAGGGTCTGGAACTGAGACCCCATTGCTCTGGGTGAGGAATGACCCCATACCAATGTACATGGGCATCTGCTCTGCTCTGCAACTCAAACCCTCAGAGAATTAATTAGGAGGTTAAGGGACTTAATGAAGGTCAAACAGCCAGAAGATGTTGGACCCAGAGCATGAACTGCGTCTGCTTGGCTCTAAGGCCAACTCTCTACCCACTGCACCACACTGTCTTTAGCATATAGTAAGAAGCTTCATACATGGATGTTTCGATGTCAAATGTCGAACCAAACTGAATTGCATTGACTTTGTCCAACCTACCTCCCAAGACCGCTAGGTTCCAGTGAGATAACAAATGGAAAGTGCTTTGAAAAGGATGTTGTTAGAGATGGGGAGAGGATCAGGTCAAGACCCTCGCTCACACGCAAGCTGCTCTGGGTTAGTCAAGCAGGAGACAGCCGGCGGGGCAGATCATGCAAGAACAGTCACCAGTATACTTAAAGGAATTAGTTGGAAAAGAGAAGTTCCAAAACATGATGGTTAAGAAGGAAGCCAGCCCAGGTCTCCATCACAGCTACCGTACCTGAGGAGGTAAAAAACAAAAGAAAAGAAAGTCTTTTTAGAGATGGTGTCATTATATCCTGAAAAACCTTCATCCTTCTCCTCCTCCTCTTCCTTTACTTCCTCCTCTTCCTCCTCCCCTTCCCCAGAAAGCTGCCCAGATTGATCCTGACAACAAGGCCAGTTCCCTTACCCCAACAGGTCACATCACAGACATAGTTGTGAGATTCCTGCAACTCCTTCCCCTGCCTGCACCCCCATAAATGCCCCTATCCTTGAGCTGCATGTAGTACAAACACTAAATCCAAGGGGTCCTAGACCCAGAGTTGGAAGGGACCTCAGAAACCCCTGAGTCTTCATTTTACAGAAGAGGAAACTGAGACCCCTGGGAGTTGACATGGTTTATCCAAGGTCAACAGCCTAGGCATAGCTCTGGAGATGGCAGAGCCCTCAAATCTAACCATCTCATTTTACTGAAGAGGAAACAGACCAAGTGAGGCTGGCTGCCCAGAATCCCTCAGGGACTAAGCATCAGGAAAGTGGATGGGGGAGACCCCAGGATCTCAGATATTATAACCTCTGTTCTGACCTTTGAACCTCATGCCTCCAAAACTCTCCCCCGCTCTCATCTAATGACATAACTCCATCTGTCTGTCTGTCTGTCTGCTCATGTCCTGCAATGGGGTGGGAGAAGGAGGTCCCATCATACTTCCTATGCCCTTCCTCCTGCTTCCTTATCTAGAAGACCTCCAGGCCTAGCTCTGTTCCCACCTACATCCTTCTTGAAGCCTCCCCTGATCATGCCAGCCCCCCAAAGAACTCTCCCTACTCTGGTCTCCTTCATTTCAGAGAGACTTTGCCATTCACTTGGCCATTACATATTGCTAGTTCCCATATTGTGCATATCTTAGCTCCCTCCCTTCCTCCTCCCTGCTTCCCCTTCCCTATCACTTCGACTGGAAACTTATGGAGGACAAGGCCCATTTTCATATTTTTTCTTCATTTCCTTTATTTCCTTTACAATAAGCATGATAGGTTCTCAGAAAATGCATAGAGTTGACCATGACAATGGCCAGCCATTTACATTGGTAGGGGGAGATTCTTCACCCAAGAACTCCTTAGACCAAGGGAATCCCCATGGATTTCCTCAAGAGCAGTGTTCCCACTCTCACTGAGAAAAAGTCCCAAGGTCTACTGGGCATCTCTAGGACACAACCACTCCCCTGCTCCAATGATGGGGATCCATACACAATCCTGGCCAAAGGAACCAAGAAGATGATGCTACGGATGTGAAGCCATGGGCAAGAAACTAAGGACTTCAAGGTCATGGTGGTGTTTTAATCCAAGTTACCACTGGAGGGGACTTTGGAAGAGAAAAGATAACATTGAGATGAGACCAGGTGGTTAAGAAGGTGGGATCTGAGCCAGAATCTAGATTTATAGACAACAACTTGGAATAAAGTATGAACGGCTGTGGGACCAGGGATGGGATCTGCCCAATGAGGCCTGGTAAAAATATATTCTTGCTTGGAGTTCTGTAAATCTGGTCAGTAAGGCTTCAAAGCAAAAGGGGAGGAGAAGGAGAAAACTACCTGCATATATCTACCAGGCTTGCCAGCACATAGTTACAACAGAGGAAGAAAAACAGCAGGAGAGATGCCCAGTAACTCAAAGGGAAGAACAACCAAGGAACAGGCAGCTATAAAAATCCACAGACCAGATAGCAACACACCAACAAGATATCCCAACAGAGGAAGGCAAAGTCAACCTCATAAATATTGTGGAGACTTGGTGGGCTGGGACTCAAGAATGAAATGCAGCTGTGGGAGAAAATGCTGTATTTAAAATGAAGAGGAGAGCGAGGCATGGTGATGCCCGCCTGGAATCCCAGCTACCGGGAGCTGACGCTGATGGAAAATATGAGCTCAGGAGTTTTGAGCTGGGGTGGGCTGAGCCTATCAGGTGGCCACACTGAATCTGGCACAAATATGATGAGGAGGGGGCAAGTAGGCTGCCTAAGGAGGGCCAAACCAGCCCTGGTCAGAAATGGAGTAGGCCAAACCTCCTGTGCCAAGCAGTAGTGGGATTGGACCCATTAGTGACCCCTGAATTTTCAGCTAGTTCAAAATAGGGAGGAAGGAAGGAAGGAAGGAAGGAAGGAAGGAAGGAAGGAAGGAAGGAAGGAAGGAAGGAAGGAAGGAAGGAAGGAAGGAAGGAAGGAAGGAAGGAAGGGAGGGAGGGACAGGCATATCAAACAGTTTAAGAGAGGTGGAGTAGCAAAGAGGTTGGGGGTGAAGAAGTGAGACCCCACATGCTTAGGTGAGCTCCAAGCTGGAAACCTCTCTGCTAGCCCATCAGCTTGCAGGAATGGGGTCCTGAGCTCAGGAATTCAGGTTAGTGGCTAAAGGTCCAAGAATCATGATTTCTAGGGGTTTTTTCCTATTCCCCCAGAAATAGGTATAACCCTGGGGTGGGAAAGCTGGCCTCCAGGTCAAGAACAATTCTCAGCAAGAAGAAAGCAAGTGGAAGTCGGGGTGAGGGGGAGAGGAGTGGGGGGAAGCAGGAGCTGCTGTTGCTTTGAGAGAAGCATCAGTAATTGTTAGTGAGAAGGAAACAGATTCAGCCTTAAGCTCCCACCGAATTATTACAAACAGACCAGGCCAGGCTGGTCAGTGGTTAGAACTTGGTGCTAATGAGGCCAAGGTCACAGGCTTGAATGCCATCTGGAGGCTGTTCCCTAGCCACAGTCTCACCCTGAAGCCTGGCCACAGCAGAGACTTGGGCCTAACACTCCCCCTCAGCCTGTCCACACACTGACCACTGATCTCACCAACTGTCTCTTTCTGTGGATGGATGGCCTCCCTGCAGCCCCATCTTCTGCGGCCCAGGTGGGGCAGGGGACGACGTCAGAGATATCCTATTCTCATTGGATTTCAGGGTTGCTGATGGCAGGGCTATGGGAATCTTCAAGTCTTTCTTTTACCAAGCCACATCTGAGAAGCATCCCCCACCCCACCCCCACCCCTGCTGCCCATTCCCTCCCCTTCCCCCTCACTTCCCCATAAAGTGCCAGGACAGGGCAGCCAGCAGATCACACCCAATAAAAAGCTCTAATCAGTCCCAGTCTCCCTCCCAACACACAAGAGAAAACACAATTTACAAAGAGGATGCAAGCTCCCCAGACCCAGAGTTTTGAGACGGAAAAGACCTAAACCCTTCCTTCTGGGTTTCTGCCTTGAGAATCCTTCAGGCTTAAACCATTCTTTCCCTACCCCCCCCCAATACCTCCCCATGGAGAACCAAGGATCAGGGGGATAATGCAAGGAAAGAAAGCAAAGGGGAGTCGATCCAAGATTGCCCCTCACCCCATACCTTCAAGACCCCATCAAGATTTATCTCATCATAAAACTGACAATTTCTCAAAGAAAATCTACCCACCCATCCGTCCTTTCATCCATCCATCCTCCCATCCATCCATCCATCCATCCATCCTCTTTCTGCGCATTAACCACCAAAGAGACATAACTCCCAAGAATAACTAATTACATCCTGAATTTTTCCTCTTCCTAGCTTGCCCTCTCCCTGCCAGCAGGGAATTCAGACTCATTAGGCTATCAGCCCGAGCCAGACAGAATAAAAAACCGGGAGGGAAAATTCATATAATTCCAACACCCAGGAAGGTCAAACAGAAATGAAGTCTGGATTATCCACATGGGGAGAAAACTGGATTTCCTCTGGTTAATTTAGCATGGTTCTAGATGAACAGACTTTGTTTACTTATGTGCAGGTCATTAAAACATCAGAGTGACTTTCCGGAAAACCAATTAATCTTTCAACTCGATCTTTCAAAGGAACAGCGGTGGCATCTAAGAAAAGCAATCTATTGTCTTAAGAACAGCAGTTGGAGGTGGGTGGACCCAAACAAGCCTTAGCAACCAGACGTCTGGGGAATAAAAATTTAAGAGACAGAGGTGTAGTCATTCCTGGTTCCAAAAGTCTCTAGACTGGGGGCAAACAGTCAGATAATAACCATAATAATAAAAAAATAGCAGCAACTAAAATAATGTATCTTAGAGAGGTTTGCAGATAGTTAAACATAGAGATAGATTTTCTAATTTGATTCTTCAGATTATTAGCCCCATTATTCTTATTAGCCCCACTAGAGAAGGAAATGGCAGACCATTTCAATCTTTGCCAAGAAAACCCCAAAGACAATATTAATGCCCAATGGTCTTGGGGTGGCAAAGAGTAGGATGTGACTGAACAATAGCGACTATATCCCCACTTTACGGACAAGGAACTTGGAGCCCAGAAAGACTAAGTGATTTTCCTGGGGTCACACAGCTGGGCTCTGAAGAAAAATTTAAACTTAGATCTTTCTGACTCTAAGTTCCCCACTTTATCTGCCATGACTACCCTGGTTTGAATTTCTTAGGAAAGTGATAGGCTAATGCCCAATCAGTCCAGTTTGGGAAACAATGACTAATGGGAAAAACCAAAATCCTATGACCTAAGAGCTTCAGAAAAGTTTGGGATCATTGGTGTTTCATTGGGAATCAGGGAATTTGAGACCAAGTCCTTCACTTTAGAGAGGACATAAAGTCTCATAGTTGTGAGCTGATCAGTCACCTCTGACTCCCATGTCCATGGATCTTTCCATTGTACTAGTCAGGAGACAATAGCCATGGCAAACAGATCCAATGAGAAGGACCTGGCAAAGGGTCTTGGAGAACACAGACAGGACTTGATTAGAGAGTTCGGAACCCAAGAGCTTCTGATAAGAGAAATGTTATACAAGTCATCAGTTTCCCAAGTACCCGGCTTGCTCTGGGGGTGGCTCATCTCCTATCTCCATCTTCTAGGAGCTGGGTGAGGGAAGGGGCTTGGGAGTTTGGGCTTGGGAACTTGAATTGGTTCCCTTCTGGTTTCTCAACAGCCAGAGATGCTAATATTCCCAGAGAACCTTGACAGGCACACCATCTAGTGGCAAAAACACACCCATCACAGGTGCAATGAGTTGGGAACTAAAGAAATGCTAACAGCTGTAGGGATGTTATCTAAGGCAACCATCCTTAGCCACAAAAAGGGACAGCAATGTGGGTCCCACCAGAGTGGGGTTATCTGCAGTCCTGGAAACTAGGTGCACCTTCTTGATCTCATTTAAACTTTTTTTTGCATTTCTAGGCAGCCTCTCTTCATGGGAAGATCATTTTCTAAGACAAATCATGGCAAGAAAGTTTAAAGATCACAGTACTAGAGCTAGAAGAGATTTCTAGCACAATCTCCTCATTTTACAGAGAAGGAAACTGAGACCCCAGGAAGCGGAAGTAAGTTACTTGCTCAAAATCACACCGATAATAAGCATCAGAGATAGGAGTTTTGATCCAGATTTCCCAACACCATACCATTAATACTGCCCCCCCAGCCCTCAGCAAGTATCTGGAACACAGTAGGCACTTAATAAATGCTCATTGATTGCCTGGGGTTTTCTGAAATGTCTCATAATAGAAGGGCAAAGGGCCTGAGAGCTCACTCTGAAGTGGTTTTCCCTCACAGAAATAGCAAGGGCACCCACCCATGGGCAGCTGAGAGAGAAGAAAGAATGAGAAGGTAGAGAAGGAAGGACTCACCTTCTATTTCTCCTCCGGGAGCAGAGATTTTCGACATACACAGGTAAGAGGTGCCCACGATGTCATTATGAGTGAGACGATCCCTAGAATGAGGTCCCCAAAAAGTCTTTAGTTCTAGGAATGGGGAGAGGGAGGGGCTCCCACCCTGTCCACTCTATGGGCTACGGAAATGAACTAGCATTTAAATGGGGCTTTAATTATGTTGTCTCATTTGATCCTGCCATGATTGTGCCCAGTTTTACAGATGAGGAAACTGAGGCAAACAAAATCTAATAGACCAGTGTCATTTCCATTGTGCTGTAGTATTCCTAAGATTGCCTGGCAAATAGCAGGCACTAAATAAATGTTTGTTCATTGATTGATTGATTAGTTGATTCCAAGGACCTGAAAAACTAAGTTAAGGAATTTGCTTTTGATCCCAGAGGCAATAGGGAGCCAGTGAAGGTCTAAGCAGGTGAGTGGTATGGACACACTTATGCCTTCTGACCTTTCCTCTCTAAAGACTTTGATAATTCTATTGTTTACAAATTTAGCACTCCATCCAAATGGGCGGTCCCCAAGGGTGGTATCTTTGTCTCTTTTTTATTCTGAACCCTAAGAACTAAGCAGACCTTCTTTAAATTGAATACCTCTCCCTGCTCCCATGTGTGTGTGTTTGTGTGTGTGTGTGTGTGTGTGTGTGTGTGTGTGTGTGTCTCACTCCCTCCTTCCATCTGTCTACCTCCTTGTCTCTTTCTGATAGAGTGCTAGGTCTAGAGTCAGGGAGAGCTGGGATCAAATCTAGTTTCAGCAATTACTAGTTGTGTGACCTTGGACAAGCCATCTCTGTTTGCCTCAGTTTCCTCATCTGAAAATATAGATCATAATCATATCTACTTTATAAGGTTGTTGTGAGAATCGAATGGAATAATATTTGTAAATGCTTAACGTAGCATGCTGCTTACAGTATGTGTTTAATAATTGTTCCTTTCCCTGCACACAGTAGGTGCTTAATAACAGTTCCTTTCCCAGAATACAGTAGTTGCTTAATAACTGTTCCTTTCCCGGAACACTGTAGTTGCTTAATAATATTTCCATTCCTGGAATACAGGAGGTGCTTAATAACAGTTCCTTTCTGGTACACAATAGGTGCTTAAAAACTGTTCCTTTCCCAGCACACAACAGGGGCTTAACAATGGTTCCTTGCCTGGTATACAGTAGGTGCTTAATAGCTGCCCCCGCCATTCCCTGCCTCATTTGGGTGTGTTTCTTTCCACCTCTGTGTCTTGGTCTCTGGGTGTCTCCATCTCCCCATCCCTCTCTTCCTCCTCCCCAGTCTTCCTCCCACCTCCCTCCTTGGTTGAGTTTTAAAAAGCTTCCCAGTCCAGGCTCCAGAATGGGGGAAATGAGGCCAGAGAACAGAAGGGAATTCTTCCCCCCCAGCCTTGATCCCCAACTTTTCCCCAACTGGTTCCCAGGCCAGATCAGCAGATTACCTAGCTCCCCCTTGCCCCGTCCCCCAAAGTATTTCAAAACCCATCATCCCCCAGCCCAAGGGCCTGGGCCCTAACCGACAACCAACTCTCCTCGGGCAAGCCGGAGGCTTTCAGGAGAATTGGATTTCTGGGTTGAACTGGGCCAGGAGGAGGAGAAAGTCGAAAGAAAACCAAGAAACTGGAAAATTGACCCCCTGGAAGACAGTGTGTTTCCAGGAGCCAGGTCACCCTGAGTTTATCTCAGTGTGCTGGGAAGAAAGCACCCTGTGGCTTTGGGAGGGGAGCTTGCAGAGCCAGTCAACTTCTTGGCCAAGACATGGCTTTGAGGGTTTGGGGGGTTTTTTTTGGAAAATGCCAAAGATCTCAAAATAGATTCACAATAAAAATGACTCCCAGACCTGACCAGAAACCCACAGCTACGGGCCCGTAATGTCTCAGGGTTTTGCTATATGCTGAACACACACTCTCAGTCCACACACACACACATACACACACACACACACACACACACACACACACACACACATATCCAGAGACATTCGATCACACGACTCACCCCACAGACCCAACCTGGAGACTCAACACATGCAGCATCTACAAACATACCTAAATATACCCACGACCAAGAGATTGGCAACGTCTGTGGTAGACACACAAAGACACAGACCGGAGAAACACAATGCATACAATGGAGCCATGTCTAAAAAACTCAGCCCAGAGACATTCATGTGAACAACAAGCATCCATACTCAACCAGGGGCCTGCACACAGCATACAACCCCTGCCCACAAACATGGTCCAAGATACACGTAGTCACACAACTCATAGATATACACAACACGATACAACCAGTTCAGGGAAAGGTGATGCTTGGAGAGGTCCACACAAACACACTTCACCCAACTCATATAGTCCAAAGACCCACACCACACACACACACACACACACACACACACACACACAAACTTGTACAAAGACATTCATGCACCAATCCAGAAGCACATACCATACCCAGATATGGACACAAAGTCAACAAGCATACCTGCCTCTCCATACCCCAAAACTCAGAAACCCCAAACTGTTCACACTTATACAAAAAGCATACAACTCAACACCCCCAAGTACAAACAATTAGCTGCAATGAAAAGATGTCTCCAGCCCCAGAGCTCCCATCTCCTCCAAACCACTTCCCAATGGCACATACCAGTGGTCGGGCCCCAGAACACTCTCCCCCACCATTGAACTCCCTCCCATTTTCATTTTGATTTTCTCTTAAGACTCCCACAAGCTGTTTTCTTTATTCCTGTGAACCTGGCCCAAGTTTGAGCAGCTCTGTGGTGAGCCGGAATCTTTTTTTTCTTCCCTCCTAACCTTGTCCTTCTTGTTAGGAGGCCCTGTGACCCAAGCCCTAGGGAAACCAGGGGAGTCCCCATCAGTGAGGCTATTCAGGGACACCCAAGGGATGCTTCTAACTCCACCTGGGATGATAGGAATGTGGCCTACCCCAGGGGCAAGGGGCCAGAAATGAGGACCTCTAGAAGTCCCCTCCAGTCCAAGGGGAATTCTTCTGATTCCTAAAACTCTACTTTAAACATGCCTTTCCCAGCTGCAAAACCTTTGTAGAGCAGCCAAGCCAACCTCTTTGCTGTCCCCCTACAAACGACATTCCATCCCCGACCCATAAGCCTCTGCACAAGCCATTCCTGGAATGCCCTCCCTCCTCCTCCCCTTGCTCCCTTCATGGTTCAGCTCAAGGGCCACCTCATACATCTAGCATTAGCTGTGCTTTCCTTACCCCGGTAGGGGTTGTTTGGTTTTGCCTTTGTATTCTCAGGGGCTAGCATGGTGCCTTGGCTCTTAGTAGGTGCTTATTAAAGGCTAATAGACTCACACTGAATGGAACACATCCTGCAAGTGGTGACCCAGATTCCGCTGTCCATTCTACATTGGGATGGCTTCTTTGGTTCTCCATCTTTCATCACCTCCTTCTCAATCTCAATAATTTTGACAAGAGCTGCTTCATCTCACCCACACCCTACCTTCATTCCCAATTTTATTTCCCCTTTCCCCCCAATACGTCTTTCTCTCTCTTCCAGCCAGAAGGCTCTCCTTCCTCATATTCATTCCCACCTCTGCACCTTTGCTCCAGTCGGGGTCCCCCATCTATCATGCCCTCTCCTTTCCTCTTGCCTGTCTAAATCCTACCCACACTTCCTTGTACTAGAGTCATCCAAGTCTCTAATGGCCTTTAACAGCTGCACCCTTCAGCTAAACACTAAGAATCACCAAATTCAAAGTTGTATGACCTTCAGAGACCATCAAACCCAATCTAGCCTTGATTAAGAATCTCATCTATACTAACCCTGACCAATGGTCATCTAGCCTTTGTTGGAAAGCCATTTGGTATTGTCGACTTTTGTGTTTGTAAGGGTGCTATGAATGTGCTTTTCATCCCAAGGTAGCCTTTAATTTGCTAAGGGGAAGGAGGAACCATGCTTCTGTGTGAAAAAGACATGATATGATGGCTAGAGGACTGGACTTGGAGCCAGGAGGACCTGAATTCAAATCATTCAATCAGCATTTACAAAGGCTCAACCATGTACCATACACTCTGCTAGGGGCAGGGGACACAAAGACAAAAGTGAAATAGCTGTTGCCCTCAAGGAATTTCCATTCTTCTCAGGCAAGTTCAATCTTTACATTTATAAACATATACAAAATAAATATAAAGTGGTTTGGGCAGCTGGGTGGGGGTAGGGGGATCTGGGAAGACTTCATGGAAGAGGTGCACTTGAGTTGAAGTTTTAAGGAAACTAAAATTATCAAGAGATGGAGAAGAGGAGAAAGTACATACCCAAGCATAAGTGAATGCCTGTGCAAAGGCCTGGAGAAGGGATCATAGATGTAGGAAGGGCCCTCAGAGGTCATACTCACTTCAGATATGAGGAAATCCAGAGATGCCCAAATTCTCTTCCCACTGTACCACACTCTATCCCTAGGTAATTTTTTATATTTAGTAGCAATGTCACCATGGGCAAGGTCCTTAATCTCTCTTGAAATTTAATTTCCCCATCTGTAACATGGGTATATGACCCTTGTGGTACCTACATCACAGGGTCGTGGAGGATCCAGTGAAGATCCATAATCTTTAAAAGATAGAAACATCACTTGTCAAGATGCACAATGAGAGACATTTTGGATACAGTCAATATGGGAATTGATTTTGCTTCGTGATACATATTTTTAACAAAAATTTTTTTCTTTTTCTTTTAAAATGAAAGTGGGTGGGAGGGAGAAAAATAAATGCTATTTAATTTTTAAATAAAATTAAATGAAAAAAATAGATGAGCATCCCTTGTCAGTACCAGGCACAGCTTCTGGATCACAGTAGGCATTTAATTAAAATTTGAATTGAATTGAGTAGACATTAAAAGATGCTTTTAAAATTCCATCATCCCTGGAAGCTTCCAGATCTAAAAACTCTACAGTTCCAAGACAGAATACTCACCAGTCCATGACCCGAATCCTCATCTTGTCACACATTGAGGGAAACTGAAGAAAAAAGAGAGACGCATTGAGCAAATGGGGAAAGCAGGAGTGTGGAGCACTGGGGAGCCTGGGTCTAGGGAAGGAACTGGTTAACTCAGTCAGTCAATGACTTAGACCTTCTGAGATTAAACTACCTGAATGGGGTGAGAGTAGGGGCTGGCCAAGGGATTCAGGCTGGGAGAGGGAGGGTGAAGGTGGGACCAAGCAGTTCCAGAATTCTCTATCACTAAAGCCTGGTGGGGACTGAGTAAATGAGTAGAGTAAGAAAATAGAAGCCCTCCCCCTTCCCACAAAACCCCCTTCCTTACTATGGCTGGCAGAGTGATACTTTGGTTCCACTGAGGATGGGCTGTCTTCTCCAAAATCTTACTGCAGAGCTAGAAAAATCAAATGCACAGGAATAGTCATGGTAGTGCAATCATAAAATATTGAACCGAATGGAGCCCTGCCAGCCTTCATGTACCACTAAAATCTCATCTTTTCCCAGAAGCCTTTCCCAATTCCACTGAATTCTCTTCATTATCTCCTCATTATGCAGTCTAGTGCTTTGTTTGCATGTTTTTTACCTTATTAGATTGGGAGCTCCTGAGGGTAGGGACTGGCTTTTGCCTTTCTCATAATCTCTAGCACTTAGCCCAGGGCCTGTTTGGTATTACCCAGGAGAGAGAGGGTTAGAGTAAGATTTTGACCCTGTATCTTTTGACTCAAAGACAGCTCTCTTCAGGATGGTAATGCATCTGGCCTCAAGACCTTGGAAAATAGTGCTTTGGGTCCTTCCCTTGCCCTCCCCCCAATGTCAAGTGGACACCCAGCCTTCACCTCCAGGGATGAAAAAACCAAAAGCTTCAGCATAGACCACTCCACAATGGACTGCTCTACTGTTGGCATGATCCTACTGACCCCTGCCCATACTCTACTATAGCCATTGTCCATCCTCTGTCCCCTGGAACCAAGCAGAATGGAGAGAACCAAGCAGCTTCTCTTCCACAGCTGTGCTTCATCCATAGCTCTTCTACTCCACCGCCCCCCTTCTCTTCATCAAGAGAGTAAAACCATCCCCCTCCCACATTCAAGGGCACTAGGCCTTCCCAGGTCTCCCCTCTACCCTGAATCACACTTAACACCTCTCCTTGCCCCACCCACTTTCACCTAGCTGGCATTACACACCATTTCATGATCTGAGGGGAGTAGAGGAGGGTGGGTGTCTTGTTTAGGAAACCAAGAGGCACACTAGATATAGCTTTGGGCTTGGAGTCAAGACCTGTGTTCAAATCCTCCCTCAGTCACTCTCTATGGGCAAGTCACATTATATCTCTTTGTCTCACTTTCTTTATCTGTAAAATGGGATGAATCATGGGATCTGCTTCCCAGGCTTGTTATGAGGCTCAAGTGAGATACTTGGGAAACTCTTTGCAGATCTTAAATCACTAATAACTTCTATTAAGTGCCTGGGTCACAGCATCCGTCTCAGAGTGGGGATCCCTGAGGGCCAAGGCTATCCAAGGGCACAGCCCATCAGGGTCTCAGTCTGTGACGACCTGTGACAGTTCCCCACTAGAGGCTCCCTGAGTGGAGTCTCCATCCCTAGGTCTGAGGATTAAGGCTTTATAAGGAGAGGCTGGGAGGGACCTCGCCTGAGCCAGAGTAGAGGACTCCGGAGTCTCTCCAAAGGAGTTTCAGCCTCCCTGGCAGGGAGATTCCCAACTGGGAGCAATGAATCCCTGATGGCCCTGCTCATGAGGGAACATGGGCCAGCCCCTGTGAGGAGGACGATGTGGGACTTTAAAGGGGGGATTCCCTGGTGCCCCTCTCCCCTTGGGGGTCTCTTTGCGAACTTCTGTTGGCTTCTTTCTCCTCCCCCCTAACTAGAGCAGCGCTAGGCAGGAGGAGGCTGTACAGCTCTTCCTAGGCTGGCCTCTCCTGATCTAGGCCGGGCTCTCTCTGCTCAGACTGTCTTTGTCCAGGCTGTTCCTTAGACAGCAGCACCACGAAGTGTGCAGACGGGGAACTGCGGAGAGGGCCGGGGCCTCCTCCTAGAGTCAGTGCAGAAGCGGGGAGAGTCAAGGAGGGCGGGGAGGGGGCTGACCCAGCCCCAACACCGACAGGGGTGTCTGCAGCGCACCCCGCCCAGAGCCGGGTCACCTGCAGGCAGCTGGGCAGCACGCACACTGCCTCCCACACCACACACACACACACACACACATACACACACACAAAACACTCATGCATCTTCATACAACACACATATACTCACACATTACACACATACATGCACACACAACAAACACACTCACCTAGGCACACACATTCACATGCAACATTCTCACTTACACTCACTCCCACAACACACACAACCCTCACTCCCACAGCATTCACACACACATACACAAACCCATACAATGCACACACACTCACACAGCACACTCATACAACACATCTGCACTCACAACATATGCATACCCAACATTCACACTCACATTCACTCTCACAACAATCACACACACTCACACATACTCATACAACACATACACACTCCCACAACATTCACACACAACACACACACTCACTCATGACACACATCTGCATTCCCACAACACACAAACCCTCACTCCCACAGCATCCACACACACATAGACAAACCCATACAATGCACACACACTCACACAGCACACACTCACTCATACAACACATCTGCACTCACAACATATGCACACCCAACATTCACACTCACATTCACTCTCACAACAATCACACACACATTCACACACACTACTCACTCATATGACACATACACACTCCCACAACATTCACACACACACTCACACACTCACTCATAACACACATCTGCACTCCCACAACACACACACAACCCTCACTCCCACAGCATTCACATACTCCCACAACATTCACACACACTCACACACATCACTCATGACACACATCTGCACTCCCACAACACACACACAACCCTCACTCCCACAGCATTCACACACACACCCATAAAACACACATACTGACACAACACACATACACCTATACAACACATACACACACACCCATACAGCCCACACACGGACATACACACACCCACACAACACACACACTCCCACATTCACACGCACTCACACAACACATACACACACACTAACACAAACACTGCCACCCCCTCCCCTACAGATGGAGGGCACCCCCTTACAAAGAGGGACCAAGGCAGGCAGGGACAGAGCCTGGGAGGTGGATGGGCAGAGTGGGCAGAGAGCCAGGCTGGGAGGGGTAGGGCTGGAGTCGCAGTCTCGCCTCCCCCAGCCCCGGCCCCCCCAGCTCCAGCCTGGCTCCCCGCAGGTGAGCTTCCTGCAATAAGATCTGGGCGGCCGGGGCGTCTGCATTCAGCCACAGGATGGGGCAGCCACTGCCCCCCTGCGCACGGGCAGGGGCCCCTGCCTTCCTCCCCAGACGTGAGCCTGGCAGGCAAAAATCTGGAGGGAGGGAGATGGGGGCCGCTTGGGAGAGAGCCGGGAGACCAAAGAGCAGGGCTTTCCTTCACAGGTGAGGCCGCCAAGGTTGAGGGGGAAGAGGAAGGGGGTGGCATCTGCCCAAAGTCACCCAGCCGGTGAGCCCCCCCCAAGCATCATGTCTCCCATCCACAAGCAGCTGCAGAGAGTTTGGGAGGGGCAGTGTTAGACTCGGGGTCAACCTGGTGTAGCAGCCCCCAGGCTGGCCTTGGAATCAAGGAGCCCCCCACCACAGAAGGCTTTGTGTCAATGGCAAATCAATTCTGAGCCTCAGTTTCCTCATTTAGAAAATGGGGAGAATAAGCCCCTCCCGGCGTCGTCGGGAACCTCCTGTAAATGAGGTCATCTGCAGAAAATTCTGCCAGCCCGCTCTGGAGGACTGTACTCACATCGACAATGATTAGGGCTGGCAAGATGTGGGCTATAGGGGCAGCGTACACCCTGCAGCTGCAGCGTCTGTGACTACCAGGGCCTTGCTGAGCTGGGGGCAGGGAGGGGCCAGCCCGGGGAGCCCAGGTTCAAATCCTCCACCTTGGACACGTCACTCCCCTCTCCTCGCCCCGGCCAGCTCAGTCAGACCCGATCTGTGCCAAGGGCTCATCTGTCAACTTGAGCCTCCGCTTCCTTCCCTGAAGCCTCTGAGAGTCCTTCTAGATCTAGGAACCTGGGCCTCGGGGTCTCCTTCTGGCCAGTGAGACTGGCGCTTCCTACTCAGAGAAGCAGGAAGACAAACAGCAACATTGGAAAAAATGTTTGTCTCCAGTGATACCGTCTCCAGTGATGCCTTCTCCAGACCCGCCGTCCGGAGAGACGGGCATTGCTGAAAGCACAGACCTGACTGAGTCTCTCCCCCCCTCCAGAAGCTTCAGAGACTCCCTGGTGTCTCCAAACACAGTGGCCTATTTGTGGCATTGAGTCTTCACAGCCTGGCTCCGTGGTCAGTTCAGAAGTTTATAGAACTCGTCCCCTCCACACACACACACACGCACACACACACACACACACACACACACACACATACACACACACACATATACACACACACACATACACACACACACACACACACACACACACACACACACACACACACACACACACCCCTCTCCCACATTCCAGCCAAAGCGGCCTCTCACTATGTGAAATCGCTATCCATAACCCAGCACTTTAAGGCGAGCCATTCACAGGTTACCTTGATTCTCACAACAATCCTTCCATTATCATTCTCATTTTATAAAGGGAAGTTAGTGACTTGTTCAGGGTCACAGAGCTAAGAAACACCCAAGGTAGGATTTGAACTCAGGTCTTCCTGACTCTATCCACTGAACCTCCTAGAGGCTTCCCATCTCCCACTTCTCTGCCTTTGCCCAATTGTCCTCCACACATGGAACCCTCTCCCTCCTCATGTCCATCTCTTTGAATGTCAGCCCGCCTCTGCTCAGAGCTCGGCTTGGAGCCACTCCAAGAGACACCCCTCCCCCATCCAAAAAACTTCCTATTGATTTTATACATAGGTCATATTTACTTATATCTGTACATGCTCTCCTCGCTCTCCCTCCCCTCCATGGTATATGAGCTTCCTAAAGACTGAAACATCACACTTTGGTCTGGGGAGCCTCAGAACTTAGCTCTCTGGAGCCTAACAAGCCATATTTGTCCACTGGACAAATTGAGTTGTTGACAGGTCTGTCTGTCTCTGGATGCCTCTCTCTCTGTGTCTGTGTCTGTCTCTGTCTCTGTCTCTCTCCCTCTCCCTCTCTCTCTCTCTCTCTCTCTCTCTGTCTCTCTCTCTGTGTCTCTCTGTGTCTCTGTCTCTGTCTCTGTCTCTCTCTCTCTCTCTCTCTGTCTCTCTCTCTCTCTCTCTCTCTCTCTCTCTCTCTCTCTCTCTCCCCCCCCCCATTCTCTCTATCTCATCTCTCTGTTTCTGGGCCCCTGTGCATGTGTCTCTGTCTCTGTCTCTGTCTCTCCCACCCCAACCCTGGCTATATCCCACAGTGTTTAGGATGCAGAAACCCCAGACCAAGGCCACCATTCAGCCGGGACACCCCAGACCTTGCCCCTATCCCAAGAGGTGCCTCCTCACCATCCTTCCTGCAAAGCTGACTTCCACAAAGGGGTCAACCAGGTTCTTCTTGTTGCTTTCAAAGCCAAATATCTGTTTCACGTTGTCCATCACAGCATCATCCACTGGACGGGAAAGAGAAGGCTGGGATCGGTCCAGGTTCTAAATCACCCCCCATAAAGTTCTTCCTTCTTGACCCTCCCCTACCCCTCCTCCCACACCCAGGGAAATGGAAGTTCTCAGAATCTTCCTAATTAGCATCTTTTTTTTTTAGGTTTTTGCAAGGCAGATGGGGTTAAGTGGCTTGCCCAAGGCCACACAGCTAGGTAATTATTAAGTGTCTGAGGCCAGATTTGAACCCAGGTACTCCTGACTCCAAGGCTGGTGCTTTATCCACTACACCACCTAGCCGCCCCCTTTAGCATCATTTTTATCATACTGTGCTTTCACTCTATAGTAGAGGAGGAAAAAGCAGCTCAACTATGCACACAGGCCCTACACTTGGGGGCTCCATTTTGAAATGGATGGATGCACGAATGGAGAAAGGGATGAATAAATGGACAAAATGATGGATAGATGGATGAAGAAAGAATGGATGAATGAAAGAATGAATGAATGGATAGATAAATGGATAGATGAAAGAATGAATGAATAAATGGAAGAATGGATGAATAGACGAATGTATAAATGAAAGAATGTACAGATAAACTAATTAAAGTTCAAGGAATGACTATATGGCAGAGGGACAATGTGGACTTGTGAATGCTTTTGTTTTTTTGGCAAGGCAATGGGATTAAGAGACTTGTCCAAGGTTACACAGCTTGGTAAGTATTAATCACCTGAGGCCACATTTAAACTCAGGTCCTGCTGACTCCAGGGCTGGCACTCTATTCACTGTACCAACTAGCTGCCCCAAGCCTTGATACCAGAAGACTTGAGTTTAAGGCCTGTCCCACACCTATGGGTTGTGTGACCCTGGACAAGTCACAGTCCCTTGGACTCTCAGCAACAACCTGACCTACATTGATAAAGGAAGTTTTCTCAGCTGTTCCAGTCACCATCCCTATCCCATACTGGGATGGATGTAAAGTGAGGCAGGGCTGGGGCCACTCACATTACTTTCCAGGGTGCTCACAGCCCTGGAGGAGAATCTAGCTCATTCTTTGACCCCCTCAGCACCCCAAACTCTGACTCAGACTTTTGGGTTCCATCTTTTTGCCTCTGCAGTGGCCGCTGATTCTAAACCAAACAGGAAGAAGCCAAGTGCCATTGGCCTCCTGGCCTGGCCTGTTGTAGCTGTGAGCAGGTCAGGCCAGCTCCTGGTGGGTCCCCGGGGGAGCAAGCTCCCCAAAAGGCACTGAAAACTTGGGAGCATCCTTTACCCAATGGCTCCCTTTATTGTCTGCCAGCAGTGGCGCCTATGTGGATGCCAGAGTTTCCAAACCATCTATGGGACACCTAACAATAAAAATAGGAATATAACAACAGAGCTGCATCTGCCATTTCCTCATCTTAGGGAACTCCCAGATGAGAAAACTCCTTCCATCAATGCAGCTCAGAGTCTGGACTAGAGCACATGGAGGTTAAATGACTTGGCCAGGGTCTCACAGCTAATAGGCACCAGAGGCAGCACCAGAAGCCTGGTTGTTTTAGTTTTGAAATGAAACACAAACATAATCTCTTTGACTAATGACCACCATCAGGCAGAAATCCTCCCTTAAACAATGGGCTTTATGAACAGGAGCTGAAGGAATCTGGCCACCCCCATAGCACCCAAACATTGGCCATCATCTCACCGGAATTTCTAAAAGAACGACGCCATGGCTGCCCCCATTGAGAGGTTCCAAAAAAAGAGACAAGACATATCACAGGCCCGGCCTTCAGGGGGCCACTGGCAAACCAATGGCTTGTCTTCTGAAGCCCCTTCCCATCAGGCCAGACTCCCAAAAGGCTCCCAGGACTCACTCTGGGGCAGATCCTCAGCCCGGAAGATCTTCAGACAAAAATGAGCCCCACGTAAGGCCACGCCGGTGGGACGAAGGAGATTTCCCTCAATGTCTTCCTTGTCTTCTAGAGCCTCTTTCTTTTCCAGCTGTGAAGTCAAGCAAACACCGGACCCCAAATTAACAGTGGGGTTACAGGGGGCTCCCAAACAATCATGAGTTTGATGCAGAATGGTGGTGGCCAGTTGTTTTTTATTTTGTTTTGTTTTTAAAACTTTTAGAACTTTTAAAACTTTAAAACTTTAAAAACAAAAGGTCTGAAGGGAGACAGAATACTGAGGCTAGGAGCCCCAGCCTGGGGGACAAGAGACTTCTGTTCTAGTCCTCCCCTTAACTGGCTTGAAGCTATGCAAGTCACACTCACTCTGGATCTTCGTTTCCTGACCCGTCCAACCTGGATGATCATCTCTGCCCGGCTCACTTCACGGGTATTAGTGGGAGGATTAAATCATTGGACAGAGGGGAAAGGCTATCAGGAGAGGGGAGAGTCATCAAAGTACATTAGTGATAGCTTGTGTTTTCTTAAAGCCCTTCAAGGTTTACAAAGCTAAGAGAGAGAGAGAGACAGAGAGACAGAGACAGAGACAGAGAGAGACAGAGACAGAGAGAGAGGAGAGAGAGAGACAGAGAGACAGAGAGAGGAGAGAGAGAGACAGAGAGACAGAGACAGAGACAGAGAGACAGAGAGAGACAGAGACAGAGACAGAGACAGACAGAGAGAGAAAGGAGGTGATAGGGAGACAGACAAAACAGAAGAGGTGATAGAGGAGGTGTAGATAGACACATACATACATACATAGAAGATAGATAATGTGATAGAGTAGATAGATGGATGTGATAGATGCTATAAATAGATAATATGATAAATAGACAGAGGAGGTGATAGAGAGAGGGAGGCAATAGATAGAGGAGGTGAGAAATGATGATAGGTAGGTAGACAGACAGAGAAAGGAGGTGATAGACACACAGAGACAGACAGACAGACAGACAGACAGAGACAGACAGATAGATAGATAGATAGATAGATAGATAGATAGATAGATAGATAGATAGATAGATAGATAGATGGTAGGTAGATAAGTAGATGGGTAGTTGTTAGGTAGATAAGTAGATGGACAGAGAGAGAGTGAGAGAGAGAGAGAGAGAGAGAGAGAGAGAGAGAGAGAGAGAGAGAGAGAGAGAGAGAGAGAGAGAGAGATGGTTAGGCAGATGATGGATGGACGGAATCTCAGCAACCACTATGGGAAGTCAGGAACTGAGACAGATGGAGTTAGGTGACTTGCCAGCTCATAAGTACTAGAGGTTAAATTGGAACTTGGGCTCATTTAGCAAACAAGAGAGTCGCTAGGAGTCTTCCAGGGCCACCCAAAGACAACCCGGATGGATCACATATCCTCTGATGGGGCCTGGGGCATCTCAGCTCACAGGGATCATAATGAACAGAAGCAGACGGGCTGTCACAGAAATTAGGTTTGCTCTGTTTGGGCCTAGAGGGTGAAACCAGGAACAAGAGGCCAGACTTGGAGTTGAGGTCAGAAAAAGGGGTCACCCTCCCTCCCCCCGACTCAGTTTCCTCCTCAATGAAGCAGAGCCGCTACCCCCAAGGATGATGCAAGGCTACAAACATGATGCCACGTAGGAAATCCCCATGTGCCCCAGAAGGCCAGTACTCACAGGGGCTTCATCTCCTGGACCCAGGACCAAAAGACTGACTTTTAAGTAACCCCTGGCCCCAGCCGAGAAGTCATCAGGGTCGGAAAGGAGCAGCCACTTCCTGAGATGGGCATGTCCTAGAAGAGAGGGAGCCATTCGGGACACCCTCCTTACCTGTGCCTAAGAAAGCCTAAAACTATGGGTGCCTGAGAATCATGCCCCACTACTCTGCTCATAACCCCCAAGCCTGGGTGAGGTTCAGAACAGCTGGGATAGATAGATGGCCCCCAGCGGGTCCCATAAGCCTGGCCTCTGCTACTGGGCAGGTTCTGGGTTCTAGCAGGAGGTCACAGAAGTGGCCTCTAAATTTTACCAACCAGTCAACACCCTCAGAAGGTTTCGGGGGGCAAGAGGTACTCCCCAAAGTTAATCCAGGTTAGAGAGACCAACTGGATTGGGAAGAGGATCCCACAGAGGTCACTGAGGAGTATTTGGAGGACTGGGGACCCTCCCTGCCCTATGACAGCACCTCAACCTCCCCTAAACTACACCCAGGGACTCTATCAAAACTGGGATTCTTGATGGAGAAGCCTGGGATGGAAAGACTCTAGGGGCCGCTATTTCTACATGTGGAGGTATCCATACTGATTAATCAGTGGATGGATCTCTCCCTCATCAGTCTGTAACTCTGAACCCCAAGATAAATCCTTCTATGCTGAATTTGGAAGCCCCCAGAGAAGAGAGTGAGTGATCAATGGAAATCAGAAATGTGGGTCCTCAAGCTTTGCCCAGCACCCCCAATTTGGGAGATAGCCAGGAGGATGGCCCCACAACTCACTGGGTTCTGCGTAAACTGATCCGATGTCCATCTGGAATTCAAAAGAAGAAAATAATGAATAATTAACCCCCCCAGCCTGGTTCTAGAAGCAAAGGGTAAGTGGCCAAAACATGATTAAAATTCCATTTTAAAGAATATCTGAGGAATAAGTTCATTTTGAAAAACAGAATTTTTCAAGGAAATGGAAATTAGTGTTTACTCTATTGACAGAAATAAAATGATATATAATATTTATATGGCACTCCAATATTTATATATCCTCACAGACTGCATATCTAAACATATATGTATAATGTCTCTGGGTGGTACACATGTGTGCATGTGTGTTTTATATTATCTATGTGTGCTATAAGTTATATTATCCATATACTATTATACTATACATATTATAGAGACTATATGCATGTGTTCACATATATATGGTTTTCTTTATTTTAGGAGAGGTTGAAACTGTGACTTCAGCAGCAACTGAAACAGAGATGAATAGTATCACCTGAGACCTGAGTTCGAATTCTATCTCAGGCACTTACTAGCTTTGTGACCCTAGGAAAATCACTTAATTTCTCTGTGCTTCAGTCACTTCATTTGTAAAATGATGGGTGTGGACTCCAAGGCCTTTAAGAGACCCCCCAGCTCTAAATCCATAATTCAATAAACACCCTCCACCAATGCAAATGAGTGATTCATCTGCAGAGTTACTTAGGCTCCCTTAGAGGTTCAGTGACTTGCCCAGGGTCACACAGCCAGTAGGCGTCATGGCTGGGCTACATATATTCCCCATTTTCCAGATGAACAAAGGCAGATTTGCCCTTAATGATAAAGCTGGTATCCGAGGGGGAATTCACATTCAGGTCTTCCTGACTGCCATTTTCTCATCTATAATTTGGGAAGGTAGACTAAGTAACTTCTGAGGTCCTCCCTCTCCAGACCAATACTCTAAGCATGAGGGCAGGAATCTTCACCTGGGGGCTGAGAATGTGTGTTCTTAACGCTTTCGTAACTGGATTTCACTATTAGCAATTTGTATTATAATCTTATCTATTTATTTTCTGCATTCAAAAATATAATTCAGGGGAGTGATCTACAGGCTTCACCAGACTGCCTAAGAGTCAGAACCCCCCAAAATGTTTAAAATTGTTTGAATTGTTTATATTGTCCCCCATAAAATAAAAGTGTTTTGTTTGACTGTTGATGAGAAATGAAAATCTTTCATCTCTTTTTTGATGAATTAGCAGTCTTAAGGACTCCATTTTTAAATTACCCAACCATATGGGGGAATAGGGAATAGAAAGTTCTCATAGTCAGAAAGAACCTGAGTTCAAGTCTCACCTCTGATATATATTCATTTTGTGACCTTAGATAAGTCACTGAACCTTTTTTAAGACTATAAACTAAAGCAAAGGGGGCCAGGCATTAATGAACTCAGTGGGTGCCCCCTTTACCAATGGAAACACAGGTTCCATCTGAAACAGAGGAACACAATCCATCCGTCAAGTCTCCATTATCTAGATTTCCATTCGTGGGCTCCATTACACACTCAAAGATCCACCTGAGTATAATTCATTTTGGTTCTTAACCAAAGTATGTTTTCAGCCCCAGGACAGTCCCCCTCCCTCGGCTCTCCCTTACCCCTCTCCCCACAAACATGCATTTAGACCCCTATCCTATGGCTGTGCTGGAGCCAGCTCCAACCGCTCAGGAGAGCCAGTAGTGAAATGTTCCGTGTGAGTGCCGACACCTCAAAAGTCAGCAAATGCTATCACTAAGGGCTCCATCTGTTGTTTTGTGGATTGTCTAGACTTCAGAAAGTGATGAAGAAAATGCTAATAAGGCAAGATTAAGTGTAAAGGGGTGTTGTGTTTTTTCTTGGAGAACTGGTTGTTAAATATTTACCAGCAAACTCTTGCCTTTATCTTCAACCTCCAAGAATAGGACCTCAGGAAATCCAGTCATGAGTGTGTGTTTGTGTGTTTGTGTGTCCAGGTGTGTGCACAAACACTCACACATGTTTATCAGATTATTTTACAAAGTCAAACAAAAATGATTTGGGGATTATCCACACTCCCCCAATGGACAATTGAGAGATGGTGATAAGCAAAGCTCAAAATTACCCGAAACTCCCCAATAAGAGCATCAGTCCTGAGTGAACGGGAATCAACTACCTGAAGGAAAGAAAAAAATTAAAACACTTAAAACTGGCTACTAACCAACTTGTATGGGTGAAGTTGATATTTGGAGCCTAAATATAAGGCTCCACATCCATCCCAAGAACATTTCACCTTATTAGTTCTGCGCTGGTGAGAGCTTTTTGAGTCCTGGTCTTAAAAGGGTAACTGTCCCTCTCAGGTTTATGACATTTGTAAATCTGATAGCCACCCCCACACACACGCCACCCCCCATGCAACAAAATGGTCTCTGTCTCTGTCTCTCTGTCTGTGTCTCTGTGTTTCCATCTTTCTTTGTCTCTATCTCTGTCTCTCTGTCTCTCTGTCTGTCTGTCTGTCTCTCTCTCTCTCTCTCTCTCTCTCTCTCTCTCTCTCTCTATATATATATATATATATATATATATATATATATATATATATATATATATATATATCCCTCCCTCCTTCCCTCCTTCCACTTACTGTGATAAAGATGGGCTCATCAAACAGATCCACTGGAGAGTCAAAAACATTGAAGAACAGGGTCTGTCAACACATCAAGGAAGAACCAATCACTATTCAAAGTCAGACATTGGAAGGTAAGGGGTTGGGGGAGGGGAACAAGAAACCCTAGATCATTCATATTCTTTGACCAGTCTCCCCATTAGTCTTTTAGTCATTCTGATACAAAGGCAAATTACACAAAACATGTCCTCAAATCAACTTTGCAATTCACTATGTGAAAAATTAGTTAAGAATTAAGACAAATTTAGTTGGGTCGGAGGGGAAACTAGCTGGTTCTGGATGCAAAAGGAGCCATCATGTCAAAAGTGTACACCCTGTAAATCTCAGCACCCCGCAGCCAAGCCTTGATCACCCTGCCCTAGTTTCAGCTCTGCCTTGAGAGGTTTTTAAAAGGGAGGAAAGACTCACCTAGACCAAAATATTTCTTAGAAGTATTGAAAAATGGGAACTTGGAGAAGCATGCTAACTAACTTCAGGCATTTGAAGGGTGGTCACACAGAAGAGGAAGATAAATTAGTCTAATTCTGTTTGATTCCAAAGAGAGGAACTAGGAGCAATGGGCCTAACTTACAAAGAAGCAGATTTAAATTTGATGCCAATTTTTAAAAAATTATTGCCTCAAAGTGGGAAGAGGGCCATTTTGGGTATCAGGTGGAGACCCTGTGGAGGTCTTCAGGAATAAACAGATGATCTCTTGTTGGGGACAGTGGGAAAGGAATTTCTGGTCAGTGGTAGACTGAGGTCCCCACTGACCCTATATTTCTAAAATTCTATGTTTCATCCATTCTATCTGCCCCACCATGGGAGAAAGATGAAATAATTCAAGCATGTCAACAGAAGGAAATATCACTGCACTGAAAAGAAGAGGAAGCCTCATAAAAGTTTTCCAGTGATGAGTGACCATAATGTAGAGGTGACCCTGGGCTACTAGTCCTGCCATCAAGGAGCTCACAGTCACAGGAAGACAAGACTTTAGTGTTTTAGATCTGGAAGGATCCTCAGAGGATTGGGTCTTAGAAACTACAGGTCTCATCAATCAATCAATCAATTTGGAAGTATTTGTCTAATCTCTACAATGTGTTAGGCACTTTAAAAACAAAGAGAAAGGAAACAAGGACATATATCATTATATATGTCTGAACATATATATAGATAAATATGTAGATAGATAGATAGATATGTCTGAACTTATCTTTTTTTCCTGAACAGGTGCTAAATAAATACAAGAGAATTTGGAAGGATGGAGGGTAGATGGGGGTAGAAAAGTAAGTAATTAGCCCGTAATTAAGCAGGATAAAGTTTGTCTTACAACAAACTTTCTTTTTGAGATACTTCTAATAACCTGTCATATGCTCCCTCCTTAGCCAGGCAAACCATGCCCTCTCCTCCATCTACAAAAATTCCTTCAAAAATGATGGTATGGGCAGCTAGATGACACAGTGGCTAGAGTGGATAGGCCCTGAAGTCAGAAGGACCTGAGTTCAAATCTGGCCTCAGACACTTAATAATTACCTAGTTGTGTGACCTTGGGCAAATCATTTAACCACATTGTCTTGCCAAAAAAAATTGATGGCAGATTCCCCAAAAAAATTCCTCCTGTTTTCCCAATCTCTGAATCTGACCTCCCTACTCTGGGTCTTCTCAGAGATCTTTTGTATTGATGTTGTATTCTATTCTATAAGGAGATATCCAAGGGAGAAGAGAGCCAGACTTCAAAACTGAGCCCCAGACCATATCTTTAAGGCAGTCACTGCTCATATCTAACAATGTCCCCCCTTTACTTCACCAGTCTGGACTCCCCATGCCTCCCTGGGGCTCTCTTGGCTCAGGTATGGGTACAGAGTTTTTCTTCCTCTAAGTTTATTCAAGACCAAGGCTGGCTTTTCAGAAGGGGATGTCCTAGCAATCAGTGAGAACAGATCAACTGTCCCATATCCCACCATGGGATGTTGGATGACCATTTTATCCAACCCCCATTTTACAGATGAAGAAACTGAGGCTTAAGAGGTAACACACAACTTGTAAGTGCTAGGTGTGCCTGACTCAAATACCTGTACTCTCTTCTAATGCTATAGTGTGGTATGGAAGGCACCCCAGATTCTCAAATGTTACGCCAAGGAAGTGTGGCCCTGGTAATCCCACAAGCTAGAAGGGCCCTGTGTAAATGAGCATCTACCACATGAGGACCAGCTGTTCAGGGCTTCCTAGGAGATGAGATAAAGGCACACTCTCTTCAACAGGGATTGGCCATTAGGTGATGGGGCTTTTTATTTATTTGTTTATTATTACTTTTCTCATGAAGACTCCATGCAGAGTCATGGAAAGGGTGTTAGATTTGGACTCTAGGGATCTGAAGACTTGGATGCAGTCTTGCTATCTCTGTACCTCTAACTGTCACATATTCAGGACCACCATTGCTGAAGAGGGTCCCTATGAACCACTAGAAATTCTGTTATGAAGGAACTCAGGTTTACCAACGAAGCTCAACAATTATGATAAGAAATGACTCCAACTCTGGAGAGAAAAGTCCCAGCACATAAAGACAAAGAGCAATTGGTCAAGTTTCTCCCATGGTCACCATGAGATTTTAAGAGAAGAGTCCCACACTGTGTCTCTTACCTCATCAAAGACTGGACTGTTGCCTTTGCGGATTCTCGTCCTCTTGGTCTGGCCTGAAGCTGTGACTTTGACCACTGGCCGGATGTTCACCCCCGGTAACTGGCGCCCCTCTATCACCTGGACCCTGATCTGCAGGTAGAGAGGTACAGGGAGCAGGAAGACATCCCCAAGATGGGAGAGGGGAAACAGGAAGGAAGGAAAAGACACATTCAAGAACCAATTCCCTTAAGGCCAAAGCATGAATGATCCAAAAGGTCATTAAAAGAAGAATTAGGAATGAAATAATCAACAACATATCCCTTTCTCCAAGGTCACTCATATTTTCAAAATTCAGTTGCTCTGTATAAGTGATGGGACCAGGTTGCCAACCATAGGGACCATCCAAAACAGTAAAGGAAAGAATACTGATCAAGCTTGTGGTCTTGTGGCATCTGATCCATGGGACAAACATCATTATGCCCATGGTTGGGCCTTAATTCTTTAGTTAGAGTAGCTCCAAATACCATAATATGGTTGTGTCACCTTCCATGAAAGTAGACAATAAATGTGATATTCCCCAGCAAAAAGCTGCTATATTAAATGTTAAATATTAAATATTGAAAATTGTGATTTCAAAAATGCCTTTGTTTCCAGATTTGGGGTAAGAAGAAAAAATTTTGCAAGTGTTTTAAGGGCTGGCAATATTTATATATTTTAATCAATAATAATTATATTTTTTAAATACAAAATCAATAAATAACTTGGGTCTTTTCCTCGCAGAAATTTTATAAGCCTCCTAGTTATATTATGATCTCTCCCTCGATTAGTCAAAGAATCATAAAATGTCAGCCATGGAAAGAAATGTTTAAATCATGTCATCCTATTCCTCTCTTCCCTAGCCCACCTCAAGTTAAAGAGGAGGAAATCAAGATTCAAAAAAGTGATATGGCAGAGTACAGAAAGGAGGGGCATTTTGTTTGCGTATTGCAGTTTTTCAGTAACGTGAGGGATTCTTAGTTTTACATAATGATTTGTCAGCAATGTGCTTTGTAAGCACATTGGTGAAAATAACACAGCTGTGGTTGGGTAAGGGGATGAATATGTAGATAAATTTATCAGGTGAGACAAAATAAGAGTTTTATGATGAACAGATGGAATAATAGATTGATATGAATGGGAAGAGACAGGTGAGCTAGGTAGACAAACAGATAGTAAGTTCACCAGGCTCACTTTCTCCTCTAGAACCATCTGGGTCCAGTGGCCAGATATGAATCAGGACAAATGGAGATGACCCTGGATGGGAAGCAATCAGGGTTAAGTGACTTGCCCAAGGTCACACAGTTAGTAAGTAGCAAGTGACTGAGGTTGGATTTGAATTCCAATCCTCCTGAATCCAAGATCAGTGATCTACTGTGCCACCTAGCTGCAATAGATAGATAGATAGACAAACAGACAGACAGATAGATGGACAGATAGACAGACAGATGGACTGATGGATAGATAGATAGATAGATAGATAGATAGATAGATAGATAGATAGATAGATAGATAGATACATAGATAGATAGATGGATAGATTAGATAGATAGATAGATAGATAGATAGATAGATAGATAGATAGATAGATAGATAGATATGGCTAGGTAGAGAGTTATAGATATAGAAAGATATATATAGGTGGATGGATACAGATAAGTAATAAAGATAGATGGATGATAAATATAGACAGATGGATAAAAAGAGATCAATAGATATAGATAAATGAGTGAAAAGGGATAAGTGGATAGATAAAGGATGATAGAAAGATGGATAGATGGATGAATAAATATTTGGATAGCTATATGAAGAGACTGACCGAAGTATAAAAGAGGGACGGCTAGGTGGCGCAGTGTATAGAGGAGCACTGGCCCTGCAGTCAGGAGGACCTGAGTTCAAATCCGGCCTCAGACACTTAATAATTCCCTAGCTGTGTGGCCTTGGGCAAGCCACTTAACCCCACTGGCCTTGCAAAAAAAAACCCTAAAAAAATATGAAAGAGATAGATAAATAGACATCAAATCATGGGTCTCATATTTAGACATGGAAGAGAATTTAAATAATACCTTGGCCACTCCCTTCATTTTACAGTTGAGAAAATGGACTGGAGAAGCCAGTGTTCTATGCACTACATCACTTAGCTGCATCTCATTTATCCTGATGTTGATGTCCTTTCTACTATCTATCATTTTCTATTCATCCATCTCTCTTTATATCTATTTGTCAGTCTATCTGTCCCTACCTTCTTCTTCACCCATCTATTTTTTTATTTTTTCATTCTATTTATATATATATGTATATATGTATATCCATCAGTCTATATATCTACCTATCTATCCATCTTTCTATCTGTCCATCCATCTATTTACTTATTCAACTTCCATAGAGTGAAAAGATACTTAGTAATGATAAATAGACTTGGATGGATTGATGGATGGATGGATGGATGGATGGATGGATGGATGGATGGATGGATGGATGGATGGATGGATGGGTGGATGGATGGATGGATGAATACAGGATTCTACCAGGTGGGCATCCAGCCTTAACTGCATGCAGCCCTGCAGGGATGGAGAACTCATTGCTTCCTGAGGCACTCAGACCTACATTTAGGTATCTTTGCTCCTCTTTCCCTTTGCATGGATCATTTATAACACAAGATTGGACATCTCTCCCCTTCACCACTGTCTTTTGGCCCCTTGGAATCCCTTAATCCCTTCAGGACTGATCTTATAAGTCTCTTCCCTTTCTGATGACTCTTGCTCGAATCCCCCCCTCCCCCACCAATGACTTGATCCATATATATGTGTGTGTGTGTGTGTGTGTGTGTGTGTGTGTGTGTGTGTGTGGAGAAATATATAGATATATATGTTTCTTATCTTTTAGAACAGAGACTGTTTTCAGGTTTGTCTTTTTATGTCCAGTGCCCCCCACAGAGTCTGGCACACATTAGGATCACAATAAATGCTAATTGATTTAAACTGAATGGATTTGAAGAAGAGGCTCTGGGTCCATATCCCAGTTCTGACCCCTATGTGTGTTGAACAAATCATGTAAATCTCTTTGGACACCTCAGGGTCCTCATTTATAAAATGAAGGTGCTGGACTCAAGGACCTCTTGAATTCTGCCCAGTTCTGATCTATGATCTGACCTCCTGGAAATTCATCACTTAACCTCTCTGAGACTCAATTTCCTCATCTGCAAAATGGAATCTTCTTCCCAGGATTGTAAGGATTTAGTGAACTTACATATGAAAATTGCTTGGTAGACCTCACTTAAAGCATTAGTTAAATATTAGCTACGGGGATGGAAGGATAAGCCACAGACTGAAACCTTTGGGCAGAGACTCCGCAGAACAATCATGCCACTCTGGAACTCCATCCTCCAAAGAGCAGGTTGGATCTCATCCCAGAGTTTGGGTTACTGACCAGCTAAAATATTCGATTATTAAGACCTAAGGGCTACGTCATTGACCAAAAAATAGCATGTTTAATGCGGTTTTCCACATTGTGACATATATGTCTAACTTTTACAATTTAATAAAGACCTTTCCTTGTCTCAGGAATGCCTTAGGTCTGTGTGTGCTGGGAGTATAAGCAGCTGTTGTTTGGTCATGAAAAATAAAAAAACAGAAAGAGAAAGGGACTGAGGAAGGAAGTCAGATTGGCAGGCAGATAGACAGAAGCCCCATTCGGTCACCTGGAAGTCCTGGGGTTTGTCAGACAAGAGCTTCTTGGTGGTGCCTCTCTTTCTTTTGACCCCTGGATGATGTGGTGGTGGTGGGTGAAGGGGAAACTTCTTCGGGGCCGCTGGTCCCCCAGGCCCTGGAGGAGCCCCCTTGTCCTGAGATGCTTCCGTCTCATCTCCGGTGAGACCCTGCTCTTCCATGTCCTCCTCTCCCCCTGTGTCTGCCCAGCCACCAACAGGGAGAGAGGGAGACTGTGAGAGTTCATTAGGACACTTCCTGGGTGCCCCCACACATCTCACCCCCTGCCACCCCCTGTCCTATAGCAACTCGAGAACCAAGAATGATGAAGAGAACAGCAGCTGGTCTCAGTAGGAACTTGAGAGAAACCAGGTCGGTTAGCGAAGAGGTTGAAGAGTGAGGATGGCCCGAGCCCCCCCAGAGCTGCCAAATGAAGGTGAGTGAAGAGTTACATGGGGAAGAGAAGGTGGTGGGAAGGAGGGACAGGGCCCCCACTCCTCTCTCACCCATTGGGGTTGGCCACTTCTTCCCCGAGTATCTGGTGTCCACGGTGCTTTCACTCAGTAGGGACCATGTCTCCTCGTGGCTCGGCCCCATACCTAGCATAGGGCAGGGCGCAGACCCCCAGAAAGTAGGTGAAGACCTCAGCTGACAGACCCAGCCTTCCCACTCCTCTTAACCAGCCTCCCTCACTGGTCACTTCTCTCCTGGCCTCCTTCCAAATCTGCCTGCCAGGTGGCCCCTCTAGGAAGCTTCCCGATGACATCCTCAGCCTCAGTTTCTTCCCACAATAGCTTAATAAATGGGGATTCCTCCATAAAAGTCTATGAAGTCCCTCAAGTACTCAACTGGGATCATTCCACTTCTCCTTCCTTCCACCTAGCTAAAGATCCTGCCAAATGCCCCCTCTTCCATAGAGCCTTCCTCATCTCGACCTCCTACCTTTTCTGACTTCCTTTGAGGCCCAGGAAAAAAATCTTCCTTCTAGAGAAAGCCTTTTTTGAACCCCCTTAATTCTAGTGCCTTCCTTCTGTGACTATCTCCAGTTTCTATCCACTACATCACTTTTTTTCATCTCATAAACATCATCTCATTTTTCCTGCTGCTGATGCCCTTTCTACTATCATCTTCTATTCATCTATCACTCTTTATATCTATTTGTCGATCTATCTCTATATCTACCTACCCACTCGTTCATTCATCTATCTATCTATCTCTCCATCCATCTATCCATCTATCTAGCCATTAGTCCATACATGTACCTATCCATGCTATCCACTGATCTACCTTCCATAGAGGGAAAAGTTCAAGATTTAGATGGACAGTCAGATAATGATACATAGACATGGATGGATGGATCTTCCAGAGGAAGTCTTTTTCTTAACCTCTTAATTCTAGTGCCTTCCCTCCATGACTATCTCCAATTTATCCTGGGTCTATCTTTTTTGGTCCATTGTCTTCCCTCATTGGACTGTAAGCTGCCTGAGGACAAGAACTGTCTTTCACCATTCTCTGTGACCCCAGCACTTAACAGAGCCCCTGGCCCATGGGAAATATTTAATAAATACTTAGTGAAGTTGGATTTTCTGAGGCTGAGTTCAAAGGACATTTCCTCTCTGAAGCCTTCCTGGATCCCTCTCCCCAAGCTGAAAATGAGTAGCATTTGGCCTGGACCTGTCATATGTGTAGCATCTTCTAATTTTTGATGAAAGGCAGAGTGACAAAGTGTGGCCAAATTTGAACTCACGTCTTCTGACTTCAGTTCCAGCACTTTTATCCACTGTACCACAGAGCTGCTCTAACAAAACTGAACACTAATTATACTGACCCAAGTCTGGCCCTGAAAAAGATATGAGAAAATGAGCCTTCCTCTCTTCTTTTGCTGAGGTGGGGGACTAGGAGTGTGGAATACTACAGATATGTCGATCTGGTTTGAAGCATCTGTTCTCTTTGCCTAGCTGCTCTTTTTCTCTTATTTTGTATATTTTTATTATAAGGGATAACTGATTGATAGGGAGGGGTTAGAGGGATGTCCTGAGATTACACTCTGCTAAGCACTTTACAAATATTATCTCATTTGATGTTCACAATAAACTTGGGAGGAGGAACTGGTATTCTATTTTACAGTTGAGAAAACTGAGGCAGACAAAGGTGAAGTGACTTGATCAGGGTCACCCAGCAGGTAAGTGTCTTAGGCTGGATTTGAACTCAGGTCTTCCTGACTCTGGGTTCAGAGCTCTAGCCACACAACCATGAGTTGAATGGGAATCAAAAGGATGTATGTAGGAACAGCTAGGTGACCCAATGGATAGAGCACCAGCCCTAGAGTCAGGAGGATCTGAGCTCAAATTAGATGTCAGGCACCTAATAATGACCTAGCTGTGTGACCTTCGGCAACTCACTTAACACCATTGCCTCACAAGAAAAAAAAAAAAGATGAATATTAGAATATTGCCTCTGCCCCATTAGTTGTGTGATCTTGAGTAACTTAATCTCTCTACCTCTGTTTCTCCATCTAGAAAATGGAGAAAGTAATGACACGGATCTCTCAGGGCTGTTGGGAGGACCAAAGGCTATCATGAATGAAAGGAGTTTTGCAGCCTGGGAAGGGTCAGGTCTAGAAAGGGTGTCTTCCCTCTGCGATCAGGAAGAAGAAAGAGCTCAGTTTCTACCATCTTGGTGCCTTCCATTCCCCCTTGGAGCAGGGCCCAAGGGGAAAGTCACTGGGGTTATAGAGTAACTACTGGGGCTCAAGACCTTGTCTGGCCAACAATGAGCCCTGGGGCCTCCAGCAGGACCACAACTACCACAACTTTTTCATGTGTCCATCTGGTGAGAGTGGGCATCCACTACTTTGTCTAAATGGAGTGAATGAATGAAAGGCTTCTCCAAGGTTCTTAAAAGAGATGGCCCCTTAGGGATGGGGCTATCAGTGATCTCATAGGCTGAGTTACTCTTTGGTTTGATTTATTTTCCCATCCAGACCCATGATTTCATCAGCCTAGGGACCCTCTGGTATGGAGACTCCCTCCACTAATGCAAATCAACCAGAATTTTCTGCCTTAGAGAGCTTTCTCAGGCAATGAGACACTTAGGGACTTGGATGAGACTTGAACTCAGGACTTCCAGTCTATTCTGCTGCCTTTCCACATACCAGCTCAGGAGTATAAAATCACAGGAGCTTTATGGGTCATCTACTCCAACTCCCTCCCTTAGGACCCCTCTCCAACTCCCCTCTCAGATGGGCATCCAGTCTCTGCTGGAGGAACTCCAGTAACAGGAGCTCACTAGCTCCATTGAACCCACCATCAGCACCTTCCAAGGATCAGCCCATTTCACAGAGGAGGAACTTAAGGCAGGTGGAGTAATTTGCCCAGGATCGCATGGCAAGGAATTACAAGAGTGGGGATCTGGGCCCAGGTCCTCCTGATGCCAGTCCAATATTCTCTCCATGAGACCACCCTCTGGTGGGGTTGGGGCTCCAAACTGACCAAATGAGGAGTTTTAAATGATTGTATGGATGTCTGGCAAACCTTAATGCATTAAAGGATCATGATATGATGATACTTAACCTGAGTAGATAATAGATGCTTGCTAGCCAGCCCATTGAATGATTTACAATGGAATGTGATACAGTTTATGAGAGGCAGCCTAGACTAGTGGTTAGAGACTTGGGTGTAGTGTCTGGAAGCCCTTAATTCAAATCCTTCCTCAGAACCTAGGCTAGGTATTCAAGACGAAACTCTCAGGGCCTCCAGTGGCTCTCTAAGATGACAAATGATGCCCATCAGCCCATCTGCCCATCCGTGGAAGGAATTTCTACCCCAGTAGTTTTCCCCAAACTAATGAAACTGTGAGTCTTGAACAATATTAATCAATAACCCCCGTCCACCATCTCAACCCCAATTCTTCCATTCAGACCATTGCGAGAGAGAGCCATGGAGATGTTTTTCTGAGGCGACTGATGGGTTCCCAGGTGCTTTTGCCACCAAGTCTGGCACTGGTCTGTTTTGTGCCCACCCTGGGAGTCCCCGGTGGGAACTCCCCCCCATCCTGGGTTGTCTGGGGTATCACCAATTTACTAAACAGGAGGGGAGAGAGAGATTCTTACCAGCCCCCGTGTCCATCTCTGTCAAGGAAGGAGAGGTGTCCAATGGTGCAGGAGGAGGAAACAGGGGAGCAGCCCCAGGAGGAGGAGTATAGGATGCCTGCAGGACCAGAGATGCCTACAAGAGAGAGGACAAGGAACAGAGGTTACCATGACAACCAAGGAGCCTGTGATGTTGCCAGCCCAAGAGAGAGGCTGTGATGAGGCCAGGGGGAACAGTTAGCCTCCCTAGGGCAATGTTGGACCCCAACCCTGTCCCCAACTCACTTCAGAAATATGAGGGAGTCAAAACATTACAGCTCAAGTAATGGGAGGGACTTCAGAGATTATCTAGTCTAACCCCACCATTTTACAGATGAGGAAACTGAGACCAAAGAGGTTAAGTGGTTTGCCCAAGATCAAAAAGTGTCAAAGGTGTAATCTGAGCTCAGATTCTAAACACCAGGGGGTACTATAGTACCCCCCACAACCTTCCTGTGACTGTTTCTTTTCCTTATCTGGACTCCTTTTACTTCCTATAGTTATTCTTTAATGGAAAAAGTAAGATAACATAGAATTCAGTCTTCTTCCAGGCCGAAGGGCTGATCCCAGATCTCTGCGTATGCTAAGTGTTTAATAAATGATTGTATTCAATTCAAATAAAAAAACCGATTTGGATCCACTAATAGCCTCACAACAACCTTGTACAAAGTGTCAAGATTACAAATACAATATAATTCCATCTAATGAGCACTTATTAAGCACCCACTGAAAGCCATCATTATACAAGGTGCCAAGGTTGCAAACATGGTAGAACGTTATCAATGAGCAACCATTGTATGCCAACCATTATATAGGTGCCAAGGTTACAAATTCAGTAGAATTCCATCCAATGAACATTGATTAAGCACCCACTACATGCCAGCCATGTGCCAAGGTAACCCATTCAGTAGAATTCTATCCAATCCAATAGGCATTAATTGAGCACCTGCTATGTGCTGAGCACTGTACAAGGGGGTGTGTCTAGTATACAATTGTTTTTTTAAGAGAGCCAGTGGTTAAATACCACAGGACACAAAAACAAATGCTATTAAATGTGAGGAGAGAAAGAGAGCAGTAAGACCAAGGGGACCAGGGCAGGCTTCCCATTGAAGGTGGCGCAGCCTTGAATTAAGAAACGTATCCTAAGAAAAGAAGGAAAGAAGGCGGGGGGCTTTCCATGCCTGAAAGACAGAGGAATCGTGAATCTGGAGGCGCATGCTTGGAGGGCAGTGAAACCAATTCAGTCTGAGACAGAATGCAAAGAGGGCAGAGGCAAAGGAGGAGAGAGATGAACATTCTCATATGGGGGGGGGGGCAGACCCTGCCTTTCAATTAATCAGTGTGAAGGCCCCATGCATATAAGGGCAGAAACAATAAGTTTGCCCTTCTCTCCTTCTTTGATGAGGTCAGAAGGGGACAACTGTTTTCATCTGTACCTGTTGGGATCATAACCCCTTCCTTCCCAAAAGTCTAGCTTCAAACTGCTCAAACAGTTTTGGAACACCCTACATTTTCCCTTCTCCCTTTCTCTTCTCATAAGGCCAGTGGAGATTTAAAAAAGAGAAGGACAAGGAAGCCATTCAACCAATCAACACCCCCCATATTGGAACACATTTTTATTTTAAAGTTTATGTCATGGTATCACAAAATATTAGAATTAGGGTGAAGTAACTTAGAAATCATCTGCTGAGGGTTCTAGACTGTCCTTGTGGTCTATTATCCTGAACTCTGAATCCATGGTCCTTTTCTTCAGAAGAATGTTTTTAAATTTGTAAAATAAAATACATAAGATTATAAAGGAAACCGAGTATATTGAATATGGCTGTATAGAATGGCTACCACCTTGAAGGCAGGTGAAGATTCTTTCTTGACTAAGTGGTCATCATTTAGCAATGACTAGCCTAAAGTCACTTATGAAAAGACTTATTTTTTAGAAGCTTTTGGACCCTAGATTAGGAACCTTGCTATTCTAGTCGAATCCCTTTGTTTTTACAGAGGAGGAAACTGAGGCCCAGAGGGCATGCCCAAGGTCACCTAGCTGTCTCAGAATCACAGTTTCATAGATGGCGGGCTCCTCATGGACCATGTCATCCTTCTGGCCCTGCCCTTGTTGTCTGGGTGATGCTTCCCCCTCAGAGCCTCATCTGAAAAATGATCCAGGTAATCCCCAACGCCCCTCCCATCTTTAAATCCTACGATCAATTGAAATCCTGGAAGTCTGGGAAGTAAGAAATTGGAGAGGAGGAATGAGGGAGGTCAGCAAGAGGTTCATTTGCTGCTACTATAAAAAGCCCCACTAGATGTCACCCGTTGACCATCCAGTCAAGCACCCAACACCAAACTCAATTATTTCTAGATCGGTTGAAAGACAAATTATTGGTGAAATGATGCAGATTCCACAGGGAAGTCGATGGAAATGAAATGGGTCAGAGAGAATACAAGACACCAGAAATATTCTCAAAAATGAAGGAGGAAAAAAGATCACAAGAGGTGATGGGATAGTAGGGAAAGTCCCGGTGTGGAACCAGAACCCTATGTTCAACAGTTAGTCAACATTTATTAAACTCTTATTGTTTTATCAGGTATATTCTGCCTGTGTTACTTTGGGCAAGTCATTCTCCCTCTATGGGCCTCGGTTTCTTCATCTGTAAAATTGAGGGGTTGAATTGGATGGCCTCTAAAGTCCCTTCCAGTCCTAGATTTCCCATACACGATGGACATTCCAGATGCTCAGACCTCTACCCCAGCCCTCTGAAGCCTGGACATAGCAAGGTAGATCTGGGAGTCAAAGATAGTGTGAGGTACATTGAGAAAGAAGATCTGGGTTTGATCCACACCTCAAATACATATTAGCAGTGTAATCCTGGGCAAGGTTTGCCCAGCCTCAGTTTCCTAATGTGTATAAGGATGGAGTTGATTGCCATTTATTCAGCCAAGACACCCCATGACCCTTTAAATAAGTAATAAAATGCCCAATCAATGAGAGACTTCAGACTGAGTATGAGAAGTCTTTCCAAGGAGAGTGATGTTACGCAAGAATCATGCCTGTAGGAGCCCAAGAAACTTGATTGTACCCCTGGGGTTGTGTTTAAATGCCCAAAGCTAGTGAAAACTGGAAGAATTTCAGAAACAGGGAAAAAAGATCCAGAGAACATCATATTTCTCATCATTCTATGGGTGTCCTATAGAGGTGTCCCTTGATTATTCCACAATTGAAACTGCAACAGGAACCAAGGATAGGCTGAATGAAATCATTCGCTATATTTAGGGGGAATTTATTGAACACCCCATGAATCCAGGTAAAGAACATCTAGCCCCCAGCAGCTGTGTTACTCTTTCATCAGATGTTCTGTTGAGCTCACTTTCCCTCGGACTCTGTCTGTACTTGTGGGGAAGAGTGCCACAGACCTTTGTGGGGTGGGGGAGTTGCACCAATTGCTCTTACCAAATCCCCGTCCTAAAAGTTCCTTAGGGTCAGGTGATAAAAGTTTCTCAACTGATCATCTTTGGGAGAGAAGCACACCAGTGGGGGCTCAAGACATTAAAGAATCACTCTTGACACCCCAGAATCCTGAGGAGGGGAAGCATAGACAAATTCTAGGGGACTTCACTCATCCGTAGGAGTAGAAATTGAAAAAGGGATCCTCAGAATTCTGAGAGATTCCATGAGCTATATCTATATCTGTAAAATCAGCAGAATGACGATACCTACTTCAATGAAATAGCAAGCATTTTGCAATTTTCAAAGCACTCTGATTGTCCATTGTTTTCTTTCTTGCCCCCCCACAAAGACTATGCCTGCAGAGGGCCAACGCTGGTGGACCCTACCAAGTTAGAGATGTGGAAAGATTGCTGGATTAGGATTCTCCTTTCTGGCTTCAGTTTTCTCTTCTGTAAAATGGGAGAAATCCCAGAGGATCCTTCCTGTCCCAAATAGACTGAAGACAAGGGGACCAAATGCTCCCCTGGATTGATGGGGCCATTCATTTTATGCTTCCTTTGTTTGTAATTGTTATCATCTTCTTTGTGATCATCATAATTCTTTCATTCATAAATATTTATGTATTCATCCATTCTAAGCTTTTTCCTTTTTTCCTCCAGAGGACCTGGCTCAAATCTAACCTCTGAAATTTACTGACTGTGTGACTCTGGACAAGATGCTTAGTCTGTCTGACCTCGTTCTCCTCCTCTCCAGACCCTCTCCCTTAGGGAGCTCATCAGAGCCCCTTGGGTTCATATCCCTCTGTTGATGCTACTAGCTTCATGATCATGGACAAGTCACCAGTGGTGACTCCCCCTTCCGAAGGGGTGGTCCCATGTTCCTGTGACTGTCAAAGACTCGGTCTTCTATAAAACAAAGATGGAAATGGCTCCTGGAGTTTCTTCCATGCCTGAATCTATGATATATCCCAACCCCAATTATTCTTCAGAGCTCCCCAAGCACCAAGACCAACCTACTCAGTCAGAGCAGGGGAGGGGGAAAAAAGGCATAGTTCCCTGCCTAGCCTGGTGGCCTGAACTTAGATGATCTCGGAAAATGGAGGCAGCTTCTGTTCCAGTTCCCCAAAACTTGAAATTCCCCTTTTCTGCCCCAGATATTCTGAAACCCTCATTCCCTTCATTAAAAGGTCACAAGGTTACAGTGAAAGATTCCATTATGAAATTAAGGGAAGAAACAAATTGAAAGCAAAATAAATGAGGGAACCTGGACCAGTTTGTGATAAAGGAGATACATGACTTTGAGAACTGAGTCTCCGAGTTGACAGGAATCTTGGAACCATTCAAATGTGCAGTCTCTTCTGGAACCCCGAAGGGAGGGAGAACCCACTAGGCAGCCCCCAAGGTGGCCCATCCATCAGAATGATGGATGTTTTCTCTGATGATGAGTTTTTATCCACTGTGGTATTTCTTGCCTTTATTGAAAAGGGAAGGGAGGGTATGGAGGGAGATGAGGAATATGGAACTGAACATTAACATTAAAAAAATAGCACTAAATGTTGATAATTAGGTCTAATTTGATAACCAGTCCTGGGTATTGTGATGGAGGAGGTTGTTAAGGGTTTTCTAGAATGGAAAACAAAAGCACTAGTGGAGACAGTGACTTGTCCAGGAGATTAGAGTGAGAGTCTAGAAAGAGTGACATGGGTAGGCCGGTGCTGAGGGAATGTGAGTCAATGTAAGCAGCCAGTGAGTATCCCTGGGTAGAGTCTCACATGATACTAGGGTTCCAGAAAGTAAAGAAAGAGAAAATGAAGGCAGTCCCGAGTCAAGCATTCTTATTGTAGGAGTCCCTGGCTAGGAGCCTTGGGTCCTAGGGTCCTCCCCAAGGAGTGATCATCACAATGGGGTAAGTGATCCTTGAGCCCCGGGAGAGGTTGCAGCCTCCGAGTCACTCCATGTGGAAGAAGAGCCTTCAGAGGGAAGGGGAAGGAGAGGAAAGATGACCCAAGTAGACCTCGAGCATCAAAGTTGGAATGTAAATGGCTAGGTGCCCCAAACTGGGTCTTCTCCTTCATCCCTGTGAAGGAACTGGTTTTTGCTATCGCAGGATAATGCCTGACTATCCCTCACTGTAAGTCTCCCATCAGTTGTCAAATCTCCTTTCTATCTTCCTAACATTAGAGTCGGACAGGACTGGGATGACTGAACAGCAACAGCAAAATCCCGATGCATGGATGGATGGCTTTGCCGCACCTGTGACCTTGGGATTCGTTCCTCAATTATAAAATCAGGGTTTTGAATCGGGTGAGTTTCCTTCTAGCCCTAAAGCTAGGATCTTGTGACCTAGAGAGAGTCTGTCTTTGTGTCCTTGCATCAATGCATCTCTAAGTCAGTAAAATGTGGGTTTAGAGCTTGTGAGGTTTCTTCTGTCCCTTAAGTCCCATGAGTCTTTTATCCGTGGGCAATCCCGCTGCCATCCTAGCCAGCCTTCTGCCATCCACATTCTGGCCCTGGCTCTCCATGCTGGGACATCCACCCCCCCATCCTCCTTGAGGAACTTTCCCCACCCAGGGGGCTGCCCTCTCCCTGGAAGACTGGCTGCTCTGCCTCTTTCCATTCTGGACCGTGCCCAGTCCCACCTTCAAGGGGAAAGTCTAAACTGAAGGCAGAAGAGGAAGCAAGAGGCAGACTTCTGTCTACATGGGCTGGGCACAAGAGGAGAAAGGGGGAAGTGAATGCTAGGAAATACCCCCCCAGTTCTCATGTTAGTACTTTCTCTCTGCACAAAGGTCTTTCTTAGTCCACTATCCCAGAAGCCTTCTTACTTCTCCCTCACCCCCATGCAGAGGGAATTACAGGGAAACCAAGAAGGGCAAAGAGAAGGAATGGGCAGTCAATAGAGTTGAGTTCCAATTCTGCCAGCCCCTCTCTCTGGGACAGTTTCTTCCTCTGTAAACTGGGAGCATTGAACTAGGTCGCTTCTGAGATGCCTCTGAGAGTCCCTGCCACCACTCCCCCTCCCATCTCTTGTCAGGGTGCTTGAAATTCCCCCTTTAGCTCTTCAGGCCCCTGAGTTTACCCCTGGTCTCTCCAAGTCCTTCTTTCCAGGGCAACCTCTCCCAAGAAAGAAAATACGCTCACAGAACCTTAGCAGAAACTTTCCTCAAGTTCCAGAAGGCCACATCTGACCCAGGCCTCCTGACTTTTCTCATCTCCCACAATAAATTCATTTCAGAGAGCATACATTTTATAAAAAATAGATTATAAGGTGGCACAGTGGATAGAGCACCTGTACTGCAGTCAGGAGGAGCTGAGTTCAAATCCGACCTCAGACATTTAATAATTACTTAATTGTGTGGCCTTGGGTAACTCACTTAACCCCTCTGCCTTACAAAAACCAAAAAGAAAAATTATAGAGGGGCAGCTAGGTGGCACAGGGGAGTCAGAAGGACCTGAATTCAAATGTAGCCTTGGATATAAGTTGTGTGACCCTGGACAAGTCACTTAACCCCCAACTGTCTCAAAAAAAAAATAGATTATAGATTGATCTTAAAGGGACCTTAAAGAAGTGAGCGGGCTTGACTGAAGGCATCCAGGCAATTGAAGCAGGGTCCTTTGAGATTCCAGAGCCAAGGTTTTCTCCATATGAACCATGCTGCCTTTGTGGACAAAGCTCTCCTTCAATGACCAGACTTTCTAACCTGGGAGCCGTCAGCTGTTGCCTTTAGAGCTGAGGGCAGAAAGCCAGGCATCTACCCAACAAGGGACCCCACCCACCACCACCACTAGCTCACTAAAATAACAGTGTGCCAAAAAGGAAAATTTTTTGGATGGGGGGGGGTAAATAGAATTGGATAAATTTAGGGAAGGGGCCAGCTCCAGAACTCCTGGGAAAGCCAAGGGGAGGAAGGGAAGGGAGAGCTGCGTGTTCTCCCAGGGACAAGATGCTCGGGAAAGAGTCCTTTTAATAGAATCCTTCCCTCTGGGTCAGGGGTGGGGGAGTTGGGGGGCCAGATGACTCACAGTTCCCTAAGTCAGAAGGGTGGTAGTGAATCGGATATGGAGGAAGGACAAAGCTAAACCTGGGAGCCGGCCAGGATGAGAACCGGGAGATGCCGATGAAAGGAACAAAACTGGGGAACGGTGGGCTCCCTGGGGAAATTCTCATTCCCTAGAAGGAATTCTTCCCCCCCCCCCCCCAGATCCCTCAACTGGTATATGTTTTGTACATGGCTATGAGTATCTACTTCATCTCCCCCAATAGAATGGAAGCACCTTGAAGGCAAGGTTGTTGCCCTTTGCTCTTTGTCTCTCCAGCCCCTTGATCAGCGTTTGCCCTATGGTGGATACGTAATAACAGCTTATTGACTGGCTGATTGATGGATCAATTGGCTTAAGGAGCTGCAGGACCAGAAAACAAAGAAAGAAGATGATGACCCTGTGATCCACTGAAATAATGTCTATTAGTAAGCCTCCAAACACTCTAGAAATGGCATGTGGTGCTATTAGAGGTCTTTGGGGAAGGGGAGCAGGCCTCCCTGAAGTCCTCAGACACCCCTTGGCTGGGAGACCCCATTTCCCAACCCTAATTCCAACCTTTACCTCTCAAGACCCTGACCATCTCTCCAGGACTAGAAACAGCAAGGCTCTGCTCACCTGTATTGGTGGAGGGAATTTCCTCACCAGGGATTTCTCTCTATGGGTGAAATCACAGATTCAGACCCCTGCCCTTTCCCCAAAAATCATTATACGTATTGTTGTAATAGAAAAGAAATAAGGCCTAGAGGCTGGAGAGCTGACTTTGACCACTTACTGATGAAATGATCTACAGTGTGTTAGTAAGCTAGTTAGGCAGCTGGGGGAGGCCAGTGGATCCAGAATGCGGAAGCCCTGAGTTCAAATCCAGCCTCAGACACTTCTTAGCTGTATGCCTCAGTTTCTTCATCTGTCAAATGGAAATAACAGCACCTATGTCTCCGTATTATCATGAGTATCGAATGCAACAATGCTTATAAAGCTCTTTGCAGACCTTAGCATTTTCTAAATGTTCCTTATTATTAGTGTATAAAAGGGACAATCTGGACTAACAGAGAGATGGTCTCGAAGCTAGGACGGAGCTATGGATAAACGTGTATTAAGTGCCTAATATACACAAAAAAAGAGGCAAACAAGCCCTCAGAAAGGTCACAATTTCCAGAGGAATCTCCTCAGAGATTGGAGGCACAAGAACAGCCCCTTCCCCAGATGGATGTGAGATCCTGGGGAAGTCTCTTTTCTCCTCTCTGAGACAATTGTGACAGATCACCTTGCTTCAGCAGATTCCTCACTCAGGAGCTACCTGAACCAGTGGAATCAGAGGTGCCACAAGACCCCATCATGATGATGACTGGCCTGGGAGCCAGGAGAGCTGGGCTCAGCCCTTGTTCTCTGGATGACCTCAGGGATGGATCTGGAAGCTCCAAGGCCTCGTGGGCTCTCCACTTTTCCATGCATCCAAGTCCAGGTTACTCCTGTCTCCTCAGTCCCAATCTCTCTAACAAACAGCTATGCCTGGCAAGGATGGACTTTAACTGCTGAATTTCTTGGGGAATTTAGGGGAGAGAGTGTCAGCATTCTCAGATTTGGAGCTTAGTGGTCATCTTGTCCAACATTTTACAGATGAGGGAACTGAGGCCTGGAAAGGGAAAATGACTTATTCAAAGTCACACCTATAAAAAGTGGCAACACTAGATTTTTAATGCAGATTCTCTCGTTTCCTTCTCCATCTCTCCCTCTACCCCCCCCAAGTTCACTCTTGTGACTGGGTTCTATGAGATGATCCTGGTTGAGGCTTTCCAACTGTCCATTGATAAAAGATACTCTTATTGATGATAACAGTCAGGCACTTACTCCTGTCGGCTGCTTCTTGGTGTCCAGAAGTGGGGCATTGAAGCTGGCAGCCAAACTCGGCGTGGCGAGAACATCCCGGAGAGGGACTCGAGCCTCCCCCAGGAACCTGAGAGAAGACACAGAGGCAGGCAAGGTGAGAGGAGGAGGAGGAAGGGAACTCGGAGGAAGTAAGAGTTGCGTATATTCAAACTGATGACCCATACCTCCTCCCCTTAGGAAGTTGCTATTCTTCCCATTCCCCCAGGAAGCCCCCCATCACCCCCAACCAAGCAGAATGAAGGACCCAATAAAAAGCCATCCCAGGAAGTCATTCAATCAATGAGCATTTATTAATTAAGGGCTTGGATTAAGCCTGGCACTATGCTAATCATTAATTTAAAAATGAAATCATCCTGTCCTCAAGAAGCTTTCATTCTATGGTAGTAACAGGTACAGCAAAAAAAACCAAGTGAGACTCTGAAAAACCAAAAGCTGTCCAGGGGCAGTGGACAAGTCCCCCAAGAAGATACTTGACTTTTTTTAATTTTTTATTTATTTAAAGCATTGGGGTTAAGTGACTTGCCCATGGTCACACAGCTAAGCAATTTTTAAGTGTCTGAGGTCAGATTTGAACTCAGGTCCTTCTGACTCCAGGACCAGTACTCTATCTACTGTCCTGCCCTTACACTTGACTTCTTAACCTCAGGTAGTCTACCCAGTAATATCCCCCAGGAAGACACGATGATAAATCAGTTCACTAATGATAAAATTAAAAAGAAACTCAAAGGAATTTTTTCAGCCTGGGAAAGAATGGAACACAACCAAACCACCACTGAGACGGAGGAGAAAATGATTTCTCATGTCTTCTTAGCTATGTCCAGTCATAGAAAACTGATGTCTATCCCCGCCTGAGATAGGAAGAGGCTAGGAGTCCCTAATCTTAGGCACTGGCTGGCTAAACCCCAATTCAGACTAGAGTTTAGACTGACCTCCAACTCCTTCCCCAAGAGGACTCATCTGACCTCTGACTAGAGGTCCCCAACCCCTCTCTAAGACCGGCTATTATCTCAGGCCTATCCCTAGCCACTAATAGGTCACTAATTCCTAGCCTTCAACATAGACACTAACCCATGCTTCAACTGGTCCCTTACCCTGTCCACAGACTGACCATTGCCCAACCAAGAACTTAGCCCTAATGGTCACTAAGCCAACTCAAGCTGACCCCCTAATCCCCCTGCAGATCCAGTGAAGAACAGCAAAGACTAAGATGACTGAGGCAATGGAAAGAAGAGAAGAGAGAGATGGGGAGTGAAGGACGAGGGTTAGTTTGTTTGACTAAGATAAGACAAGATTTCTACAAACATTGGAAGGAATAGGATGGAGAAGAGGGCTCATCCTTGTCTTTTGGAATTCCAGGGGCATGTCTTGGAGTCTGAAGGATAGAGAGATCTCAGTTGAACAGATAGAGATCCTTTCAATGTCCTGGTAGGACCGGTTACAGAAACCTTTTCCAATGACTGGCTCATTTGATCCTCACCCTAGAAATGCAGGGTTTGTTTCATTCAGCCCCTGCACAAAAGAAGAGGGAACTGGAACTCACAGCTGGAAAATGACATGCTTCCCATTATCACCAAGAGGAGCAGAGCCCCCTCAAATGAGTGATTCATGATCACCCTGGCCGAATGGCAGAACCTCAAAACTGGAAGAAGCCTCAGCAGGTAACTGGTCCAATGAGAATCCTCTCTACAAAAATAACTGACATGTAAAATTGGCCTCTGGCTGTTCCTAGAACAAAACATTCTAGTGGCAGATTCCAGCATCTTCTCTGGCTGTCTCCCCCTCCTCTCTGCCTCCCAGCTTCCCCCATTTCAAATCATGGCTGAAATCCCCCCTTCTCCAGGAAGTCTTTCCCTTTCCCTCCTAACACCAGGGCCTTCCCTCTAGGGATAATCCCCAATTTCTCCTGAATGGATCCTTGCTAATACATAGCTATTTGCATACTGTTTCCCCCATTAGACTAAAAGTGTTGAGGCTTGTTTTTTGTTTTGTTTTGCCTTTTTATTTTGGCCAATATTAGGCAGAAAATTTAGTAAATGTTTTCTGGCTGACTTCTAAATGGTCTTTGCTCAAGGACCATAAGTGAGGCAGAACCCATCTCTCCCCAAGGTAGAGCCTTCCATTCATTTGGGGGAGAAACGTCAATTTGCTTCTTTGTCACATCCACCCATTTTCTCCTGGTTCTTCTATCTGGGACAAGACAAGTCTGACTTCTTCGATGAGACAGCCCTATTGTAATACCTGGAGACAACGGAGGCTTCTCTTGGCTAAATATTTCCTGTTCTCCTAAGCATTTGTAAAGTGACATATAATTAAGTGTGGTAAGCATGGGGGGATGGAGAGACACAAAGGAAATGCTCCTTAGTCTCATGGAGCTTAAGTTCTAGTCCACCATTTCTGCCAAGAAAAACCCAAATGGCATCACAAAGAGTCAGATGTGACTGAAAAATGACTGAACAAATATATACATATATATATATATATATATATACATACATATACATATACATATAAATATACAAAATAAATATAAGGTGATGCTACCTCAAAGAGCATTAGCTTTCCTGGCTGTCATTTCACATTATTTTCTCAAATCTCACCCAAGACTTATTGCCTGTGTAGCCTTGGGTAAATCACTTCACCTTTGTAGGCCTTGGCTTCCTGACCTGCAAAACGATAGCAACTGGACTAGACGAACGTTGATGTCCCTTCCATCTCTAGATCTATAATCCTATGAGTTTGCAGTCCTCTGAGATCACCAGATCTTTTTTTTCTGGCAAATTTGCATCCTGAAATAGGTCTTTAAAATCTAGTTTGAGTTCCTGCCTTTCTTCCAGTTAGTTCGCCTAGTCAACCTCACCGTCTTCCATGCTCTTTAGCCATAAGGCAAAAACCCAACCCAGAGATGCAGAAGGGATGTCCCAGCATGCTGCTTCCTAAGACAATCACATACAATCTAGTCAGCGGCAGGGAGGGGATCTGAATCCAGACCTTCTGTCCCCCAAACCCCATCACCCTTCCACTACCTTCTGCCTCTAACAAAAGAGAGCTGTCCAAAGTAGCTAGAGCAGAACCTTCAAATGAAATAATGATGGTTCATATTAAAGTTAAGTTAAATAAATAAATAACGAATAATGATAACACTAGTCACCGTAGCAGCTCACACTGATGGAACAGCTAAAGGCTGGCAAAGTGTTGGACAGACACTATCTCATTTGGTTCTTACAAAAACCTAGTGAGATAAGTGATGAAAATGAGTTTCAGAGTAATTAAGGGATAGATCATCCAGTCTATCCCACTACCAGAAAGTGAGCTAAATGGTCTCTTTAGGTAGTGAATTCTCTGTTGTGGTCTGGGCAATATCTATTATGATCCCAGACAATGGACTGGACGATTTTTCCCTAAAAGGTATGGAAACTCTCCCAGAGACTTGACTGATCTGGGATGGAGATGGGGGAATTAAAGACTTTGATTAAGTTTCCTAGACACCTAAGATATAAACAGATCAGTTTAGTTGCTGGTGCCCTTCCAATTCCTTGGATCCCCCACTGCCCTTTGTATCACCACATCCAACACACCTTTCAACCAAACAATCCATCAACCCAACTAGGGCTTAATAAGCACCCGGTAGGGGCCAAATCTCCCCCAAGACTAGATGCAATCATAATGACAAGTGATGACAATGACAATAGTGCTCTCCCAAGTTCTCCCTTTGACAGAATCCTAGGCAAGCCATCATCCAGGCTCTGGCTCTAAATGAGGGGGAACCCAGAATTTGGAACAGTCCGCTCATTTCAATACAGTGCAGCTCTATTAGGAAGTTTCTCCTTCAGACATTGATCTGAAATCTGCCCCTCTACAGCATTGATCCATTGCAAAAAAAAAAAAAAAAGTGAGGTGGGACAGAGAATACAGAGAACTGAATGGGAGTCAGGAAAATCTGAGTTCAAATCCTTTCTCAGCCTGGCTGGGGGACCTTAGGCAAGTCACTTAATCTCTCAACCTCAGTTCCCCCTTGGTAAATTTTGGAAATAATGATGGCAGCTCTCTACCAGGGTTATTATGAAAATCAAACAAAATGCCTTTTGTAAAGTGCCATATAGATGTTAATAGCTATCATCACCATCATCATCGCTGTGGTTATTATTATTATTACTATTTCTCATAGGAAAGATCCTCCAGATGGTTCCTCTGTTGTCTCTGCCTCTGACACAGCTTCCTCTGACTCAGAAGAGCAGAAGCATGGCCTCTCCAAGCTAAGAGAGATTGCAGCAGACCCTTGTCTGACCCACACCTGAATAAAGATGTTTCCCACCCATTCTAGCTAAAGCAACTATCACCTCAAACCCTCTAAAGGAGGGGCAGCTGGATAGAGCACCGGCCCTGGAGTCAGGAGTTTAAATCCGGCCCCAGACACTTAATGATAGCTGTGTATGACCATGGGCAAATCACTTAACTGTATTGCCTTAAAAAAAAAAAAGAGAGGGAGATCAAGTCTCTTTAAAAAAAGCTCCCAAGGGCATGCTCAGGACCCAGGGGGCTGTGGGACACAAGGTTTTGAATCCACCCTTTAAATGGTGCTGACAGCATTGGAAAGGAGAAGTGAACTGAGGGCTGAATCTGGAAGCAGAGAGCTTCAAGTCTGTGCCTCAGTTTCCCCACTATTGTTACTGATGGTGATGGGGTGTTGTAGACATTGGCCTCTTGGGTCTATGAATTGAGGGGAAACATCCCTCCTTTAGAGCTGAGCAAAACAATGCAAGGAGGTGGTCCAGGAGGTAGCAAGTGCCCCATAAGAAGGGATTCTCAGCAAAGCCTGGATACCTGGATAACCTGTAAGGCCCTTCCACCAAGTCAGGCAGCCCCTTCCCAATAAGACTGAGAGCAGCCCATAGGGATCTGGGCCACCAGGAGCAGGGCTGCTTCCCCACTGTCCTGGGTGGGAACTTTCTGAAGATGGACAGAAGGAATTTTGAGTCTGGTCCAGATTGGGCCAAGCAGCCACGGGGGCCCCATCCAGCCTGGCCCCTGGGACTTCTGTGTACCGGGGGAGAATTCCCGGAAGAAGGAGGGTGGGAGGGGACAATGGCCGGAAGCTTGGAAAGGAAGCAGCAGTCGCTGCCACAGCCAGTCAGCCTTGACAGCCAGCTTGGGCCCACCGAGGGCTATCTCAGAGCAAGGAGAGGGGTCTGAGCTGGCCCCGGGGAGCTGGGTATTGACTAATTGCTATTTCCTCCATTTGTTAAGGTCCTCTCTGCCAACTAAGGGCAATGCCCCCAGAAGACACGCTTTCTACGCCGCTGGCTTGCCAGAGCCTTGCTCCTTCCGGGAGCCTCTCTGCTTCCTGTTCCTAGAACAGACCATCCATCACTGGCCCGATTAGGCCCACTCTATGGCCTTCCTCTCCCTCCCACTTCTTCATCCCTTGGGACCCTTTGAAAAATGAAGGAACTGGATTTCTGGAAGAGATGAGGTCCCATGCCTAGGCACCGTGGCTCTCACTCAGACAACAAAACAAAATGGAATCCAACTGTCACCAGTCTTTATTAAGTGCTAAGTGAGCAGCCATCCTCTTCCTCCAAATCCTAAACCCCCGACTCCTTCAGCTGATCTTGTATAGGTGAAGGAGAAGCCCATAGTCTAGAATGGGCTCCCCTCTACTCAATGACGGACACTGACCAACTGGTCAGTAAATGTGAAGTGCCCTCTGTGTACCAAGCCTTGGAGAGATAAAGAAAGATAAAAAAACAATCTCTGTTTTCACAGAACTCACAGGATAAGAGGAGTTACAGACAGGAAATAACCCCACAGAGAGAGAAGGCGAAGGAAGATTGAGAAAAGCTGCCCATAGAAGGTGGGATTTGAAGGAAGCCGGGAGCAGAGATAAGGAGGAAGGTCATGGAGTTGGGGGAGGGGAGATGACCAGAGTCTGAGATGGAGGGTCCAGTCACTGGATGGGGAAAGGGGGTTCAAGGGGTGAGGTGGCTTGTGAAGGATTTTGTATCCCAACCAGATGATTTTTTCACTTGATCCTGGAAGGAGAAGGAGCCCCCTCACATCCTTCAACTACACCCTCAGACTTGTGCTACAGGAGATTAATTTGGCAGCCAAGGGGACTGGAGAGAGAGGGGCTTGTGACGAGGAGACAGATTGGCTGGTTATTGCTCTAAACCCAGGCTTGAGATGATGTGGAATCTGTCACACGAGGGGTGCCAGACTGGCATTGGTATCAGAAGAAAGGAGAGATGGCATAAAGGTCGGTCAGTCAGTAGTCCATACCCATTCATTCGGCTCCAACTCTGCTCCAAACAAGGAGTGGCTCCCCTGACCCATTCTGGAAGACGACTTCTTGAGTGGTTGAACCCACCACTCATCAGCACTTCCAGGCAAAATGAGGCATCAGAGGAGGGCTTGGCCAGAGTCACACAGCTAGGAAGCACCCAAGGAAGGATTTGAACTCAGTCTTCCTGCCCCCAAGCTAGCACTACCTAAACTATTTGTCCGTTATGATGAACAAATGCATAAAACATTGGAATTGAAGAAGACCCTAGAAAGGTGGCTAGGTGGCACAGAGGATAGAGCACCAGCCCTGGAGTCAGGAGGATCTGAATTCAAATCCACTCTCAGACACATAATAATTTCTTAGTTGTATGACCTTGAACAAGTCACTTAACACCACTGCCTTGCAAAAAAACCAACTGAAAAAAAAAGGTTGGTAGAAAAGGACCTTAGAGATGCTAAGTCATTAAGGGGTAGTGTGGTGCAATGGCTAAGACTCTGGACTGGTAAGGAGGAAGAACAGGGTGAGACCCCTCCTCAGACTAGTTCTGGGACACTGAGAGAGTGATTTCACCTCCCTGGGCCTCCGTTTCCTCATCTTTAAAATTAGAAGGTTGCCCCCAAATTGCTTAGCACACTGTAGGGACTCAGTAAGGGCTTATTCATGGGTTGATACTACAAATGGGAAAACTGTGGTCCAGAGAAATGAGCTGACCAAGATCACTGAGGAAGGCAGATTAGAGGCAGGATACACCTCCCCTCCCCCCCCCCAGGAGATCACTGAGCAGGGACTAGAAAGGTGTTCATTAAAAAAATAAAGAATGGGGCAGCTAGGTGGTGCAGTGGATAGAGCACCTGCCCTGGAGTCAGGAGGACCTGAGTTCAAATCTGGCCTCAGATACTTAATAATCACCTAGCTGTGTGGCCTTGGGCAAGCCACTTAACCCCAATGCCTTAAATAAATATTTTTTTTTAAAGTTAAAGAACATGCCCTTTGGGAAGTACCTGAAATCAGCCAGATGTACCCCTTGTTTTTGCAAAAAAATGAAATTGAGTTCGGGGAGATTTGCCCATCATCACTCAGAATTCGAACCCAGGCCTTCTGAATCCCAAGCTAGGCTCTCTCCATCACACCACATTCCCCCCTGTCCCTGGTCCCTTCCCCCACACAGGAAAGAGAAAACGAACAAAAGCCCCCAGCAGCTTTCTCACATTCTGAGAATGCCGAGCATCTCTCTTGGCTCCTAGGCTCTGAATAAGTTGGAATTTGAGGAGGAAGGAAGGGAGGAGGAGGGGATGGCTATCTCAGGGACTCCCAGAGCAGGGCTTAGTGTGGGAGGGCAGGGTGGGGCAAAACACCACACTGAACGGACTATAAGGGAACATTTCTTCCTCAGAAAATAAAAAGGGCTCCCAATTCCCCCAGGAGGTTGGGGGGGGGCAGCTATTTCTGGAGAGCCAGCCTCTTAGAGAGAGGTTCATGGATCCCCAAGGATCGGGGCTCTGGGATTCAGTACGGTCCATAGTCAGGGACCTGGGTTCCAAATCTCCAGCACAGTCTTGTCCAAGCTGCTTAGCATCTCTGGGATGTAGTTGCCCTGCAAAATGAGACAGGTGACCCTGAAGTCCCTTCTGACCCTGAATCTATGATCTTAGAAGAGAAGAAATCAGCAAATTTCGTTTCTAAATCTCCCTGTACAGCTAGAAGGGAACCTGGAGCCATCAAGTCCAACCCACTCCCGTCATACAGATAAGAAAATGGACATGGATTAAGAGACATGGCCAGGAGGCAGAATTTGAACCCAGAGCTTTCTAATTCCTAATTGCTACTCCTCAGAATTTCTTTTTTCTCTCCATGTCATTTCAAGTAGAAAACTGCATTATTGTAGGTGACAAAGTTTCCCTTCCAGAATGCCTACCCCACCCACCGGCAGAGACCTGGGTTCAAATCCCAGCTTTGCCACAAGGTTATTATGGGATGTCAGACAAATAATCCCCCTCTCCAGACCAGCTAAAATGGGAGGGCTGCAGTAGATGACCTCTAAGACAGCCTCCAGTTCTGACTTTTCTTGAATTTGTTCTTTACCTTTCAAGTACTAACATCACCCACAAATAACTCTTGGGAATTCCACAAACCCTGCCTCCCCCTTAGCATTGCAGACCACCTTAAAAGCTGGGGGGAAGGGAGAGGCAAGCTGGCAGGAAGGAGGCCTGTGATAAATAAAACTAGTAAGGGAGCTCTCGCCTCCAGATTTCCATCGCTTTTAGAGAACTAGGGTGTAAGATCTAGGAAGTGACCTAAGGCAATCATCAATCAACATTAATTATGCACTTACTAAATCTGAGATGCTATGATTGGTGATGGAGACACAACTACAAAAGTGGGGGCAGCTAGGTGGCACAGTGGATAGAGCACCAGCCTAGAGTCAGGAGGACCTGAGTTCAAATCCAGCCTCGGACACTTAATAATGACCTAGGTGTGGCCTTGGGCAAGTCACTGAACCCCCATTGCCTTGCAAAAACCAAAAGAAAACTACAGAAGTGAGACACTCCTTTAATTCAGTCAATCATCAATCAACATTAATTATGCACTTACTAGATCCAAGGCTCTATGTTTAGTAATGGAGATAAAGCTACAAAAGTGAGATGTTCCTTTAGCTCAAAGGGAGTCTACTCTACTGGAGTCCATAAGGATTAAACTAGGGTCTTTTTTTAAGACTATCAAGAGTGCCCACTGGTGGATCTTGCTCTACCAAGAGTTGGCACTCTCTATGACCCAGTTGGTAACTTAGGACTTGAACCCAGATCTCCCTGATTCCCAGGCCAGCTCCCTATTCACCATACCTATAAACTGCTTCTCAGCAGGCTAGATAATAATAGCATATTTAAGTATTATGTCAAAAAATCTGGGAAAGCGTTTCCTTCCCTTTATATAAGAGGTCATTTCTGGTCATCATTTTGAGGGCAATCTGCTAGGTCTGCCAATCTTAAGTAGAGGCTGGGTGAATGAAGGTCCTGGCTAATGAGAGCCCAGCCCTTAGGAGCTGGTGGGGTCCCCCAGTCTGCCAGGCATTCCCATATGGATTTCAGAAATATATGTATTTTTTCATATCCAATTTCCAGTTGGTAAAAAATAATCTTCATTGATTGATTACTGAGACACAACTAGTTAGATATATAAGAGACTCCCAATGGGGGGGGGGGAACCCTAATCTCTTTCCCTGGTTGTGTTCCTGTGAGGAGGTAATAACTGATGTAAGCCTCTGGGGGCCGGGGGAGAGAGAGACAGAAAGACAGACCCAGAGGTAGAAAGCCAGCAGTTGGCTTGCCCCACCCAGGTCAACAGGAAACTGTGACATGATGAATTTAGAAATTGTTTTTCTTGATTAAAATACAATTGATAAATATATTTGGAATGCTTTAAAAAAAAACACATGAAGTCAGGAATACATCACTAAGCTGTTCCTTCTGTCCCTGTTCTATCAATTCTATCTTGCTCTAAGATAAAGGAGTATTTGGCAACAGCTGTGATTTTATGAGCTTTAAAATTGTTCCAAGGATATGAGTACATTTGCCAGCAGCTGAGACTGGTGAGGGGCCAGCAACCTGTTTGTTTAAGAGTAAGTCAGACTGGGTTAAAAAAATGAAATAGTCGGTCATATAAAAAATGCTCTAAATCAATATTGATTAAAGAAATGTAAATGAAAACAATTCGGTACCTCATACCTACCAGATTGGCTAATATGACAGAAAAAGAAAATGATAAATGTTGGAGAGGAAGTGGGAAAACTTGAATACTAATCCATTTAGTTGGTGGAGTTGTGAACTGACCCAACCATTCTGGACAGCAGTTTGGAACTATGTCCAAAGGGCAATTAAACTGTGCAAACCCTTTGATTCAGCAATACCGCTGCAAGGTCTGTGTTGCTAAAGGGTCGAAAATAGAAAAGGAAAAATAACTTATTTGTAAAAAAAAATTATAATATCTCTTTTGTGGTGCATAAGAATTGGAAACTGAGGGAATGTCTGTCAGTTGGGGAATGACTGAACAAGCTGTGGCACATGATTATAATGGAGGAGAAGAGAAGAGGAGAGGAGATATGAAAGAAGAAAAGAAGAGAAGAGAGAAGGAAGAAAGGGGGGAGAGGAGAGGGAAGAATAGAGGGGAGAAGGGAAGAGAGGAGGAAAGAAAAAGAAAAAGGAGGAGAAAGGAAAGGAGAATAGAAGAGAAGGGAGGGGAAAAGAAGGGAGAAGAGGAGAGAAGAAGGGAGAGGGGAGAAGAGGCTAGGCAAGAGGGGATAAGGGAAGAGAGAGGAGAAGACAAGAGACCAAGAACCTTGGGGTACATCCATAATTAGGGGATGGAATTTAGATGATGAAGTCAGAACCAGATTGCAAAGGATTGAAGAATGAGCAAGAGAAAAAAAAGTGAATGCAAAGAGAAAATATCAAAAGTCTTTTCTAGGACCAGGGAAGAGAGACATAGGATGAAAGCTTAAGGGGGTGATCGTGTTAAGTGGAGGAGGCTAAGAGATCTGGCCATATTTGTTGGCAGCAGGAAATAAACCAATTAATAGGGAAACAGTGAAGATTAGAGACAGAGAGGATAATTCTATGGGCAATCCACCTAAAGGAGAGGGAATGGAACTAAAGTAAAGAAGTCAGGACTAGGTGAGAAGGACTATTTTTTCTTCAGAAGTTGGGGTAAAAGCGCTTCCCATCAGTCTCCATCATGGAACACATTGAAGACCCAAGATTGGCTCTTTATACTTGTTACCTTATACTAATTTCCTGCTTCTCAGTTTATGTGAGTCTCTTGTCCCCCAATCAAACTGTAGACTACTTGAAGATATATTAGATGCATTAAAAAAAAAAAGAGAGAGTAAGCGGCATAAGGTCCAGAGATGGGAATCTGTGCCAGTCTGCCAAGCCCAGTGAGAAGCAGCCTATTTGATCCAAGGGAGAGCAGCTCATCCATCAACTCTATTGTCCATGAAAATGAACTTGAGAGAGTGAACCCACCGCCAGTGAGAATGTTTGAACGTACTCTCTTGAGAGCCAGAGCATGGGGAAAGCGTGTGCCCCCAGCTCAAGTGGATGTATTTATACTTCTGCTTAATTGTAATAACTTCTATAACCTACAGGACCTACTCTCCATGGCTTTTCAGTAAATATTCCTTTGTAAAAGATAATTAATATTAATTAATTAGGGGCAGCTGGGTCCTAGATTCAGGAGGACCTGAGTCCAAATCCAGGCTCAGACACTTACTAATTGCCTAGCTGTGTGACCTTGGGCAAGTCACTTAGCCCACTGCCTTAAAATATACAATTTTTTTGAAATTATTAAATGATACAGGGAGTTAATCATGGCAATTGATATTAGGGAAAATGCCCTGGAATGGGGGCTGGGGTCAATAGTAGAAAAGGATACCTCACGGCCCCTCAGAAGTATCCCGAGAACACTGAGCAGTAGTCATCTGTGTCAATACAAATGGGGGTTGGAATCAGCGCCTTCAAAGATTTGAAAGGTTGCACTTTCCAGTGTTCATGTGTCATGAACTCAAGGTCCTTTCCAACCTGGGCACCATTCACTAAAATACTCTCCATGTTATTAAAGCCTCTCCAAAATATGAAACCAAGAAATGAATACAGTATTCCAAATTGTTAAGTTTTCAGTTTCTATAGTACCATAATGCAAAGAACTTTCCCATTCCCCACCTGTGAAGTAAGCCACGTGAATATTATTAGACACATTTTATAGATTTGGAAATTGAGGCTGAGAAGTGAAATAATTCATCTAAAGTCACAGAGGTAGTAAATGTGGCTCTATCCCTGTAGTCTTCAAGAGAAGTCAATACAGCCATTTGGGGTTGTTGCTTATTCTTTTGTACCTCTAAGTTGAGTTACCTCCCAACACTGAGATTTTGTCATTCTCTGGAGTTGCAAAGAGGCAAGTTCAGGTCTTGACATGGGCGGTGGGAGTCAGGGAAGAGATCTCCTAAGAGTTACAATTCTCCCAAAATGGAGGAGACTTTCTCAGGAGGGGATGAATCCTCCTTCGTTGAATATCTTCAAGCAGAAAGTGAGAGAGTTGGGGATGTTGTGGAGGGGAAAGCTTGGAGGACATGTCTCTGAGATCTCTTCCAACTAGGAGACCATGATTCAATAAAAGTGTTAAGCAACCAGGGCTGGACTTGGAGATAATGGGAGCAGAAGTCATTCCCTCAGAGAACTAGCCCAGGCTCACTGCCAAAAGCCCATTCTCCAGGCTGAGACCCAAGGGTGACTTTTAAGTTTTCTGCTTTGGCCCAGAGGCAGGACAAAACTTCCAAAAATGTTTAGAACCCCAAAGATTTCCTTTATTGCATGCAGTATATAGTATCCTTGAAAATCCTTGAAAATGAAAATACTACTCAAGCTTCCGAAAATGTTAGAAACAATAGGGCAGAGACCCTTTCTTGTAGTGGGGAGAAAGGGAGGGAAACTGACCCACAGATTCTGAAAGGCCAGAGATTTGAGCCAATGCTTCCTATATTTCAGAAGTAGAAACCATTTTTTCCCAAATTTCAATGACAGAAAACATTCACTGACCTCTGATTTATTGATCAGTAATTTCAAGGTATATTTCTGCATGTCTATAGATAAATACTGGTTAAACTGAAAAATAAAAACAATTTTTAAAAGATCCTCACTTCCAAGACATCAACCATATCACTCCCTTACTCAATAAACTCCATTGGCTCCCTATTGCCTTGAATACCCATTTGACTTTCAAAGCCTTTCTACTTTTTCTAGTCTTCTTAGATCTCACTCCCACCACATATTCTAAATCCCATGGGACTGGCCTCTTTACTGTTCCAGGAACAAGACAATCTCTGCTCTGGGGGTTTTCTCTGGGCATCCTTCATCCCTAACATGCTCTTCCTCAAGGCTCAGATCCTCTGACTGCCTTCCCAGGTTTCCTTTGAATTACAACGTACAGGAAACCTTTCTCAATCCCTTTTAATTCTTTTTTGGGGGGGGTGGTTTTTTTTGCAAGGCAGTGGGGTTAAGTGGCTTGCCCAAGGCCACACACCTAGGTAATTATTAAGTGTCTGAGGCCAGACTTGAACTCAGGGACTCCTGACACCAGGGCCAGTGCTCTATCTACTGTGCCACCTAGCCGCCCTTAATTCTTTATTTTATTTTATTTTAATTAATTAACTAATTTCCTATCTATAGATCGTTTGTACACATTTTCTGATTGTCCTCCCCCATTGGATTGTGAGTTCTTTGAGGACGAGGACTAATTTTTGTCTCTTTTTTTTTATTCCCTAGCTTAGTAGGCACTTAATATTTACTCCAGATTAGAAGGAATACAGAGGAAATAACAGAGCTTATTAAATCTGAAAGGGGAAGATCTAAAGTAATTGAAAACTTTCATTTATCTAAACTCCAAAAAAGTCTACCCAACAGCAAAATAGATAATAAAAACGTGACCTGTCAAATAATTTTGGAGAGAAAATGAGCACAAAAATGATATTTCTCCAGTTTATTAAATAATTATTAGTGATTTGTTTAATAAATGTCACTGACTCTTATTTACTCATTGAGTAATTAGTTCAAATTGCCAATCCAGTTCATGAAATATTAATTATTTAATAATCTGGAGAAATGTCATTTTTATGAGTAATTACCCATGTTTCTCCATAACTAAATATTTAAATTACTAAATATGTAAAATTTTATTAACAAATGAAATTAACCAAAAGCTTTCTTATTTTATTACTATTCAAAATATTTTGTCTATCCAAAAGTATACAGCCAGGATCACTTTCAACTCTCAATGTAAAATGAACTGAAATCTCAGTCTCATACCACTCAGTCCATTCCTGCTATTGAAAAAGTATTTTAAGAATCTTCTTCATATCTCTCCTGATATCACATCCAGGACCATCTCGAGTCATCCTGATTTATGTCTGGCCACTGGACCCAGATGGCTCTGGGAGAGAAAGTGAGGCTGATGACTTAGCACAGTATCCCCTCCCTCAAATCCAATTCATGTGCTTGTCTCGGTATCACTTTCTTGATGTCATGGTCCTCTTAGAGAATGAAGGACAAACATCATCTCTCCTTAAGAGGAGTTAAATTTAATCTTTTAGGAAATAAGCTAAATTAGTCCTTTCCATTCATCCTCTCTACAGTCATTATAAAAAGTCTTTCATCAAGTAAATGTCCTTCAATTGGAGAATGGCTTAGGAAACTGTGGTATATGTATGTCATGGAACACTATTGTTCTATTAGAAACCAGGAGGGATGGGAATTCAGGGAAGCCTGGAGGAATTTGCATGAACTGATGCTGAGTGAGATGAGCAGAACCAGAAAAACACTGTACACCCTAACAGCAACATGGGGGTGATGTTCAACCTTGATGGACTTGCTCGTTCCATCAGTGCAACAATCAGGGACAGTTTGGAGCTGTCTGCAATGGAGAATACCATCTGTAACCAGAGAAACAACTGTGGAGTTTGAACAAAGACCAAGGACTATTCCCTTTAATTTAGGAAAAAAAACTGATATCTTATTGTCTGATCCTGTTAATCTCTTATACTTTATGTTTCTCTCTCATCACACTCAATTTGGATCAATGTACAACATGGAAGCAATGTAAAGACTGACAAATTGCTTTCTGGGGGTGGGGGAGGGAAGTAAAATGGGGGGGGGATTGTAAAACTCAAAATAAATAAAATTTTAATAAAAAAAGAAGTCTTTCCAAAATATATTATACTTTCCAATTCCTCACAAACTCTTTGGAGAATTTTCTTTATAAGGTTTCTTTATAACTTATCACTTATAATATTTCCGTGAAAGAAAAAGTTTAACACCACCCTTTTCCTTTCTTCTCCACTGATTCTGTACAGATCTTCATATATAAAGATAAAAGATACCCTTTCCTGACTTGATAGAGAAAAGCAGATCATTATAACACCTTTCTCCATTGTACTGAAACCACTAGTATGAATTCCTTTTTTTTCAACCTAGGCTAAGAGACAAAAATGGGCTCTATAGTCTCTGTGAGTTAGACATTTGAAGCAACGGCTATATATGCTTATGTATACAAAGTAGTCACTGCTTTTACCACTCAAATAAAAAATTTCTATAAATGCAAGAAAACAATACATTGACTATAAGGCAAGAGCCCATGCCAAAAAGTCCCAGGGCTTTAGAGTGCAATTTAATGACTGGATAATAAAGCCAAGTCCACTAAGTACACTAGAGCATTGGCCAGCCACGTGAAAAACTATTCAATTATATTTAAGCCATGGAAAGAACACTAGGACTGAGAGAAGACCTGAGTTCAAATCTTCACCTCAGCCACTTATTAGCTGTGTGACCCCTGGACAAGACACTTAGCTTCTATCTACCTCAGTTTCCTCTTCTGTAAAATGATGATTATAATGGCACCAACTCCCCAGGGCTGTTGTGAAGATCAAATAGCAATGCATATAAATCTTAAAGTGCTAAATAAATACAAGCTATTAGTATCTTTATTATTAGGCATTGAGCAGAGTATGGTTTCCAAGTCAAAGGAGGAATTATATCAACTTATTATAGAAACTACTTGATATACAAGCTTAGTATAGACCTCCTGAAGCAACTTGAGGCTATGACTTGATGGACTTAGAATAAGGAAGACCTGAGTTCAAATTTCACCTCAAACACTCACAAGCTACAAAACTAAGGGAAAGTCACTTAATCTCTCTTGTCTCAGTGCTATTATATGATAGAAGCTACTATTATATATATAACATATATTATATATTATACATAATATATATTACTATTATATGATAGAAACTACATCATAGGGTTGCTGCAAGGATATACTGAGTTAATATATCTAAAAGCTCTTCACCAACCTTAAATTATTATATAAATATCAGTTATTAACAACTATGGCATCAAGTTACATATCTCCACTGAAAACAGTTTTTTTCATTTCATAGAAACTTCCCCTAATGCATCAAAAAGGTCATTTGGAATCAATAAGTGAAAAATTCTTAATGTATGCTAAGGAACATTAGTCTAGGGACTCAGAGAATGAATCAGAAGGTCAAATGTGTTCAACTATACAAAGGCAATGTTTGCAGATGCTTTGGTCTTCTGGAGAAAAGACATATCAAATATAAAGCTTTTAAGGAGAAAACTGAGTGGCTTTGTCAAGAGATTTCTTGGCAACCTGAAGTTGAAGCTCAATGGAAAGAATACACTTATAGCTATTAATACATAGGCAATGCCATTCTTAACAGATACTTCTGGAAGAGAAAATGAATGACAGATTGAGAAGGTTTAAAACAAACCAAAAAAAAGATGCTTACAATGATAACAAAACACAGGTCCCACTCTAGCAACAGAAATATTAAAGCCTCATTCCCAAAAAAGGAAAAACATCCTTAGAGTCTTAGAGCATTTGGCAAACGGTTAAATACTTATAGAACTGTTTCTAAAATAAAGATGCCACTTTATCACAAAGTAAAGGCAAAGGATGATAATAGATATAAACTCAGTGAACTTATTGCCTGTAACCCAAGAGATTTAGAACTTAGGAAATAACTTGATCCATGAGTGGACTCCAAAGGCCCTCCATGAGTGACAGCCACATAAACTCAACCAATAAAAGGTGGACAAAGAGGCAACAAATCAATGAGCCATGGAGATATGCTTACAGAAACAGGAATTTCTGATAGTGCTGATAGACCAACTCATAGTTAACAAAAATAAAAAATTATAGGGGTGGCTAAGTGACACAGTGGATAGAGCATGGGCCCTGGAGTTAGGAGTACCTGAGTTCAAATCTGGTCTCAGACACTTAATAATTATCTAGCTGTGTGACCTTGGGCAAGTCACTTAACCCCATTGCCTTGCAGGAAAAACAAAAAACAAAAAAAATTATAGAAAAGTTATCCCTAAGTCACCCAGGCTGGCCATCTCTTCATTTCTCATCAGAATGTACTCTAGACTTCCCCGTCATGTCCTGTACTGGATACCTCCTCTAACTTTTATGAATATCTAACTCTACTAGAGAGAACACTTATGTAGTACAATGGACATAACACCAGGTCTGGAGTCAAGAAGACATCTTTCCTGAATTCAAATCCAGGCTCAGACACTTACTGTGAGACCCTCAGCAAGTCACTTCACCCGCTTTGCCTCAGTTTCCCATCTGTAAAATGAGTCAGAGAAGGAAATGGCAAACCATGCCAGTATCTCTGCCAAGGAAAATCCCAAATGGGGTCACAAAGAGTCAGACATGGCTGAAAAGAACTGAACAACAACAACCCCATTCAAATGTAAGCTCCTTGAGGGCAGGGCCTTTTTTTCTGATTGTATTTGAATCCTCAGGACTTATCATAGTGCCTAGAAAATAGAAAGCACTTAATAAATGTTTGTTGACTGATTGATCTGGATTGATGAATTTATGCAAATTATTCATAGAAGTAGTAAAAATCATTGCCAAAAAATATAACACCTATCAAATTCCTAGAAAGGTAGAATCTCGTGCCCTGGACCCTAGGCCAGAAAGACTTAGCTATCCTTCGTATAGAGACTCCAAAAAATCCGTTAGAATAAAACAAAGGTTTTGGAGGCAGAGCAACAGAGAAGACGAAACTGTGGTCCATAATTGTCAGACCATAACACTGATGCATAAAACTTTAAGAAACAGATTTCTAATAAATGTTACCTCCCCAAATCATCATTCCCTCTGAACCATATGGGATGAAAAGCTTCCAAAATAGAGAAGTCTAACAAAAGAAATCGAAACATCACGGGAACAGGATTAAAAATATAGATAGTGACCTGTTTCAGGACTGTTTTAACTGAGCTTCATCAAATAAAGGGGAAGAATGAGAACAGGAAAAATAATAAAAGTAATAAGCTCTCATTTCTGGAGCTTTCTGTTTGCCAAAGCCCTTTACTGAAGGCAGGTGGTATATGTTCCCCATTTGACAGATGGGCAAACTGAGGCAAAGTGACTTGCCCAAGGTAACACAACTAGTCAGTGTCTGAACTGGTACAGCCCTCAGCTCCCCTGGCTTTGATTCCAGTACTATTTGGACAATGCTGGGCTGTCTTCTGTCCACACCCACATAGGCAGAACAGGAGTAGGCTGGGGTCTCCCTAACCCCAGATAACGCACAAATACTGGCCTTGAACCATAGCAGCCCAACTGGGAATCAGAAGCCGGAGAGTCAAGCTCTGTCTCTTCCTGGCTCTGAACCCTAAGATCTTTTGAGGGTCACCCTTAATGACAACTGGTCCAACCACTTCAATGAACAAATGGGTAAACAGGATCAGAGAGGGGAAGAGGCTTAGCTTCTTCCAATCAAGAAAGATCTTTGAGACACTCCAGGGCAAGTGGCTCATTTTACCTAGGAGGAAAATGAGAGGTCATGAATCTTGTCCAAGGTCATACAGTGGGGCTGGGGCCAGAATGCCAGACTTCTCAGTTCAAGTCCACTACACCACCATCTCCCTTCCATTCCCTAAGGATTTCACCTCATAGTCCAAGGAGGGAAGAAACTCCCAGAAGACAGCGGGGCTCTGCCTGGGGAAACTGAGGCAGGCAGCATAAGAAGTTGCCTGTTGGGAGGGTGCATCCTCCTGCCCCTCAAATCTCTCCCACAGTGACTTTTAATTTTCTCTCAGTTTAGAGTTTTATTTCTTTTAGTTGAAAGCATTGATGTGGTACAATGTTGATTCTCCAGGAGGGGTCACATATACTGAAGCAAGTTGGCAAGACACCAAAGGCAGAGGGTACCTGGGTACCCTTTCTTGCACAGACCTCATATAACAAACACCTTGGTTGACCCTTTCAAATGAACTTAGCCATCAGTGAGGTGGTGCAGCAGATAGAGCACCCAGTCTGGAGCCAAGACTCATCTTCCTAAGATCAAATCTGTCCTCAGACATTCACTAACTGTATGATCCTGAGCAAGGCACTTCACCCAGGTTACCTCAGTTTCCTCATTTGTAAAATGAGCTGGAGAAGGAAATGGTCAAATCACTCCAGGATCTCTGCCAAGAAAACCCCAAATGGGATCATCAAGAGTTAAACTTAGCAACAACAATGACTCAAGCAAGGAATGTTGTAAACTATGTCTTATCTAAACTTGGCATCTCCCCCATATAGCACATAGCTCACATTTAGTGAGTTTTCAGAGCAGGCAGCAAATAAAGATACTTAAGGGATCAGAAAGGGGTGATGGGGCCTAAAAGGTCACCCATTCAGAGAGAGAGAGAGAGAGACAGACAGACAGACAGACAGACAGACAGACCCTTTGGAGTCAGAAGAACCAAGTTTGGATCCTAGATCTGCCAATGCTACCTGGGTCTCCTTTGGGGTTTTGGGGGGGCAGTAAACTGAAGAGCTCCGAAGTCCCTCTCAGTTCTCATTCTATGCCCAATGTCCCACTGAAGGAAGGGGTCCAGTTAAGACTAAGTGTGACTGGGGGTTGGATTAGGATGGGGGCTACAACCAACTCATTCAGGATGCTTCTCACCATTCAGAGAATGAGAGAAAGAAGGCAGCCAGGTCTCTGACTCCAGAGCCTAGTGAGGCTTTCTCTCTGAAAACAAATTCTCAGCTATTGTTTACTGGCCTGTAAAGTCTGTGCTGAGCCCCAGGGGCCCCAGGCCCATTTACAGAAACAAACTATGCTCAGTTGTGTGTGTGTGTGTGTGTGCACGTGCACATGTCTGTGTGTGTATGTTGGTGGGTGGGTGTGTGTGTGGGGGGGGGAGAAAGTCAAAACCCAAAGGAAGAATGTGAATGAAGACTGGAAAGAGACCAAGACACCACGTGGTCTGAGACACTAACCAGGGCAGTGTGGCTTAGTGGAAACCCCCTGACCTGAGGTTCTCCTGAAGCCCAAATTCCCACTCCCACCTTCCTTCTCATCCCATGTTCTCAGACCCCTCCCAGCTCTGTCGTTCCATGTTCTAAGGTCCTCCGAGCTCTGACATTCGATATTCTATATTTAAAAAGGAGAAATATCATTCTGCTCATCACTTTCCCCTTCTGCTTTTATTCTCATCTCACCCCCATCACTCCCTTAAAGACAGCCCATGGGGGCGACTAGGTGGCACAGTGGATAAAGCACCGGCCCTGGAGTCAGGAGTACCTGGGTTCAAATCCGGTCTCAGACACTTAATAATGACCTAGCTGTGTGGCCTTGGGCAAGCCACTTAACCCCATTTGCCTTGCAAAAACCTAAAAAAAAAAAAGACTTAGCCCAAAGACTTCCCTAGAGAAGGTTGAAGTTCCTTAATAATCAGGTGTTGGGAGCCAGCTCTAAGAGGCTGCCTACCCCCAAGGACAGTATCAATAAATTGGGGTGGCCCCCCATTCTCCATACTTTCTAATCCTTCCCACATACCCCAGACTGATTAAGCTTCTACCCAGTCATCTCTTGCTTCCATGTGACCTGGATGGTTTTATTCAGATTCCTTAGTCTGGCATTCAAGACCCCCATGACTACTCCCCTACATATACTCCTTCTTCACTGCTCTGCTGGCCATCCCCACAATGTGCCTCCTATCTTCCTTCCCCTTGACATTTCCTTACTGGAATGCCCTTTCAAGCCTCTCTTCTCTGAATAGTTAAATCCTCCCCAGTCTCCAAGGCCAGCTCAAATCTCTTTTCTCCAGGATGTCTCCCTGGCCAGGATAGCCCATACAAAGCTTGTCAATCTTCAGACTCTTTTTGCAGGCTGTACTCAAAATCTTTGCTTCATCTGCCCTTTTTATATTATTCTTGAATTGTTCCCTGAGTGTGCTTCATTTTCTCAATTCTAAGCTTCCTAAGCAAATAAAAATTTATTTTTTCTCTTTCCTCCTCTCCCTCTGCTAAACAAATACACAGAGTCAAACAAAACAAACTCCTGCATTGGCCATATCTAAGAAAAATATGTTTATTCTTCCCTAGAATCCCTCTCTTCTCTGTCAAAAGGTGAATAACTGGTCCTCTGGATGGACTATTGCATTGTTAAGTCTTTCCAAGGTCTTCTTTACAAGGTAGTTGTCATTGTGTAAATTATTCTCCTGATCCTGCTCTCATCACTTTGCATCAATTAATTTTTGTCTTCCCGGGTTTCTTGAAATTATCCCCTTCATCATTTCTTACAGCACAATAGTATCCATCACATTTATCTATCATAACTTGTTTAGCTGTTTGCCATTGCATGAGGAGCCCCTTAGTTTCCAGTTCTTTGACATTGCCAAGAGAGCTCCTAGAAATATTTTTCTATATGTGGGGTCTTTTCCTCTTTCTTTTCTCTCTTTGGGATATAGACTTAGTCACAATAGTGCTGCCACAAAGAGAAGGCACAAGTTTTTTTAATTAATTTTTATTAAAGAGATTGAGTTTTACAATTTACCCCCCCCCCCCATCTTACTTCCCTCCCCCTACTCCCCCACGGAATGCAATCTGTCAGTCTTTACTTTGTTTGAAGGCACAAGTTTTTCCTAGCTAGCTGGGAAAGAGTTTCTTCTGAGTAAGATGTCAAACCAGAATCTAATACTTCCCACTCTCTGGATCCAACAGCAAAAAACCTAATTGTTACTCCAGATGACAGTCCTTCAGATATATGAAGACATTGATCATCTTAATAATAATAAAATCAAATAACATCTGGCATTTATATAGCTAGTGCCTTAAGGATTGTAATGCAATTTGTAAATATTATCTTATCCTCACGACAACATGGGAGGCAGGGTTTTATCATTATCCCCATTTCAAAGTATTTTACATTCACATTCACATAATGATTTCATTATTCCCATTTCACAGAGGCCAAGTGACTCACCCAGGGTCACACAACTAATTATCCAAGGCTGGATCTGAACTCCCATCTTCTTGATTCCAAGTCCAGTGTTCTCTTTGCTAAGCCTAGCATCATTTCCCAAAGCCATCCTCATATTACAGAATCCCAAGGGCCATCACCGTCTTGGTTGCCCTCTTCTTTTTCTGTCTATCTGTCTATGTCTGTCTGTCTGTCTGTCTGTCTGTCTCTGTCTCTCTCTCTCTCTCACACACAGATCATGGCAAGACCTCCTTTGTTCTGAACACAATCTACAGTAGCATTAGCTTTCTTGATCACCACATTACCCTCAGATTTTGTTGTTGGTATTTCTATAAAACAGAGAGATTTTTAACTTTCCCTGACTAATTTATAGTGACAAAATCAGACACCTTAGTATCAACAGTTCCGCAACACTCCACAATGATTTTTGGGAAAGAAAGAAAGAAAGAAAGAAAGAAAGAGAAGAGAGAGAGAGAGAGAAAGAAAGAAAGAAAGAAAGAAAGAAAGAAAGAAAGGAAAGAAAGGAAGGAAGGAAGGAAGGAAGGAAGGAAGGAAGGAAGGAAGGAAGGAAGGAAGGAAGGAAAGGAAAGAAGGAAGGAAGGAAGGAAGGAAGGAAGGAAGGAAGGAAAAAAGAAAGAAAGAAAGAAAGAAAGAAAGAAAGGAAAGAAAGAAAGAAAGAAAGAAAGAAAGAAAGAAAGAAAGAAAGAAAGAAAAGGAAAAAGCAAAGCAAAGCAAAGTGATAGATGCCCATCAAGTAGAGAAGGACTGAGCAAGCTGAGATATATGATTATGATGGAATGTTGTTGTTATTGTTTAGTTGTATCTGATTGGGGGGGGGGGTTCAGGCAAAGATACTAGAGTATCTGTCATTTCTTTCTCTCATTTTAACTGAGGAAGCTGAAGTGAACAGTGTCTGAGATCAGATTTGAACTCAGGAAGACAGATCTGACTCATTATTCTATCCACTGCCCCACCCAACTGCCACCTAGGCAAGACAAACTGGGACCCCTTGATAAACACTTGCTGAATGAATGCCCCTATGTTCTGAGAGTAGGGGTCCCCGTTTCACACTGTGTCTCCTCTCTCTTAATGGATTGATCAAAATAATTCCAGGATCAGGCGTTGAAGTGAAAAAGAGAGATGGGAAGTGTTGGAAGGAATTGCTAAAGGAGATAGCTTTATCAGGGTTATAGAGAGCAGACAAAGAAAGTTACTTTATCCAGAATGGGATCAGTGGGACTTGAGACTGGGGTACTGATAATGGAGAGAGAGCTTAAGGATGGAAACACCAGTCAAACAAAAATCCTGAGAAAGTAGAGATCTTGGGAAATGCAGCAGTTAAGTGGTGGAAGTATAGAAACAAATGGAACTTTTCTTAAAATCATAAGTAGTATCTATCAAAAGCCATCAGCTAGCATTATTCGCAATAATAAGATCAAGGGTGAAATAAGAATGCCCATTATCATTACTATTATTCAATATTGTACCAGGAAAGTGAGTTATAACAATGAAACAAAACAAAGAAATTAAAGGAATAAAAGGAAGTAACAAGGAAATAGAATTATCATGTTTTACAAATAATAATGATGGTATACTTGGAGAATCCTAGAGATTCACCTAAAAAACTACTTGAAACATGAACAATTTTAGCAAAGGTGCAGGACATAAAATAAACACATAAATCATCAGCATTTCTATGTTATCAACAAAACCTAGCAGAAAGAGAAATTTCATTTAAAATAACTGAAGACAATATAAAATATTTGGGAATCCACATGGACAAGAATTATATGAATACAATTACAAAACAGTTTTCACGCAGAGAACTAAACAGATTGAAAAATATTAATTGTTCATGGATAGACCAAGTCAATAAATAAAAATTACAATACTACCTAAATTAATTTATTTATTTGGTATCATACCAATCAAACTACCAAAGAATTATTTTATAGAGTTAGAAAAAAAGTTACAACAACAAGATCTGGAGGAACAAAAGGTCAAGAAGGTCAAGAGAATTATAAAGGGGGGGGGGAGCCAACCTAGTAGTAACATATCTCAAACTGTACTATAAAGGGATCATCACTGAAACAATCTGGTACTGGATAAGAAATAAAAGTTTGATCAGTGGAATAGACCAGACACTCAAAAGACAGAAGTAAATGACCACAGTAATCTAAAATGACCAAAGATCCAAGTTTTGAGGATAAAAATTCATTATTAAATAAAAACTACCAGGAAAATTGGAAAGCAGTCTGACAGAATTTAGGCATACACCAACATCTCACATGATATACCAAAGCAAAATGGTGTTATAAGCAAATAGGGGAGCATAGAAAAATTCACCATTAGATTTATAAAGAAAGAAAGACTTCATGATCAAATGGGAAATAAAGAGGATCATGGGTGGTAAAATGGATAGTTTTTAATTACATTAAATTAAGTTTTTTGCACAAACAAAATCAATGCAGTCAAAATTAAAAAGAAGTCAAGAAAATGGGGTGGGGGTAGGAAGGGGAGATTTCACAGCAAGTTTCACTGATAAAGGTCAAATATGTAGGGAACTGGGTCAAATTTATCAAAATAAGAGCCATTCCCCTAATCAATAAATAGTCCAGGGATATGAACAGAGAATTTTCAGAAGAAATCAAAGTTATCAAAAGTTATGAAAAAATGCTCTTAGTCACTAATAATTAGAGAAATGCACATTAAAACAACTCTGAGGTACTTACTTTACTTCTTTCAGATTGCTTAACATAACACAAAAGGATGTAGAAAAGTAGGGATTGTTGGAATAAACTGTTGGAAGAGTTGTGAACTGGTTCAACCATTCTCAAGAACAATTTGGAACTATGCATAGCCTTGATCCAGTATTATCACTATTAGGACTATGTCCCAAAGAGTTTAAAGAAAAAGGAAAGGGGACCACATGTACAAAAATATTTATAGCAGCTCTTTTTGTGGTGACAGAGAATTGTAAACTGAAGGGCTGCCTATCAATTGGGGAACAACTGAACAAGTTGTATTTATGAATGTGATGGAATACTATGGTGCTAAAAAAATGACAAGGTGAATGATTTTAGAAAAATGTGGAAATCTTATATAAACAAATAAAAAATAAGGTCAGGAATATATTGTACATAATTAACAGCTATATTGGATTGATGATCAACTGTGAAACACTTTGCCACCCAGAGCAATACAATGTTCCAAGATAATTCCTAAGGACCCAGGATGAAAAATGCTATCCACCTCCAGAGAAAGAACCCATGGCCTCAATGTAGATTGAAGCATATTTTCTTTCACATTCTTCATTTTTATTGGGTTTTGGTTTTTCATGATTTCATATATACAATGAGTATATAATTGCTTTGTCTTCTCAATGGATAGGGGAAGAATTCAGGATCCAAGGGGCACTCAGTGCACCTTCTCCACTAATCCATCCCTACTACCCCCAATCATTATCGTTGTCTTCCTCCTGAAATTATCTGGCATTCACTTATGTGGATAAACATTGCTATTCACAATAGAATATATGTTCTTTGAAGAGTAGAGGTCACTTCATTTTTCTTTTAACATTCGTCTTATTTTTATGTTTGTATGTTGTCTATTAGAATAGAAGTGCATTTAAAGAAAGGATTTTTTTTCAATGTTTTGTCCTCAGAATCTGGTCCAAATTGGTGTTTAATTAATCTTTGTTCATTACTAAAATGAAAATATGTTGAACAAGACTATATGTGTATAACATATATCAGATTGTTCCCTACCATGGGGAATGAGGAGGGAAAGTAGGGTATAGAAAAATGTGGAACTCAAAAGCTTGCTACGGGATGAATATTAAAAACTACCTTTGTGTGTAATTGGAAAAATAAAATAATTTCCAAAAAAAGGAATTAAATGGAATACTAAAATAACAACAATAGTGAGGCTAAGGTCATTTTGGCAGATTATTTTCATGCATCAGTTCCAAATATGGGATTTAGAAGGAAGGAAAGAAGCATTCATTAACTGTCTGCTGTGATGGGTTTTAAGGCAAGCCCAGAAGGCAAACTGAGGTTGGGCCACAATTTTGCCAAGGGCTGACTTTGACACCACTTGCTGTGATGACTTTGACCTGTAAAGCCAGAGAAACTTCCAACAGTGACCACTGCCCAGACAGTTTAGTGTGAAAGAAAGAAAAGCAGATTTGGGAACCAAGCTCTGCCACCATTCCTCACTTGTCCTGTGACCTTGAGCAAGTCACTTCCCCTGATTATGACTCCTCCTTCCTCAACTGTTAAGTAGGGACAAGGCTGCTTGGATCACACAAACTCAGATTTAAAGCTGGAAGATACCTTAGCCGGTATCCAAGTCCAAGAAACTGAAGGTTGGGTGCGATAAGTGACTAGTCCAGGGTCACATAGCTGAATGGGTATCTGAAGAGGGATTCGAATCCAGATCATCCTGACTACAAGTCTAGTAAGCCAACCATCTCCCACTCTGCCTCTCTTCTCCCCTCCTAGGGATGGTCTAAGAACAGCATGACCAGAATTAAATCTTATTATTCATCCCAGGCCTGGGAACAGGGTGAATAAAGGAGGATGGATGGCAACAGGTGGCTTCACCCTTTGTAAAATACAGGACAGATAGGATTTCAACAGGCAGAGAACTGAGGCTGGGAAGGGAAGCAAGATTTGGGGAGGACAAGATTCAGAGGCAAGAAAGGGAAAAATGGCAAACAGCAAATATATTTGAGAGGGAGCCTAGAGGGTGTAAACTGGAATTCAACCAATATCCAAGATCACAAATTTCAAAGAGGCTGATTGAGATGTAATGGGAGGTGTGGCCAATGAAGAACCAGTCCCTAAAACATGTTCAGATTCATCTTCCTTTCTTTACCTTCCTTCCTTCATTTAGCTTCCTTCTGGATGTAGTTAATCAGAGTAGTCGATCAATCAGCAAGCCTTGAACACTTGCTCATGCTAAACGCTGTACTAAGCACTACAAATAAGAAAGTAGTCAACTGTCCCTTATTAAACAGCTTGAATGTTCCAGGCTCTGTTATAATTGCTGGGAAAAGAGAGAAAAGTCAGTAACTCTGTGAGCTCAATAAACCTAGATTTTGCTTAGGAGAGCACATCTAAGATAAAGATGCATAGATGGAAAATAGGGGACAATTAAGAGCAATTGAAGGACCTCCTGGAAGAGGTGATGATTGAGGTAAATCTTAAAGGAAGCCAAAGATTACAAAATAAGAGGTTGGAAGAGAAAGAATTCTAGCTAGTCCAAAGCCAAGAAGATGGGAGACAATGTGAGAAAAGCAAGAAACAGACAAGGTTTGTCTATAATTTGATTACATTAAATTTAAAAAGTTTTGCACAAATAAAACAAATGCAGTCAAAATCAAAAGGAAAGCAAAAGATGGGGTGGGGTGAAGGTGGGAATTCATAGTTTATCAAATAAAGGTCTCCTATTTAAAATACATCAAAAATGTCAAATTCATAAGGATATGAGTCATTCTCCAACTGATAAATGGTCAAAGAATATGAACAGACATCTTCAGATGAAGAAATCAGAACAATTTATAGTAATATAAAAATGCTCTAAATCATTCTTGATTAGAGAAATACAGATTAAAACAATCTTGATATATTATGGACACCTACCAGAATGGCTAAAATAATCAAAAAGGCAGAGTGACAAATGTTGGAGGGGATATGGGAAAACTGGGATGCTAATTCATTAATGGTAAAATTGAAAACTGATCTAATCAAGCTAGAATTATGCCCAAAGCGTTATTAAACTACCTATACTCTTGGACCCAATGATACCACTACGCGGTCTGTTTCCAAAGAGGATTAGGGAATTAGGAAAAGAACTTATATCTTCTAAAATGTTTTTAGCAGGGGTTAGCTAGGTGGTGCTGTGAATAGAGCTCCAGCCATGGAATTAGAACCTGAGTTCAAATCCAGCCTCAGATACTTAATAATTACCTAGCTGTGTGACTTTGGGCAGGCCACTTAACCCCATTGCCTTGCAAAAATAGATAGTAGATAGACAGATAAAAAAATATTTATAGCAGCTCTCTTTTTGGAGATAAAGCATTGGAAATTGAGGGGATGCCTATCCACTGGAGAATGACTGAACAAGCTGTAGTATATGACTGTGATGGAATACTACTGTACTATAAGAAATAATGAACTCAATGATTTTAAAAAACATTAGAAAGACTTACATGAACTAATAAAGGGGGAAATAAACAGAAACAAGAGAATGCTGGTGACTTTGAGTGAATAAATTATTTTATCTATTGTAAATTCTCAAATTAATTATAATGGACACATGAAGAAAGACACTATTTGAAACCAGAGAAAGAACTGGTAAGATATATAAAATAATTATGTGTCTATAGAGATGGAGATGGAGAGAGAGAGAGAGAGAGAGAGATACACATTGATGCACTTATTTGTGACTAATGGTAGCCTTCTCTGGGAGGGGAAGGGAAAGGAAGGGAAAAAAGGAAAAAAATTAAAATTGACATGATAATTCTATTGTTTATTTGAAAGGAATAGTAAGGAGGACATAATAGATTTGCAATTTTAGTATACATTCATCTTTTTTATTGTTCTGTGTTATGGAAATGTTTGTTTCACTCTATAAATTAAAAATAAAATAATTTTTAAAAAAGAGATTGGAAAGGTGAGAAGAGGCCAGGTGCTGAAGATCTTTGATACCAAAGATAATAGGGAGCCAATGAAATTCAACGGGCATGGTGGTGACATAATCAAATCTACACTTTAAGAAAATCACTTTAGGGGCGGCTAGGTGGCACAGCGGAGAGAGCACTAGCCCTGGAGTCAGGAGTACCTGAGTTCAAATCCAGCCTCAGACACTTAATAATTACATACCTGTGTGGTCTTGGGCAAGCCACTTAACACCATTTACCTTGCAAAAACATACATGCATACATACATACATACATAAGTAAGTAAATAAGTAAATAAATAAATGAATGAATGAATAAGTAAATAAATTAATGAATAAATAAATGAATGAATAATTAAATAGATAAATAAATAAAAATCACTTTAAAACAAATAAATAAAAATATTTTTAAAATAAAAATTTTTAAATGTTTTAAAAAGAATACTGGTGATGGTTCAGAGAAGAACAGATGAGAAAATAAAGGAAACACATCTTATAAAATAATAAAAGAGAAAGAAATTCACTTTGGCATCTGAGTAAAACATGGTTCACACTGGGAAAAGACAGAAAGAATAATGACCAATGCAGACAGCACCACAGTGGTCCAGGTAATTACTAACAGTTTGAATTAGGAATGCTGTCTGTATAAATGGAGGGAAGGAGAAAAATATGAGAGATGATACCGAGAAATATATTACAAGATTTGGCAACCAACCCAATTAGAGTCAGAATAGAGGAAGAGAGAGACATTAAAGGTGACTTTAAAGTTTTGAACCCGGGGAACCAGAAGATTAGTGGTGCCCTTAACAGTAATCAGAAAGTTCAGTAAAAAGGGAAATTTGGAAAGAAAGATAATGAGTCCTGCTTTGAAATCATGGAATTTGTAATGCCTACCTAGCCATAGAGTTAGAAATATCCAGTTGGTGGTACAAGACTCTCCCTCTCCATACATACATACATACACACACACACACACACAGTATGTATGTGTGTGTGTAAATCATCTGCTCAGACAGAAATGGGATAAATGAACCCATGGGAGCTGGTGAGATCTCCAAGGGAAAGCAAATGAAAGAGAAAAGAGAAGAGGGTCCAGGTCAGAACCTTGGGGAAACATTCACAGTCAAAAGGTAGGATTTGATGATCCAGCCAAAGAGCATCAGTAGGGGAGCTTAGACAACAAAGAGAACCAAGAGAGAAAAGTCATGAAAACCTAGAGAGAAGAGAGCAAGGAGGAGAGAGCGGTCACCAGATGGACAGTGGTGGAAGACAGGTGGTTGAACAAAGCATTTAATAAGCATCTTAGCATCTTACTGCTCTAAGTGCTTAGTGCTAGGGCTACAAGTGAGTGAAATCAAAACAGCCCCTACCCTCAAGGAGCATCCATCCTAAGGGGAGATAACCACATATAGAGATGTGCTGGGAGGAAGAGGATCAAGAAGTGGTCTTTAGGTTTGGCCAAAATTAGACAGGGGCAGCTAGGTGGCACAGTGGATAGACCACTGGTCCTAGAGCCAGGAGGACCTGAGTTCAAAACCAACCTCAGACACTTAATAATTAACAACCTGTGTAACCTTGGACAAGTCACTTAACCTCATTGTCTTGCAAAAAAAAATAAAAAGACATCAATTTTAACTTTGGAGAAAGGCGTTTTAGTCAAGCAATAATGGTTAGAGTTAGACAACAGAAGGTTTTAGAAGAAAGTACCAGGACAGGTGGAGTAGTAATTATTATTAGTAGTAGTAGTATTAGTATTAGTATTATTACTACTACTACTAGCTTTTATTTAAATAGTTCTTTAAGGTTTTCAAAGCATTGTTTAGACATTAATTTACTCACAACCAGTGTTGGCAGCAGTCAAGGCTGATGAGGAGTCAACATCACAAGGGAACAATCTGCTTGACCCTATCCAGTAGTGGATTGCCTTGTTAGGGGACACATTGCATCCTGGATATAACCCACTGAGCTAGGGAGACCCTCACCCCATAGTCAACGTAACAATAACTCCCAGAAGGGAGAAAAGTTCTCTGAGAGCAGAAGACTGAAGCTGCTCCCCAGCAATATATACTCCCTATGGGTATGCTTCAGTTCTTTCAGTTTTTTCCCAAGAGAAAATGCACCCTGATATGGGGGTGACAGGGAGGATGCTTTTGTGCTTTGTCCTTGTTGGATTTTCCTAAGAAATATATAAGACTCACTTGTGGCAGCTAGAGGGTGCAGTGGATAAAACACCACCCCTGGAATCAAATCCTGAGTTCAAATCAGACACTTAATAATTACTTAGCTATGTGACCTTTGGCAAGTCATTTAAGCCCATTAAAAAAATACCTAAGACTGAACTTCAGAAAATTTCAAGGATCTATGATATCCCCATGCAGAAATCCCTAGTACACATACCCCATGCATGCAGAACAAAGCCTTGGTTAAATCTGACTTCATTAAATTATAGGGAGTGGGCTCTAAGGCATGACAAATAATACCAGAAAATCACAGAATATGAAAATTTGAAGAAAGCTCAGGGACCTCCTTGTCTCAATCCCTCATCTTACAGATGAAGTAACCAAGGCTCAAAAAAGTTAATCCTCCACCCCCACTCCCACCTCCTATGTCCTGTCCTCCCAGGATGATGTTTTGTGTTGGACAAAGGAACTGCTCGGGAGATGAACTGAGTAAGCTATTTACCCTCCGGAACTTTAGTTTCCTCAACTGCAAAATGATGATAATCATAGCCCTTCCCTCAAATAAAATAATAATTAATATTATAACTAGCAAAGTGATTATATGTCTATTCTCCAATAATCCCATGATGCTGGTTAGTATTCTGACAAGGTATAAAAGGAAAGCTGATTTTTTCATGACTACATTTGAATAATTAATATCAAAGAGCTTGCCTTCTAAGGAGGGAAGGAGGGAGGGAATTTGGAACTCAAAGATATGTTTAAAAAGAATGCTAATCATTGTTTTTACATATGGTAGAGAAAATAAGATAAAAACATGTTTTCAAAAGAGAATAATAGGAAAATTCTTTTTAAAAGGCTGAACTCCCAAGGCAGGTAGCAATCTTTGGTTGTTTCTCACCTGTTTCTTCCAACTGTCTCATGATCTTTTACCACCACATGCAGCTCAGAGCTATGGTCCAAGGGGATCCCTTTCAAATCCCATTCAAATCCCTGGAAGGAGAGAAAGGGCAGCATCAGCAGGAGAACCCGGGGCCCTGGCAGCCGCAGCCCAGTGGAGAGGGCAGAGAGAACAGGAAGGGCCAGGCTCTTGCCCCATCACTGCCCCATCCTCCACCTTAGGGGCCAGCAATCAGCACCTGGGAGAGAGGCCACCAGAAGAAGCCAGGCTGGCTGAGAATGCCAGGAAACCTGAGAAATGCCAGTGTCTCTGAGGGATCCAAGTCAATTAGCAGTTTTCCTTTCTGTGAAATGGATGTTTATCTTTCTCTTCTTGATACCCTCTAGGGACCATCTCCCACATCAGACCAGAGCTCCTTGAAGAAAAGTACCATGTATCCCTCATCTGACCAGAGGGTCCCAGAGAACAGAGACTGAACTAGAGAGGCTCTTTCAAGGCAGGAGCTGAGCCACCCTCTTTAGGTTAAGAGCCTCCCAAACTTCCCAAATGTAAATTAATGGACTAGATGAGCTCAGAGCCCCTTTTGGTCTGATTTTTTCTCCATCAGTGTCCCCTGGGGTTAGACTCATGGAGGAAACAGGACTGAAATCTAGGAAGCAAACTTGATAAAGGAGTCTAAGGCCACCAAGCACTGTGGGTAGGGGTGAGAGAAGGAATCCAGACTGAGAGTTGAATGGGCCGGGGTCGATCAGGAGATGAGTTTGATTAGCATCTTAAAGAAGGTGGTGGAAGGATAGGATTTAAGGGAGGAAGAGTTCCAGGACCAGCCCCTAATCCCTTGATTAGTGAATCCCTAATTGTTAGAGGCAGTTCCAAAGTGACATTCAGATATCAGTGAGTGGACTCCTAAATATTTTTTCTCAAAAAAGGGGTGTTGGTAAGGTCTTAGATCTCAAGTTGGAAGAATTCTCAGATATCATCTCATCCAAACCCTTCAAAAAGTGACTTGTCCGGGCAGCTAGGTGGCACAGTGAATAGAGCACTGGCCTTGGAGCCAGGAGTACCTGGGTTCAAATCCGACCTCAGACCCTTGATAATTACCTAGCTGTGTGGCCTTGGGCAAGCCACTTAACCCCATTGCCTTGAAAAATCAAAAAAAAAAAAAAAATGACTTGTCCTGAGTCTGTTGGTTGGTTCATGCCCTTCATTACCCAAGAAGACTAAAATGACATCACTGTGTTTGAGACAAATGACAGTGTGTCCCACTGTGGCTGGTCAGACCAATAAGAGTTCTGTCCTGAGTCACAGAGGTAGTAAATGACTATAGTAGGGTTTTAACCTAGGATTTTCTGACTCCAAGGCCAGTATTCTCTCCACTCTGCCATAAAAAGGCTCCCTTATATTACATAGGATTTCATAAATCCTTAGTATCCCTGGGAAGTCCAGTTCATATGGGGATCTGCATGGGTCATGTCCTTTTCCCTCTTCTAAAATGTCATTTAAAAATCTGCCTCCTCCAGGAAGCCTCCTGGGATTCCAGGCTCCCTGAACAGCTCCTCACCTCATTCCAAACAGGATTCACATTGTTCTTGATGACCTTGGTTCTTTTCTTCACCCCTGGAGAAGAAAGGAAGAGTGTGTCAGATTCCACTCAGTCATAGCCCAAGAGGAAGAAATGATGAAATGCCCTCCCCATGAAAAAGAATTGCCCAAAACCAAGAGGTCTGAAAATATTTCTCACAGTTCACCATTGAGAAGTCACATTAGAATGGTGTATCAAGTGTGTATTAACCTACTGTGTTTTGGAGATACAAAGACAATATCAAATAGTCCTGTCCTTGAGGAGCTTCCATTCTACTGTGAGAAAGGGAACAATCTAACTCTTCTGACTTACAAGATGGAGACCAAATTTCCAGACCTAGTATTTGAGGCTTTGCATCAGTTTGGTCCCCAGTTTCTCCATTTGGTCTCCAACCTTGACTCCAGGGCCGGTGATCTATCCGCTGCATCACCTAGCCACCCCCCACCCCACTTTATTCTTTAATTAAGAATATTTTCATGTCTCTCTCCATTCATCTATGTCTATCCCAGTCACCAAAATTCATTCCCTTCAGGGTGCCCTCCTAATCTACAACTTTTTTCAGGTCCTTTGAGAATTGTTGAGCTGTTCTGATCATTTTATGTGTGGTTCGTCTCCCTGCCGCACTCTCATTCCCCAAGAACAAGGACTCTACTGGTCTAGGTGCCAAAGAGTTACAACAGTGAATGGCAAGGTTGGACAATAGCTCGTCATTTCTGGTGACGTAGGAAGGGATATAACCTTCTGTGTTCCTTGTAGCTCTTCATGGTCCCCATCACCGGGTCTCTGGTCCTCCATAGCCTCACACACATAGACAAATGGGAGAAAGATTGGGAAAGCTTTTCAAGCCTCCTTCTTGATCAGTTGTACATCAACTTGGGCCCAGTCTTAGGTTCAAATAATGTCCTTTAGAAAGGGGCCAGAGGGGGCAGCTAGGTGGAAGTGGATCGAACACCAGCCCTGGAGTCAAGAGCTCAAATGCGGCCTCAGACACTTAATGATTCCCTAGCTGTGTGGCCTCGGGCAAGCCACTTAACCCCATTGCCTAGCAAAAAAAAAGGGGGGGCCAGAGTTTCTGTGACACCCAAAGAGGCCTGAAGGATTACACCATCCTATTACCCCTTAACATATAGGCAACAGGGTAACTCAATCATGTCATCAAGCATGTTAGCTAACCCTCCCAACGCTAAGCCATCTGCCCATTTCAGAAACATGTCATCTATACCATTATCCAAAGAATCAAAAACAAAGTTGTCCAAAACAGTCCAAGTCAAGTCAAGAAGCAGCTACAGGGTATGTTGGGGACAAAGAAAAAGGCAAGAAGCAATCCCTGCTGTCAAGGAACTCAAGTATAACGGGAAAGACAACAAGCAAACAGCTGTGTACAAACAAGATATATTGGAGATTATCTCAGAGCGAAACCAGTAAGATTAAGAATTTGTTGTTTAGGGGCAACTAGGTGGCGTAGTGGATAAAGCACCGGCCTTGGAGTCAGGAGTACCTGGGTTCAAATCTGGTCTCAGACACTTAATAAGTACCTAGCTGTGTGCCCTTGGGCAAGTCACTTAACCCCATTTGCCTTGCAAAAAAAAAGCCTAAAAAAAAGAATTTGTTGTTCAGTCATATCCAACTCTTTGTGACTCCTTTTGGGGCTTTCTTGACATTGATATTGAAGTGATTCATCATTTCCTTCTCCTGCTCACTTAACAAATGAGGAAACTGAGGCAGACATGGTGGGTTAAGTGACTTGTCTGGATCACACAGCTAGTGCTTTTGAGCTCAGGAAGATGAATCTTCCTAACTCCAGGTCCTGGTCTCTGTAATCTATGATACCACCTTAACTGTCCCTAAGGAGAATTAGGAAAGATTTTTTTCAGAAGGTAGCATTTCAGTTGGGATTTAAAGGAAATTAATTGATAGAGAGAGAGAGAGAGAGAGAGAGAGAGAGAGAGAGAGAGAGAGAGAGAGAGAGAATTTCAGACATGGGGTACAGTTAGCAAAAATACCTCCAGTTAGTGATGAGTGCCTTGGTCAAGGAACTGTGAGGAGGCCAGTGTCACAGGATCACAAAATAACAAGACTGGAAAGGGTGGAGGTGACTAAGTTATAAAGGAATTTCAAAATCCAGCAGAAGATTTTTTTTAGTCAATCCTGGGGGTGATAGGGAGGCATTGTAGTTTACAGAGTGAGTCAGATATAACCTGACTTGTCATTTGGGAAATCAACTTGCTAGCTGGGTGGAAGATGGCCTGGGGTGGAGAGAGACTTGGGACAGGCAGTCTCCCACAAGCTATGACCATGGTCCAGGTGTGAGTTTGTGAGGGTGGAAGTGGTGTCAGAGGAGAAGAGGGGGCTTACACAAATATGTGGTAATGGGAGACTCCATGGGACTTAACCAACTGGATCTAGGAAGTGAGAAATCATGATAAGCACTCAGAACCACAAAATGCTCCTTTCCAAGAAGCCTTAGATGGTGAAGATGAAGCCAAGGTCATCAATGGGATGTGAAAAGTCATCATGGAATGTCACTGAGGTCAGAGGACAAGGGAAAGGAAGGGAACCATGTCAGCCAAGAGGGTTGAGTGGTTCTTCCTGTCCAGCTGGCCAAGAAATAGAGATGGTTATCTGAAAGCAGTGTGTTGAATGAATTCCCACCCAAGGCAACTTCATTTCCCATCACTGAAGAATCACAAAAAGGACAAGGCCTTGCTAAGGGTAGATTGACAGGAAAGATCTCCTCACATTCTACTTAATTTAACTGGAACCCTAATCCTTAGGTAGATTAAATACCATGTAGGCAAGACACTCACTCACCTTACATATCCAATCAGTTGCTAAATCTCCTCAACATCCCTTCTTTCTATGTCCAGAACCACAACCCTAGAAAAGACCCTCATCACCTCTCACCTGGCCCATCAAAACAGCTTCCTCATTGGCCTCGCTGCTTCCAGACTATCCCCTCTCCCATTCTTCACAAAGCTGCCAAACTGATTTTCTTAAAATGAAGAGTTGATGATGTCATTCCTCAACTCAATAAATCCCACTGATCCCCATAGCATGGATATCAACTCCCCCTAGCAATTATAGCTCTTCCCAATATGGCCCCCGAGTGGATCTCCAGTCTTATACATCCATCACTCCCCCACCACAGTCCCCACTTCCATCCTCCCACCTTTGTATGGTCAATCTCTCATCCTTGAAAAGCTCCCAATTCTCACCTCTACCTCATAGTCCTTGGTTTCCTTCAAGAATCTGTGAAAATGGGACCTCCTCAAACAGGGTCTTTCTCTGGCTCCTCCCCACCCACCAACTACTAGGACCAGAACCACGAAGGCTACATCTTGAACGTATCCCACGGATTTGGATGACGTCTCCACCATTAATTAGACTGTGATCCCCTGGAGGCAAGGACTAACCCCAGGGCTTAGTACAGCATCCTTGACCATGATGGGGGAAGGCAGCTAAGCAAGGAGGCAGCCTGGTGATGTGGAAGGAGAAGAATTTGGAGTCAATGGACCCCAGGCCAATTCTCTTACTCACTTTGTGACCTTAATCAAGTATCTTAGGTCCTCAGTTTCCCCATCTTTAAAATGAGGGTAAAGGACTCCTAAGTTTTGTCCCTCTGTAAAACCGTGTGATCTCATGACTGATGGCTGCAAGCAAATATTACAAGGTGTCATATGGTTTAATCAATTATTCAGAAACTTTCTGAGGATGTAGGCCCTGAATGAGAGGTGGGTCTGTGTCCCTTTGCTAAATAGTATACTGCAAAGATCATTGTGAGCTGAGCAGTCTTTGGGGAAGGTTTCTTGATAGAGGTGGGTTTTGAGGGGATCATTTGGACAAATGGAGAGGAGGAAGGGTATTTTGGAAGTGGGAGGCATACTTGATCCACTGATGTACCTTCTTCTTCAAAAAAAATGCAGATCCAACTCTATCCATGCTTCTAATGAGGCCAAAACCCTCCATCTCTCAAGGCAGATCATTCCGTTTTGGGATTAGCTCTAAATTCCCTAATATGGGCAACCAAGCGGCCCAGTACATAGAGTTCTGGACCTGGAGTCAGGAAGACTCCTCTTCCTGAATTCAAATCCAGCCTTAGATATTTACTGACTGTGAGAACCCGGACAAGTCATTCAAACGTGTTTGCCTCAGTTTCCTCATCTGTAAAATGAGCTGGAGAAGAAAATGGCCAACCACTCCAGTATCTTTGCCAAGAATACTGCAGCTGGGGTCACAGAGCAGAGAGCTGAACAACAACAAATGCCCTATTAGAGTTCTGCTAAAGTGCAGAGGAATGTCTCCAAAAGCTTACTACCCCTTCACAGGGGAGGTGTTCAGCTGGAGTCTGCGTGACAGTTTGTCATGTATTTGTGAAGACTAGTCTTGAAAAGTAAGGCTTGGGTTAGAGAAGGCAATTAAGCCTTTAAAATTCTGCCCTTCTGACCATTGTTTGACTGAAGCAGAAATTCTCTCTCTCTTTTTTGTCTGAGGCATTGTGATTTGTTCAAGGTCACACAGCTACCAAGTATCTGAGACTGAATTTGAATAGACCAGAAATTCTTAACCTGGCATCTGTGAACTTGTTTTTTAAAAATATTTTGGGGGGCAGCTAGGTGGTGTAGTGGATAAAGCACCGGCCTTGGAGTCAGGAGGACCTGGGTTCAGATCCAGTCTCAGACACTTAATAATTATCTAGCTGTGTGGCCTTGGGAAAGCTGCTTAACCCCATTTGCCTTGCAAAAAAAAAACCCTAAAAAAAAATTTAAAAAATATATATTTTTTATAATTGCAGTGCAATAGAATTGACTTCCTTGGTAATCCTATATATTTTATTTTATTTTGTGCATTCTTTTATGCATTCTTTTGAGATGTGACCCATAGGTTTCATTAGACTGACTGCCAGAGGGTTCCAGGACACAAAAGACTGTAAGTCCTCTGAGAGCAAGGATGATTTCCTTTCTGTCTTGTATTCTCTTTTGGTATCCTCAATAGTACCTGATGTGGAGTCTACTGATGGATCTTAGGTCATTCTCATTCGGTCCATTCCCCTTTCCATGGGGATGCCCACTCAACACTTTAGGGACCCTCCTCTAGCTCTTCCCTAGATCCAAACAGAGAGGTTGGCATATCATCAATCAATAAACATTTGTTCAGTGCCTACTAAGGCCAGGCCCTGGGTTCAGTTCTTGGGGGGAGGGGGGAATACAAAAGGAGGAAAAAGCAGTCCCTGTCCTCAAGGAGTTTACAGTCTAAGGAGGGAGGCAATGTGCAAGCAAATCTAAACAAAGGAAGATGCATTTAGGAAAAATAGAAAATAACTGAAAGAGGAAAGATGCTGAAATGGAGAGGGACTGGAAGCTTCCTGAAGGAGGCGGGATTTTAGTTAGAACCCAAAGAAAGCCAGAGAGGTCCATGGTTGGAGCAGAGGGTGGGGAGAGCATTTGAGACAGGGGGACAGCCAAAGAGAAAGCCGGAGCTGAGCAATAGAGGCTCTTGGTGGAATAGGCAGGAGGCAGGCATCATGGGAACAGAAAGGTTGGAGCAGGGAGGAAAGGTAGGAGGGGGCCAGGTTAGTATGGGCCGTGACTCCTAAGCAGACTATTTTGTATTTACTCCTGGAGAGGGAACATTGACCTAGCTTGTATAATTAAATGACTGCTGTCAGCCATAATGAAATCTTTAACTTTTTGTTTCAGATTCAAGGGCAGGAGCCTGGAGTCTCAGGACCTCTCCTCAGAAGACTGTATCTAAGTATATAAAATAAAATACATAGGATTATAAAGATAACCTATTATAGTGAAACAGTCACCAAGATGTTTCTCTAAAAAGTCACAGATTCCAGTTAAGATTCTCTGCTATGATAAATGAATGGATGATGAATGAATGAATAATGAATGAATGAAAAAACAACAGACTGCCTCAAAATCTCATTGACCATCCCCACTCAGGCAGCCCAGAAGAGTGGATCAGACCAAAGAAACATTACAGGAAGACCCTCCTCCCCAGCTCTTACAGGCTATTTTGGGAAGCAGCGCATGAAATTCCATCCAGGGAATGCCGAACGGCCAGCCACATACCAACAGGTTGGCAGGCTTCATGTAAGAGAGCAGGGCAGGTGTGGGGGATGGGAGAGGGGAGGCTCTGGAGGAGACTGAGTACAGGGGAGCAGGAAGCCTGGACGTGGGGGAGCCTGGACACTAGGGAGTCTGGACATGGGGGAGTCTGGATACAGGGAGCTTGGACCTGGGGGAGTCAGGACACTAGAGAGCCTGGACACAGAGGAATCTGGACATAGGGGAGCCTGGATGTAGCAAAGTCTAGACACTGGGGAGCCTGGCTTTTTAATTTTGGGGTGGATTTATTAGTAAATCCCTAATTAAACTTCCTCTGTTGCTTTTGCCTCTTACATGGATTTCATCTTCCAGGACATTTCTGTGACCATATATAGTCACTGCTTGCAGCTGTGGTGGGAGAGGAGAGGAAAGCCAATCTCCTCTCTCTTATTTATTTTTTTAAACAAAGTTTGACTCATGACTATTGTTCTCTTTCTTCATTTTGATGGTTTCTTCCTCTTCCCCTTCTCTTCTCCTGAGAACCCATCCCCCCATTCCCAGCCTTCGTCATAAATCATCAGAGAGTGGAGACAGGGGAGAGACAGACAGACAAGACAGACAGAGACAGAAACCAAGGCAGAGAGGGAGGAAAGAGAAAGAGACGATAAAAGACGGAAAATGAGGCAGAGACAGAAGGAGAAAGAGAAAGACATTCAGACTAAGACAGAAACTGAGATAGAAAGGGAAAGAAAAAGAAAGATGGCAATTGAGACAGTGCAAAAGACAGAGACACAGAGACAGGCCCACACAGACAGAGAGGGGGATTCAGGAGTGCCAGGGAAGGTCTAGAGAAGAAGGATCACTCAATCACTTCTTAAAAAGAGTCTTCCCTGCTATATAGTGCCATCAGTGCTATGAAGACAGCAGGTGCTTAATAAATGCTAGGTGGCCTAAACAGTGGTTGCCATTCTTTGCCTGGCCTGCCACCTCGCTACCTCCATCCCTGCCTGCTGAGATTCTAAACCAGCCTTCAAAGCCCAGTTCAAATATGCCCTTCCACTACTACCCTGATTCTCTCCCCCAGAAAATGAAAAGAGGTCTCCTTCCGGGGATCCCGTACAGCTTGGCTGTTTCTCATTCTCTTCCGCACACCAGAGTTTTCCATTTAATTGAACAAACTTTTATTACCACCTGCTGCGGGGAAAGCACAGCGTTGTCTTCCAGAGTCTGAAGACAAAACAGTCTTTGGTTACCTTTCAGGAGCTCACTGGGAGAGGGAACCCAGATAATGGCATATAAGATATAATCAGAGGAATCTGAGTAGGGGGGAGCACGGCAGCTGGGAGATCGGGAAGCCCCCTGAGGAGGAGGCTCTTCAACTGAGTCTGGGGAGGCATAGAGATGCCAAGAGGAAGAGGGAGGCCTAGAAGAAAGGAGTGAGAGGGGATTGCTCGGTGCTTCCAAAATACAATTTCTTGGGACAGTCGGGAAGTACAGTGATAGAGCACCAGCCCTGGAGTCAGAAGACCTGAATTCAAATCCAACTTCAGATACTGTGTGACAGTGGGTAAGTCATTTAACCCCACTGCCTTATAAAAACAAAACAAAAAAATACAACTTATCTTTCCCTACCCTTAAACATATCTCTCCAGGGCATCGCCAACCACTCTCCTTCTGGTCACCTCAACACCATCCTCACTCACCTCTCTTTAACTCAACATGGTCAGTGAGATGCTACATCCCATCAAATTGACTCCAGAACCTTCTCTCAAAGCATGACACCTCCCCCCACTCAGAGAGCTGCCTCACCTGGACCTTGGCCCTCTCCATCCAATCTCTCCCCCTCCACCCCATCTCCATACAGCTGCCAAAGTGATTTCCTCAAAAGCACATCCCTACCCATGTCACTCCCTTGGAATAAGATGCAAAATCTTCCTTTCTCATTTCAAGTCCTCCCCAACCAGGTTCTGACCCACCTAGAAGACATTTCCTCCTCCATCTCTTAGAATCCTTCAACGGTCTGCTAAAGGGCCCTCTTCTCCATGAGGCCTTTCTTGATTCCAGAAACTCAAGAGCCTTTCCCCACCCCAAAAATCTGGGAGTGCATGTGTGTATGTGTGTGTCTCTCTGCCTCTCTCTGCTTCTTTCTCTCTCTCTTTGTCTCTGTCTCGGTCTCTCTATTCATCTCTCTCTGGTTCTCTCCTCCACATCTCTGTCTCTATCTCTATATCTCTCCATATTTCTCTCTGTGGCTGCCTTTCTGTATCTCTGTCTCTTTGTCTCTCCACATTTCTGTCTCCACACACACACACACACACACACACACACACACACACACACACACACAGAGACCTCTGTAGAATGTGAGCTTCTTGCAAGAAGGGATGGCTCTATTTTTGTCTTGCATCCCTAGTACCTAACCCAGTAGGTGTTAATCAATGTTTATTCATTGATTAACCCCTAATTCTGTACCCCTTTCTAGAAATTAATCTCCACAAGGGCCAAGATTGAGATGAATTCACAGGATCACCAGCTCAAAACTTGAGAAAAAAGAAATGAATTAGTTCAGAAATCCTTTAACAGGAAGTCCACGAAATGTTTTATTATGTTGGCAACAATTCTTTGGTCATTGATTTACTTTGTATTCCCTATACATTTTATTTTGTGCATTTAAAAACATACTTCTGAGAAGCAATTCACAAGTCTCACTAGACTGTCAAAGGGTCTTACACAAAAATGGTTAAGTCAAAAAAAACCACAGAACCTAAATGAACATATATGTTCACTTTTTTAAATTTCTGTTTTTCCTTCCTATCCCATGATTTCCTTTCTTTTCTCTTAATCCTAATTCCTCACACCCAAAATGACTAATATGTAAACATGTTAAACATAAATGTATATGCACAAGTGCTGAGGGGTGGGGAGTGGGAAGGGAGGGTGGAAAAAATTGTATAACTTATAAATACGCAAGTGGATGAATGTTGAAAAACTTTCATAACATGTAATTAGAAAAATAAAATAAAATATCAATCCAAAATGGTTAAGAACTCTTAGACTAATTCAACCTCTTAATTTTATAGAGAAAAGGAAAGTGACTTGACCAAGGTCATAACGGATTATTAGCGGAGCTGGAATTTAAATGAAACTTTTTCATATTCCCAGATCCCTCAAAGCCCATTATAGTACTTCATGTATGAAAATATGTTTAGTAATGTTAAAATGCATTGAAAATGAATGAGATAAAAGTTCTTTCAAGGAGGAGGAAAAAAAGTGATTTCTTATGTAGCCTGAATCCTTCCTATCCAGTGTCTTCTCTCCTGAGGGGAGAGGGAAGATAATTCCCAAGTCCCCCTTGCAACAATGGGATATAGATTTGAGGACTCTGATGAAGCCGGGACCCAGCCTCAAATATAAATCATCTGAGGTTGGGTAAGCCTGGGTGAAATTGGAGAGGCTGATCACCAGGAACGCAGTGAGAGGAATTTTTAAGGCCATAGTAATTCCCAATGATCATCGACCAAATTACAGAATCCCTCCTCTCTGGACTTCCTCTACCAAACCTCGGTACCCCACCCCACGCCTTTCAGCTTCCTTATTAGAATGTAAATGACAGTTGTATTCTCCCTGCTTGGCATAAAACAAGTGGAATAATAAATATTAGTTCACAGACTAAAGCAATTACAGATCCTTGAAGTATTGAACTGATCTGAAGCATAGTGACCCAATCTTAAATGAGTTTTTTTAGATTTTCCTTCTCAATTCTACCTTCCATTCTCAGAATCATTGAATGGGAAAGGATCTGAGGGGTCACTAAGTCCAAGCAGAGCCTTTACAACATCCCAGAATGTGGCCAGGAAGATCTTGGGGAGGTGGGAGATGGGACTGACTCTCAAAGCATCATGGGATCATAAGTCTAGACTTCCAAGGGACCTTAGGGGTCATTTGTCCAATATTGGTAGTGAAGCAGATAGGAAGCTGGACCTGAAATCAGGAAGTTTCATCTTTATGGGTTTAAATCTTACTTCTTACTAACTTTTATTTTCTTACTAATCAATTCTTACACTTATTAGCTGTATGACCCTGGGCAAATCACTTCACTCTGTTTGCCTCAGTTTCTTCATCTGTAAAGCAGCTGGAGAAGGGCATGACAAACCACTCTAGTAACTCTGCCAGGAAAACTCCCAAATGGGATCACAAAGAGTTGAACATGACCAAACTGATTGAAGTCCAACATTACAAATGGAACAATCCCACAGGAGTTAAATTCAAGGGTGCGAGTTTGAACCAAGCTTGAGAGAATCAACCATTAAATTCAATGTGATCTTTTACACCACAAAAATCTACAAACACTAGAAACTGGGGCACAATTTATTATTTTATTGATTGTCTAACTTTAGAAAGTGATGGAGATAATGTTTATAATGAAGATTAAACTTTAAAGTGTGTCCTCTATGCATTTGTCCCAAAGAGTCCATTAATAAACATTTACCAGCACACATAGCCTTGTTCAATGTAAACCCCAGGTAGCAAGTGACAAAAACATTCGATCTGTCTTCCTGAATCCACTCTATCCATGAGGTCATGAGAACCCTGTACAAATAAGGAAACTGAGGATGTTATTTACCCACAAAGAGTTAAAGACAACCAGAGAGTATGATGAATCTGTATGGTTATATGTCTCTCTGCCCGCTCACCAAGCTTGTGCCCCAATGTGGCATGGGAAGGGGAAGGTTGGCTTTGAAGATGCTTCGTGTCTATCACCACTCATTCCCACAGAATATGGGTAAAAAAAGGCAGTGTGGTATAATGAGGGCACTGATGTGGAAATTTAAAATCGCTATCCCTACTACTAAACTAAGTCCTTAAGATCTAGAGTTCTTAACCTGGAGTTTTATTTAATGCAGGGGTCTTAACTTGGGGGAAGATGTCTTTTTTTCCTTTCTTTCCCTTGAATTTCTATTCCAAGGGGTCAGTGGATAGATTTCATGAAATGCCTGAACTTGGATGAGAAATGTGTGTGTGTGTGTGTGTGTGTGTGTATAAGTCTGTGTATGTAAGGATATGTGTAAATATTCATATATGTATCTCTTTCCATCACCTGTGCCACAGGGCCTGGCAGATAAGGGGGGCTTCATAAATGCTGACTGCTGTAATTCATTTCCTTTGTCAGTCCATCAATAAGCATTTTGTTGTTGCTGTTGTTACTCAGTCACCGCCAACTCTCTGTGGCCCTATTTGAGATTTTCTTGGCAAAGTCACTGGAGTGGTTTGCCATTTCCTTCTCCAGCTCATTTTACAGATGAGGAAACTGAGGCAAACAGGATAAAGAGACTCACACAGTTAGGAAGTGTCTGAGACCATTTGTGAATTCATGAAGAGAAATCTTCCTGAGTCCAAGCCCAACACTCTATCCCTTGTTGCCACCTCACTGACAATCAATGCCCAGGCATTTGTTAATGGAAATTATAAGCCAGGGACAATGCTAAACAATGAACATACAAAGAAAAACAAAAGAGAGACCCTGCCCTTGAGGGAGCAGACAACACACAAACAATTTGGTGCCAGCAGGCTAAATATAGGATAAATAGGAAATAATTAACAGAGGGAAGGCACTAGAATTAGGAGGGGGTGGGAAAAGCTTCCTGTAGAAGAAGGAAGTTTATTTGGAACTTGAAGGAAGCCCAGAGACACTTGGATGGATTGTATTTGATTCATTTCAAACATTATCATGGAAAGGATTCTCCAGACTCCACCAGCTGGCCAAGGATTCATGGTCAAGAGTCTCAGCCTTGATGCCCAGGTCCCATCTGCCAGAGGTCCCCTAGTAGGCCATTCTTCCCGGAACTTTCCATTGGTTCCCAACAAGTAAACAACAAAGTTCTCTGATTGCCCTTCGAGACCTCGATAATTTAGTGCATTCTCTCTTTCTAGTCTCATCTACTTCATTCTATTTTATTTAATCAGACTTATGATTTCATGGAGGAAAATTCCTCCAACAAGGCAGAGCTGAGACTTTCTCCATAATTTACAGACTTAAAGAATGATTAGAACCCAGAAAAGTTAAGTGACCTACTGGGGATCACAGTCTAGATTCATCTATCAGGGGTGGGACTCAAACCCACATCTTCCTGGTGTCAAGGCTCCTTCCCAAGCCAAGCAGTCTCCACCCTCACTCACCTCCAGCCCAGGAAGACTGCTCACAGGCCCACTTCCTGCCTTCCTGTGTTTGCTCAAGCTGCTCCTTATATCTGGATCAGATTCTCTCCTTCTCCCCCTACCCCTTACTTCCCTTCAGAGATCACTCCCTGCCTCCCAAGGCTTCCAGTGGTCTATCGCCAAAGATGTGCTAGTAAATGTTTAACAACCAGCTTAACAACTCAAAAAAACTGCATGATTAAAATTTTCTCCATCACTTTCATAATTCTAATCAAACTGTCCTTTAAGTTTCCCACTTTTCTGAAGAATAAATGCTCCCACTAAAAATTTAACTATGGGTTCATACAAGATATGGCTCCAAAAGCCTTGACTGAATTAGTGGTCTTGCCCACATCCTACGTCACAGAGTATTGCTTCCTCCTCTTTCATTCACTTATTCTATGATGTTTTTATTGTAATTACTTTGTAGAGGTCATATTGCCACCATCACTGACAACTAAACTGCAAAAGGGAAGGAATAATGCGTCACCTATATCTCATGGCTCACCCAGAACTTAGCAGACTCTCCATGAACACCAGGTGTTTAACAAACGGTTATTGAACCAAAGAGAATTAAAAAGAATTCATTCAGGGGCTCCTACTGTAATCACACCAGAGCAACAGTCTCCCCCCCCTGGGTTTGGTTCTAGCAGGTCCTCTCCCTAAATCTCAGTTTCCTTCCAGGTAAAACTGAGGGGATGGAACTAGAGCAGGGATTCTTAACACTTTGGAGGTCATAGTCTGGTGAGGCCCATGAGCCCTTTCTCAAAGGAATGCTTTGCAATGAATAGAATTCAATGACAAGAGCTTTTTGAAAAACCTGAGGATTTCGTTTAAATCGAGGCCTCTAGATTAAGAACACCTGGTCCATAGGCTGGGCTGCCGCTAAGGGGGTGGCAGAAGCTGGGCAGTTTGGAGAGGGCGGGACCGCAGCTGTCACCTAGCCCCTCCAGGCTCCCATGGGCCCCCTGCCCCATGCCCAGGATCCCTGGGGGTAATGAGGTCTCCAGGTTAGGAATGCCCACCCGGGGCGGGCTCCGCAGTCTCTCTGGCCACACCGGATCCGGCTCCCCGCTCCCAGCCGGGACACTCTCTATTCGGGGATGTCTTCCACCTGTGTGCGACCCGGTGTGTGGAGACCCCTGCTCCCAGCTCCGACCTCCTGGGCTCTCCTCCAGCTGTCCCTCCCCGCTCCTCGTAGGGGCCCCGTTCGGGCGCCCTGGGTCCCCTGGGGTCCGATCGGGCGCCCCGGCTCTCACCTCGGAAAGTCAGGCTGGCCACGGGGTCGCTGTGCCGGTCCTTCCTGTCCACACTGGGGAGGTTGATGGCCCGCTGCAGGAGGCAGCAGAGCATGGCTCCGGGGTGCGGGGGGCTCGGCGGGGTGCGGGGACCCCGGAGAGTCCGGGGCGCGAGCGGGCTCTGGCTGACCCAAGTCGGGAGGCCGGGGGGGAGCCGGGCCAGCTGGAGCCGGGGCGGGCGGAGCTGGCGGGGCGGACAGCCGGCGGCCACCCGGGGCCAGTCGGAGACGGCTTTGCCCGGCGGCCGCGCCTGCCAGGGAGGAGGACACCGGACACCCTCGGGGCGGGGTCCTGACGGGACCCGGGGGGCGGAGTCCGAGGCGCTTCGCCTCCCCGGACCAGCGGTACCACCTCCCGGCGCGCCCCTTGGGCTGCCGAGACCCGCGGGGGGCCGTGGGGGGCCAGTCCTCCCCCAGGAGCTCACGGCCTTAAGGGGGGCAAGGGCGAACCGCACACTGGAGGGGGCCGTCACTGGAATAGCGGGGAGCGGGGAGCCGAGAAGGGCAGGGAAAAGCCGGGAGAGGAAGAGGGAAGAGCAGGGCAGCCCAGTAGGAACCTCAAACGGCGCCTGCTCCAGCCCCTCGTACTTTTCAGATAAGGAAACTGAGGCCAGCGTCAAAGGAGAGGCAGATGCGCCGAATCGGAGCCCTGCTCCTCTGACTGGATCCAGGGCTCTCCTGCTGCTGCCTTGGAGCAGAGCTGGGCTCGACTGTCGGCCTTTGGCACCAGCCCTGTGCGTCCCTAAACAAGTCATTGACCTCTCTAGGCCTCAGTTTTCTCTACCGAACATAATCTCGTGGCACAGTGCTCCAGCGACGCTTCTCTGCTATATGTCCGTACAGTACTTTGCAAAACTTAAAATACTGTCTCCCCTTGCCAGAAGTCCCCCAAAGCATCAAACAATACCAACGAAGGAGGATAGAGCGTGTCCCATAGATTCTGGCCACAGGTCTTGCCCAGGAGGTGAGGTTACTGGAGCCAGATGTCTACCGGTTCCCATTTTGGCAGCCCTCTGCCTTCAGTGCTACAAAGACCACTGTCTCTATGTAGCAAATGAGGAAAAGGAGATTCAGACGAATTAAATAGCCAAGGTCACACAGAGCAGAGGAAGATTGAAACCCACTTCTCTTGAATCCAAATGTAGTTCCCCTTCCCAGTCTACCTTTCTCCCGCTCACCTTCTGAATTCTCATATCCCTCAGAGAAGGACCACCCGATCTGGTATTTAACCATATTCTGCCCCGTCTATCTCACTAAGGTGATTCCCAGAGCAGGGTCCTCTAGGACCCAGCTCACAGATAGAGGAAGGATTTTTCATTTTTCGCTTTTCCTGAATTGTTGCTCCCCTTACCAAGGCAGAACGCAAACCTTATATATCTTAGGATGCCATCATCAGATCCCTGGGCGATTTAGAATGAGCTGAGTCAGAGAAATTAAGTTACTGGCCCAGGATCAAAAGCCCCTAAGTTTAGGAGGCAGGATTGAAACCCAGGGATCCAGACCTCTGTTCACTGCCCTAAAATGGCCTCTTACCTTAGCATCAGAGAGTAACAAGGCTTGGGGGAAGTGGAGTCAGGCTGGCTCCCAGCTCAGCCTCCCTGCACAGTGAGTGATGGACAAATGATCTGAATTTACAGCATAGTAAGACCAACCATAGCTTGCCCTCCTCTGTCAGAGTCTTTGAAAACACAGGAAACCCTCCATAATAGAACATCAAGGCAAGAGACCATCAAAAAATAAGGATTAGAAGAGACCAAACTCCAAATTCCTTGGTGAGTCTGTTCTTTGTAACTCTGAATTCATTTTTAAATAGCAACAGGATGGTTTGACAGGCCCCAGATAAACTCTAAAACCTATTTTATTTACCTTCCTCCTGGGTTGTTGTAACAGATCTCCCCAGCTCCCATCTCTCCCTCTTCAATCCATTCTCTAGAGAGTAACACAGAAGGCAAGATCATCTTGATGGGGGCACAGGGATGAGCATAAGAAGGCAATCTATTACAACCCTCTGTTTCAAGTGGGAAAACAAAGGTCTGGAGAGGACTTGCCCAAGGTGAGCAAGGTAGAAGATGGCAAAGTCAGGATTCTAAACCAGTTCCTCTGTGTGCTTTTCACTGCATGTTACTCCCCTGCTCAAAGCTTTCTATGGCTCCCTATCACCTTTAGGTTAAAATGCAAATTGTTCAGCCATATTCAAAGATCTTTGCAATCTGGTTTGAACTTTTGTTTCTTTGTTTGTTTTGATTTTGTAATGCAATGGGGTTAAGTGACTTGCCCAAGGTCACACAACTAGGTAATTATTAAGTGTCTGAGGCCGGATTTGAACTCAGGTCCTCCTGACTCCAGGGTCACTGCTCTATTCACTGCCACCTCAACCTTTATTTCACCTTACTCCCTCTCATACCCTCTCTGGTTCTTCTTCCTCCTCGAATTTGTCTAAGTCCTCCCCCATGCCTGGAATGCACTGCCTCAACTTTTCTTCTTTTTACCATCTTTACTCTGATCTCTCAGAGTCTTCTAATGCCCCATTCCATCCTTGTCATTGATTTGTCCCTCTGATACTTTTGACCTGTGTGACTTTAAGGAGGTCACTTCACCACTTCTATGGGTCTCAGTTTTCTCATCTGTAAAATGAGATCATCTCTGAGGTTCCCCTTAGACCAACGATCCTCAAGTTCCTTTGTATTTATATCCTATGCTCCATTCTCCAGTAGAATTAAGTCCTTTACAGGCAGGGACTGACCAGAGGGAAAGACTAGATACGGCAATAGTAAGAAGATAAGATTAGCCAAACTCTAAATTTTTTCAAAATTAAGATGGAAACTGAGTATTACCACTAATAATAGCTAATATTTATATAACATGTTATGGTTTTAAAAACTCAGTACCAGTAATATCTTGTTGATCTTCACAAAGACAAGAGATCTGAATTATTATCCTCATTTTATAGATGAGGAAACCCAGGCTGAGAAATGTAAAGTGTCTGCCTAGGATCACATCCTCCATTGACGGAGGAAGGATTTCCTCAGGAAGGTCGTCCTGAGCTCATTTTAAATGAGCCTCAAAGAGATCAGGAGACTAGCCCAGGGTCATACAGTTCTCAGATTCCAGAGCCAGTGACCCTTCCATTGTCCCACACTGCCTCCTAATGGCAGGGTTTGGATTCACTTGTGGCATTCACCAGTTGGTATCTGTCTCTGGATGTGAGGAAGCATCAACAACAACCCTTAGAAAAGTGAAGTCCAGGGGCAGCTAGGTGGCACAGTGGATAGAGCACCGGCCCTGGAGTCAGGAGGACCTGGGTTCAAATCTGACCTCAGACACTTAATAATTACCTAGCTGTGTGACCTTGGGCAAGCCACTTAACCCCATTGCCTTGCAAAAACCTTAAAAAAAAAAGTGAAGTCTGGACAATCACACTTGCAGAAAGGTAATTCCAGGGATCTTAGCAGTCATCTATTCCAAACCATACCAGAATGAGAATTTCCATTAGAATGCCAGTGAAAACAGTCACCTAACTAGTCATTGCTCAGATACCTCCATTGGGGGGGGGCGGGGCGTGATCTCTCAAAGCAGCACCAATCTGAGAACAGCTCTTGTTACTTTTTTTTCCCTGATATAAAAGCTAAATCTACTCCTCTGCCTAACACATTAATACACTTTTGGTGGAGTTGTGAATTATTCCAGTCATTCTGGAATCATTGGAATCATTTGGAATCATTGAAAGCAATTGATTAAAAGCATCTATTCCCCTTGGTCCCACCACATGGGATATATACTTCAAGATACCAAAGACAGAAATTTCCCATATACACCGAAGCGTTCAAAACAGCATTTTATTATGGCAAAAAAGATGAAATCAAAGCAGAGCCCAGCATATAGCAAAAGACTAGACAAACTAGAATACATAAACATAATAGAATATTAGCTTCCCCTAAGAAGAAATAAAAATGAAGAATCTAGAGATTCACTAGAAAGGACATGCTTAATAACCATGTATTTAGAAAGAAGTTATTGAGAGGATACACATCAAGAAAGGAAAGAGAGATTTAACCATATAATTTTCTAAATTGCCATTCCTGGATGAGAGTTTGAAAGGAAGAGATGCTTGAGATGTGTATATTCTGGCCTTCCTACACAGCTCTCATTAGTTTCAAGAAAGATGTAAGACATAGAGGGAAACAAAACTAGATTTCCATGCTGAGAAAGGGGTGCTCCAAGATTTCCTCCAAGATAATATTGAATTCAACTCACAAAGCCCCTCTGAAAGAAACAACAATGTAAAAGAGATCCATCTAACCTAGTCTATTGGAAAAACAAAGTGGATGAAAAATAAATATTGCTCAAATGATGACAGACAAATAAGACACCTAACCAATTCAGTGAATTGATCTTGGACAAGTACCACTGATAAAAATAGTAAACTAGGGCCAAAATTGAGTAGTAGGTCAAACTTCAGAAAAGTTAGAAAATTGTTCAGTACTTTCAATGAACCTAAATTACATACTACCCAAAGGGCCTACTCATTAACAACAAAATTCGCCCAGTGATGATGTCACCCAGTCAGTATCATGGCAAAAAATGGGGTCAGAATAAATAGAAGACTGTTGCATACTAAGACATATCTTCTTTTAAAAAAAAATATTTTGTTTTGAAACAGCACACATCTCTTCTACAAATTCATGAGTAGAACTAGAAATCTTTTCACATGGTTGGGGCTGGCAGATACTATGCTACGGAGGACAAACGACAGGTACAATTGAGCCATAGGAGGTGTTGGATGGTTGCCCAGAGAAACACCTTTATTCATGTATGCAATGAAAGGAGGGAGTGGCCATGGAAACTGGAGTAGAAGCCCAGCAAGGGACAACCTTGAAGTTCTGAGATGGTGGTCTCTGGACTATCAGGAACAAACACCAGATTTCAGTGTCCTGGCACAAAACACTGGCTATCTTTCCTAGTTACATCTGAGATGACATTGAGTTATTTATATCGAAGTCCAGAATGACCCAGGACCTATCAAAGGAGTTTGACTGTTGCCGAGGTTTCGGCATTTTATTGGATGAAGAACCTAGAGGGTTGTCCAGCTTGGGCCAGACGGCAAATATTGAGTAATGGGTCAATTCTAGGGTAGAAGAGGAGGAGAAAGAGAATGGGCTAATTATCTTCTGGAAATTGCAAAGCCAAGAAACAAAGGGCCCTATTTGTACTAGCAATATTCTATTAGTGTGCTATACAGAAGTGAAAGTTGAAATACAGCTGCCTTTGAAACATTAGAAATGGGAGGAGTCAAGATTTCTTGATTTTTAACTCTTTGTTATATGGTGGAGAATGCAATGACCCAAGTTTTAGGGATTTTGTGTAGCTATTTTCTGATACTTCTAAGGATCTGTAAGTTTTCCTTTCTTTCAAGATGGTCTGCTCTAAAGAGGGATGTGTTTACTACTGTCCTGATCTGCATCCTTGTCTGGGAGTGAGCCCAAGCCCTCTTTTCTATCCCTGAACTGCGACAAGGGTCCCCACTCCACTCTGGCACTAAGCTCTGGTGTACTAGTGTTTCTCCTTGCCCTGCGCAGCCCCTGGATCTGAGTATGAGCTAAGCATACTGACCACTTGTTCAACCTTGTTACAGTCTTCGGCCTGAGAGCTCCAGAAGCAGCTGATGAAAATGATAATGATCATTTAGTGGCTCCCAGGGCCTGCTCCTGGTTTCCCAGGGCTAGACCTCTTTTGTCTTACCTGTCTTCCCTACTGGACCCAGATGCAATAGACCTTTCCTAATTGTCTCTGGCTGGAAAGTGATTTCACTCTATCCTTTTGTGGGTTCTGTTGCTTCCGGAATCATTTTATGACAATATTTAAAGATCTTCAGAGGGGTTTGGGGGAGAGCTCAGGGATGAGAGAGGAAGGGAAAGGGAGAGGTAGAATGGGGTAAATTATCTGCTATAAAAGAGGCAAGAAAAAGCTTTTACAGTGGAGGGGAAGAAGTCGGAGGTGAAGGGGAGAGGGAATAACATACACTCTCAATTGGGTACAGCAATGTCTCAACCTACAGGAAAGTAGAAGGGGGAAGGAGATGGGGAGCAGTAAAAGAAAGGAGGGTATAGGGGTGGCTAGGTGGCGTAGTGGATAAAGCACCGGCCTTGGAGTCAGGAGTACCTGGGTTCAAATCCGGTCTCAGACAATAATTACCTAGCTGTGTGGCCTTGGGCAAGCCACTTAACCCCGTTTACCTTGCAAAAACCTAAGGGGAAAAAAAAGGAGGGTAGACTAGGGAAGGAGTAGTCAGAAGCAAAACACTTTTGAGGAACAGTGAAAGGACAGAGAGAAAATGGAATAAATGGGGTGGGGGGAATGGGATGGAGGGAAATTCAGTTAGCAATAGTAGCTTAAAAAATTTTGAAGCAAGTTTCTCATTTCTCAAACACATAGAGAACTAAATCAAATTTATAAAAATAAGAGCCATTCCTCAACTGATAAATAAGCAAAAGATAGAAACCATTTTCAGATGAAGTAATCAAAGCTATCCACAGCCATATGAAAAAATGCTCTAATTCACTATTGATTCTGAGGTACTACCTCATACCAATTAAACTGAATAGTAGCACAGAAAAGGACAATTGATGTAGGGGATGTGGAGAAAATGAGATATTATTGCATTGCTGGTGGAATTGTGAACTGATTCAACCATTCTATGGAGCAATTTGGAACTATGCCCAAAGGGCTATATCCTTTGATATCTATGTCTGTATCCCAAAAAAAGATTTTAAAAAAATTAAAAGGGCCTATATGGACACCAATATTTATAGCAATTCCTTTCAGGTGGCAAAAAATTAGGAATTTGGGGGTGTGCCCCTCAATTGGAGTACAGTTGAACAAATTGTAGTATGTGATTATGATGGATTATTGTGCTGAAAGAAATGAGAGTGTTCTCAGAAAAAACTTGGAAACACTGATGCAAAGTGAAATGTACTGTGTACCAAGGAACAGCAATATTATAAGATGATCAACTGTGAATAACTTAACTTTTTTTTTCTTTTTTTTTTGCAAGGCAGTGGAGTTAAGTGACTTGCCCAAGGTCACACAGGCAATTACGTGTCTGAGGCTAGATTTGAACTCAGTTCCTCCTGACTCCAGGACCAGTGCTCTATCCACTGTGCCACCTAGCTGCCCCATGACTTAGCTATTCTCAGCAATACAATGATCCAAGACAACTCTGAAGGACTTATGATAAAAAAAAATGCTATGCATGCCCAGAAAAAGAACTGATGGTGCCTAAATACAGATTGAGGCATATTTTTTTGCTTTCCTTATTTTTCCTTAAAGTTTTTTTGGGGGGAGGGGTTTATGACTTTTTTTTGACAACATGACTATTATGGAAATGTTTTGCATGTCTACACATACAGAATGTATATCAAATTGCTTGCCTTTTCAATGAGGAGGTGGGATGGAGAAAGAAGGAATAGAATTTGAAACTCAAGTTTTAAAAATTAATGATAAAAATTGTTTTATATAGATAACAGGAAAAATAAAATACTAAATAAATTTTTTAAAACAGAAAAATTAGAAATGAAGATCACACAGTGGCCTAACAGAGGCAAGTGATGGGTGGGAACTGTACATGACACAGAACCAATGATCATAAATACAGAAAAGTTTAGAAAGACTGATGAACTGATGCAAGGTGAAAGAACAAAGCAATATTGACAATGACTACAACCTTGTAAAAGGGAAGAGCTACAAAACAACTAAAACTAAATGTGATGAAATTATAATGACCAAACTTGACCCCAAAGATAGAAGGAGACACCTCCTTTATATGAGGTCAGGGAACATGGCTGTGGAGGGCCACAATTAATGTCAGATTTTTTTTTTTATAAGTTGGTTTGTTTATCTGAACTCTTTGGTTTTTTTTAATATAATGACAGGCCCCAGATAAACTGTCTGATAATAGGTGGGGGTAGGATGAAGGGACTATTTCAGAAAGAAATTCTTGTCATGTAAAAAACAAAAGATATCAATAAAATTGATTTTAAAACTACATATGTATATATCCATATAACTGTGTATATGATTGAGATATAAATATCTGTGTTTGTGTATAGATATGTATGTATATGCATGTATGAATGCCAATGAGGAACTTTGAAGACTAGGAATAAAATAAGTTATCACTCAATTTTATGACAGGAAGAGAAGATAGGCTTGTCACATGGTAAAAAAAAAGAAGGAATAATAATAGTTATCATTTATACATTGCCTGGCATTTGCCAGAATTTATTTTCTCATTTGATCCTTATGACAATTCTGAGAGGCATTATTATTCTTATTCTACAAATGAGAAAACTGAGGCAGACAAAGGTCAACTACTCACCTTAGTTCACAGTTATTAACTGAGGTCAAATATAAATTCAAATCATCCTCCTCCTGACTCTAGGTCCCCCCCCAAGTTGGGCCAATAAAAAATAGACTGTCAGTGGTTCATAGTTTTCTGATGTCATTGAGTCATTTCATTAATGTTTGGTCCTTCATAATGCTATTTGGGGTTTATTTGACAAAGATACTGGAGTGGCTCACCACTTCCTTCTCCAGCTCATTTTACAGATGAGGAAACTGAGGCAAACTGGGTGAAGTGACTCACCCAAGGTCACACAACTATTAGTGTTGCACATAGTGCTTAATAATGATAATCTGTTCATAGTTCTGGAAAAGGACCATGTCATTAGGGTGGTACTGCCATGACATGAATGTGGATTGGATTTGAATAAGGGGGCTTGTGCTTAGCCACCAGTCTCACCTTCTCCTCTGGAGCCATCTGACCTCATATGGATCAGGATGACTAGCAATGGTCCTGAATATGAGGCAATCAGGGTTATGTGACTTGTCCAAGGTCACGCAGCTAGTATCTGAGGTTGAATTTGAGCACAGGTCTCCTGACTCCAGGACTGGTGCTCTATCCACTGCACCACCTAGCTGCCCTCCACATATGAATAATCACAAAGTAAATGCCCAATGTCCAGCATTAAAATAGTTATATCTACAAATTAAAATTAATATTAAAAAGTGGCCTTTGATACACCCATTACATTCTAGGGGTTTCCCACCTTGACTTCCCTAACTAATCAATCCTAGCTCCCTATGAAGGATTCTGTTCCCCAGGCAGATGGAGGTCAACAGGTAGGAAGGGAGAATAAAAGAAAGGAACTTTCTATTCTACTGCCACACCCCCCAGGTGACTTCTGCACAGATTGTCTTTCCTTCCCTGCCCTACTTTGGAATAGAGTCCTCTCTCATAGCTCCTGTCTCCAAGGCAAGCACCGAACAGGATTAGCCATAAGAACCATCGGATTTCCACTATCTCCTTTGCTGGCTTTTCCCCTTGGACCCTAAAGGAAGGAGAACAGAGACTGGTATTCCATGGTGATGATGATGTTGTCCTTCATCTGAAAGAAAATCATGTCAGGGAGCTGAAGCCATAACAAGTGAATTGGATTTGAGTGAGAGGGTGCTATGCAAAGTCCCCAGCCTCACTTTCTCCTCCAGAGTCATCTGGGTCCAGTGGCCAGAGATGGATCAGGACAACTAAAGATGGCCCTGGATTCAAAGCAATTGAGTTAAGTGACTTGCCCAAGGTCACACAGCTAGTAAGAGTCTGAGGCTGAATTTGAACTCAGGTCCTCCTGACTTCAGGGCTGGCGCTCTTACCCCCTGTGCTAACCTAGCTGCTATTCCATTTGTGGGCAGTGGTAGACTAAAGTAGACATCAGGTTCCCTTTGACAGTCTATGACTTGCATATCAGGTTTCTATATTCCTGCTGTTTCCTTCCGACAGACTATAAGCAGCCAGTAATTCAGATTTATTGCATGCTCAGAGTTCTAATAAATGCTGGTGCATTTGAGGTGAAATTGAACCCCTATCTTCTCCCTTCATGACCAGTCCCTTCACCTGAGATTCTCTACCTTCTTGGTGTCTTGGACCCCATGGGCAATCTGGTGAATAAGCTTGTGGATCCTCTTGCAAAATCAAATGTATACAACAGTACATGGAGGAATTCCAAGGAGACTAGTGATTTTGAAATAAAGATGCAATCTTTCCTATCCAAATTAACAACCCCCCTGAAAATCTCTCCGTGGACTCTTTGGGAGTCCAGGTTAGGAACCCCTGCATTACATCACCCTGCCTATTTTTGGAAATGATGGAAAGGGCCTGGGGGAGGGACCTTACCAACAAGGGCCCTCTATTTTTGTTAGGGTTGGGATTCTGGGGTCCCAGGTTAAAACAGGGTGACCCCTGCTGGTGTTTGAACCAAAAACAAGCCCATCTGTAACCACAAGGGCCCCATGTTTTTCTTTCCTTTCTCTCCAACCCAATTCCACCAGAGGGTGAGGAGATCTCAGTTTTCATTTGAGACCAAGTTTTCTGATCCCAAAGAAAGAACAGAATCCTAAAATAGCCAGGGGTGGTGCCAGTCATTCAAGTAAAGTTTTAGGTGGTGCGGTGGGGGTAGGCCTGGGGCAGGAAAACAGGTGGGGCTAGTCTAAATCCACTCTCCTCTCTCAGGGAGCAGCTGTAGTCCTTCCTAGGATGAAGTCATTTGAATGGAAATGAAGCTCACTTAGCCAGCTGGCCTTTGTGTAATTAAAACGTCTAAAGTACCATGCTTATTTTGTTAACATAATTACAGTTTTCTTAAAGAAAAAAGAGAAGAGTGTATCAACCTCTTGTTTTATTTTAAATGCAGTTATTATGATGTTTCATGACTGGGATTGGTCTTTGTCAATCTACTTTGGCCAGACCCAAAGATGGTGGTATCTCACCATCACACACCACTGTTCTCCTTCCAAATTCATGAGTGCTGAAATGATCTTTTATTTCTGTTTTCCACTAGGGTTTAATGTCCATAACTCTGTTCTCATTCTCAGGAATCACCTCATCCACTAGCTACACTCCCCTTCTTTCCTTATTTTGACCCTTTCATGAACTAGCTCTACACTGTTCCCTTCTCTTCAAGCCCTTGTCTCTTTGTTCTCTTGCCCATCATGCTGTGGCAAACTCCAAATCTGGATTACTCCCACCATCCATCTCTTTCTAGTCTTAATTCAGTCTATGACCCCAGATCTGTCCAAATTCACCTCCTTTCTGCTCCTACATCTCTACAATCCATCTCTGATCGCTCTGCTCCCACACTGGCCATTCCCATGCCTGGAAGGCTCTCCCATCTCACAGAGTCCCTCTCTTCCTTCAAGATGCAGTTCATACACAACCTTCCTTATGAAGCCTTTCCTGATCCCCCCTACAGCTGGTGTCCTCCCTCCCTTATCCACCTTCCATTAACTTTGTTTTTTATTCTGTATTAATTTCTAAATATGCATCTCCTCCCATAGAATGTACTCCCCTTAACGGTAAGGACTTTGATTTTTGTCTTTTAATTTACTCCAGTGTCTGATACACAGTAGAAATCTCAATATTTAATTAATAAATACTTGATTTATTGATGGGTTTCTTCAGAAATCTCCCACCTCTAGCCACCCTCCTCCAGTCTCAATTCTCATACCTGCTCCAGAGTGCCAGGGTCTTAAATTCTAATCTCAGTCTCTCTCAACATCAAGTCCCAGGATAAGTGGTGAAGTTAGTAAAGTAAATTTAGCACTGCCCTCTTCCCTGTCTATTATGTTCTTTCTCTCTCCCCAGCTTGAACCCCCTTCTGCATTACCCACATGTGTGTTCTCCTGTTAGTTACCAATTTCCTAAAGCGGCCCAGCTAAAAATCAGGACTTCTCTAATCATCTTTAGTCAGAAGTAACAATAATAACGATAATAATAATTCACATTTATGCACTGGGATTATAGAATTCCAACTGGAAGGGATCT